>NC_064770.1:22136042-22453885 GCF_011397635.1 Epinephelus fuscoguttatus | reverse complement strand
AGAACAGTTATGACAGCATGTTCTCATAGGAGGGGCCAGTGAAGTCGAGCCAATGGATGGAGGGGATTTAAGAGCCGATGGGTTACTCCAGTGCACGGTTCAGCCCACAGCCAGCGCAGCTCTTCTTTTTGAGGTCACTCAGTTGGCATTCCTTTTCCAGAGGAATGTGCCTCATAAAAAAGCATTACTTATTGCTCAACTTTGTCACAGGACGTTCACTTTACTGTAGCGATACTGGTGTAAGTGGTACTTGTAAAATAGCTGTAATGGTTTGATGCTGGCAATTAGTTGGATGGTTATTTCTGTTTGATCAAAGTGGTCCCACAACAATTTGAAGCTTCAGTATTGTTGGATATTAGTCATTCTGTTGTGCAGGTACCTGTTTGCTTTATTGTTTTACTGTTTTAAGAGTATGAAAATTGCTATATTGTTTTTGTTATTTCATTTCGTTTTCAAAAAACCTTAAACTTCTATGAAGCTTTAGGAATTTATTTTATCTGGGTGCAATTTAGATGTTTTAATTTATTTTATTTTATTCTGTTTTATTTTATTTTATTCTATTTTTTATTTTTATTTTATTCTTTTTTCATTTTATTTATTTATTCATTTTGCTTTTGATGTGACCTGCTATGTGTGTTTAACAGCAAATAATTAAATATAATTGATTGATTGATTGAAATAACACTTGCTGCACAAAAGTACAAACTATATATTTTTCAATTATAAAAACAAACTTTTTGCAATTTTGGTTGAATAGAAAAATCATTCTACATGGATACTTTTGCTAAATTTGTAGCTGGTATATTATTACAAATTGTCAAATCCTAGCTGAGGATCCATGCAGCTGATACGATCTGCATATCATGACATACAGGTAATATATCAATAGGATCTGAGGAGCCTCTTGGATCACAGAGGAGCAGATGAGCTATAATCCAGGGATCAAAGAGGCACATTCCAGGATAGACGGACCTGTCTACAGACAGGCTGTCTGAACATCCACCTGCCTGACAGAGGAGCCCATCCACCTGCCTGCCCTGTACATGTCACCAGTTTGCGTGATGTCCAGTTAAGACATGCATGAAACGAAGGCTATTTCCCTTGGTGCATGGCAAGAAAAGCTTTTTAAGGGGGACACCACTGACATTAAGAATTCCAGTATGTTATTTCCATGGCCTAGGAAAGTTTAGTGGGTATTGTAAACATGACATTTTGTCTCTGAAAGCCAGAAACCACAGAAGTAAGTCTCAAATTTGTGATTAAACTACTGATTGTTTTTTTTTTCTTCTTTCTTTTTTTTCTAATAATCAAATGAGCATTATTAGTGTTCTCAGCTGTGAAGCAGAAAATGTACCCCGGGGTGCATTCTAGGTCATCTATAACATTTTTCCCAATCCTTTGTCTGTGCAGCAGCTCCACACTTTATACCTGAAGTATACCCTGACATCACAAATTTGAGTTTTAGCACTCTAGTGTTTGGATCTGGAAGAGCTGTTAATGTTTACTAATGTTTTTGGACTGATTTAGACCATAGGAATGACACATATAGTATGTATGCATTTGAAAATGGTCGTAGTTCCCCTTTAAGGCCTGGTGACTACATTGGCTTGATCGTATACCAAGTTTTGGGGATATGAATGTGACCTGGAACATTTGCTGCATGCCATCTGTGTCGTGTTTTATCTTCCTCCAATGTTTGAGTTAAATTCTGTGCTATAAACCATTAGAAATCTATGAAGAAACATATGAACTTTTTCACCAGTATCAAGTTAGTGGTCAAATTTATTATGGACACAATTAAGTTAAAAGCATGAGGATGACCAATTTTGACGAGATGAGTCAGGCTTTGGTACAAGCTTGAAAGCTACAGCAGTGGTACCCTACTGGTCCAGCCATGCGGTCCAGATTTCTCCTTAGTCATTAGTTCAAGGTCCCAACGTTTGATACATTCAATGTCATACTTACGTTTGGCCATGTCGTTTAGCTAGTTTGCTGTCTTCATCAAGTGGCTGTAGGTTAGTCTCTCACTCTACAGCAGAAAACGGCACTTCAAAATAAAAGCTCTGTGCCAGAAATTCACTGTACTTAAAAATAAAGTGTGTTATTTTTACATTCAGTCCATTCAGAATGGGCCCATGACCCACTTTTGGGCAGCAACCTACCACTTGTAAACCGCTGAGCTATGGGATGATTAAAAATACACTTTCACTTGAACATCAAATTAATTTTCTGCTTTCTTTGTTCTGTTGTTTAAAAGGAAAGTCAGAAATATATAAATTTTTAAATCCATCATGACTGATGTAGAAGAATATTGTACTGAGATTATAAAGTGCACAGTTATAAAAACCCAGGTGCGGAGAAATGCCTGTTGACTGTTCTCAGTATCTGTTGGTTTAAATAAGCAAATCAGCATATTCATCCCCTGAGCTGGAGCTCCGAGTTAACCACTGTAATGTATTTGCTTAGCTATAAATCAAATGACTGTCATCTGTGTTTGCACTGCAGCTCTGGCTCTTGTCACACCTTGTGTTTCCTTGTTTTACAGAAACCACTGAATGCATGTTCTCTGCTATAAAACATTCCCGTTCAGTGATGGTCCTCGGCTCATCTTGCATGTAAATCAGGTATGTTATCTTGTAGTGCGTAAAGCACACAAAACACAGATTGGGTTATCTGTTTTTAACTTTAAAATGAAAAGGACTAATACATGACTGTTTAAAGATTTGAATAAATGATTACACGTGAAAGTTTAAACATTAACGAAGCCTTTACACTTTCCATGTTACTGAGGGGGAAAAAGTAAATGGCACGCCAAACGGACACATATTTACATAGACAAACATGAGTGACAAACAAATCGTGCACCTGTTTCTACATTGTCTCAGTGACTCTCCGAAAAAGATCAGGAAAAGTAATAGCCGTCCGTACTCTGACTGGTCTCCAGTTTAATTTAATCTCTACACAGTCAAAGAATTATGAGCCGGCTGCTGCATCAGCTCTGGAAGCTGATGATCACTCCCTCAGGTCATCCATCATTCTTGTTGTACATGATAAGTAGGCCCAGGAGAGCTGGAGGCAGGCTACAAGGTGAAAGTCAACACTAAAAACATTTTGGGGAGCAGGAACCTGAAACCCACCTGACACCAAAGTGGAGTGCACCTCCTCATTTATCCTTCCGACCCGGCTGCCCCCTCGCTGGAGATGATAAAAAGCGTTGAGGCTGTAATGTTTTGCAACCTCTGATCTGAAAGCCAGTCCTGCTTACTGTCGTGGAATTATGTTTTTTTTGTCTTCTTTATAATATCGCCTCCTTCTCGACCCCTGAAAAATCATCAGTGACATTGGTTGTGTTGTTCTTGCACATTTCTCTTTTCCCTAATGTGGTGTAAAAGACTCCTCTGCCTGAGCACTCCATGTTGGTGAAAGACGAGCTCCTTTTAACTCGACATTTAACTGACAATAAATATGTTTACAGGAAGTTATTTATTATCTTTCCCATTATAACTAACTCACTCGTCTTTGAGAGCTGATAGATAGTAAAAAGTCTCACACAGTCAATCTGCCATATGCTTTGTTTAGGACCAGGCCTCCAAATTCCCCAGATCCCAATCTGATCGAGCATCCGTGAGTCTTGCCAGTACCCCAGAGGTACCCCCGATCCACATTGAGGCTTTTGTGGATTGGACTTGTCTCTGACCTGTCGAGGCATGGACACAAGACCTCTGCGGAGTCTCCTGTGGTGTCTGGCACCAGGGAATTGGCAGTGAATCCTTTGAGTCCCATGTGTTGTGAGGTGGGGTACCAGCATATCCCATGGATGCTTGATTAAATTTGGATCTGGGGAATTTGGGGGCCAGGTTCACACCTTGAGATCTTCAAGTTCCTTGGGCCATTCCTACGGATTTTTTTTAGGTGTTTTGAGATGGCATGTTTTTATCGGAAATAATATGTTTGGCTTTAAACCCTTTGTGATCACCAACATTTTGATTAGTGACTGTAATTTAATTAGATTATTTTTCTCAGTAACTGTAACTGATTACAACTATTTTGTAATTTAATTACATGTAACTGGTTACTCCCCAACATTTTTTTTTTAATTTTTTATCTATATACTCTTTGCATATGTGCTAATATCAGCCGATGTGTCAGCCTGACGGATTTATTGGTCTGGCTCTATAACAAACACACACATTTACACACAGAGAACCTTTGTTTCACATCAACATACAGTTTTACAGTAGCTCCCATCTGAGGTCCCAAACAAAGGCTTTAAAGATTCAGGGATTCGCTGCTGTTGCTCACCCAGCGCGACTTGTATTTCAACTCTTACACAAAGATCAGCTCATCTAAAAACCATGCTGTGTTCACAGCTGTTGTGACATGTTTGCACTCTAACTGCTCCGGTCTTAGACATTTTAACATTTACCTAACTCGCTCGCTCACAGAGTCAACAGATCATGGAGATAGCAGTTTTTTATCTGGGCTGGGCGGTTGTGTATTAATGTTGACCTGTGTAATTCTGTGGCCATCATGCAAATGTTGCATGAGGGGGATTCGCCTTGATTTGGCTATAGGACCGAACAAACAGCCACGAGCTGTAATCTCCCAAATTATCTCAGCTTCTAGGAAACAGCTGGGTTAGAGTAGCATCGCTAAAATCATTTCTTCAAATTACATTTACACTGTCAAATTCACTGGCTATTATAAATGTGTTGCTATGTATTTCTTGGCAACCATGAAGTCATTTGCACTTCCAAAAATGTGCCCTAAGTAACGCCGAGAGCTTACTGTTTATCATGTGGCATCAGTCCTTAAATAAATTGATTTCTCTCATCAGCCTGCTTTTCCTGTTCATTAAATCTGGAGCTGGGCTTGTTTATTTAAAGCTGGTGAGAAAACACATGCAGCTTGGCGACTCCCTCCGAGCAATGAGAGCGAGATGCAGTCTGCCTCGGCCCATGTAAAAAGGTCTTTTGAGTCACTTTTGAGTTGTTTTTGATCCCTCCTTCATTCCTCCTCCTAATATTTAAACGGATTGGCAAAGCAATTTACCGTGTGCTACACGTTTGACGTAAGCTTTACTGAAAAGGGCACTGCGGCAACCACACCAGTAAAACCACTCCGACCACAGAGGTCCAATATAAATCAATGGAGTCATCTGGAGGGCACGATGGCAGCCGAGGGCCTCGTGAATGTCAGCTGACAGGGATACTTGTGCTCATTGAGCCCTGCCTCATCCTCACCCCTTGAATCAAGTGCCGGGGAACAACTTGACCCCGTTTTTTAAATGGCACACCTGCTGCTGCTGATGAAAAAACCAGGAAAGATAGCACAACACTACGCGTACACTCGCCTGCGTAGGTCCCTATCCGCCAGCCCTGCCTGGGGTTGTAAATCTCGCCAAGTGAGACTGCTTGCTGGAGGGAACAGAAGACAGGATGACTCGGTGCTCAGAGAGTGTTTGCAAAGATGTTTTCAGTCTGCAAAGCTCGTAGCAGAATAAACTCGGAGAAGTCAGTTGCAGTGACTGATTGGTGCCTTGGGCTTTAAACTAATAAGGTGCTTAAAACACTGCAAGTGGAGAAGTTTGCCACTGTCAAAAGCGGCTGTGATGATCAAGTAAGGGCAGTCAAAGGTTGTCTATATTTTCACAGGAACCACAAGGTAACCATTTGCATTATTATCTCAGTGTCATTTTAAATTTAGCTGAGGTATTTGCATTATTTTCTAGTAGCTGCAGTGTCTAACAGGCATGAGAAATGAGGCTCTGGCTCTGGGCATTAACATTTAGAAGAGGTGTTGTGGTCCCACCTGTCAGCTGGCATCCGTCACCGAGTGGTCAGCTACTGTACAGCTTGGCCATTATATACACGCGGCTCGAGCCCGCAGAGGCCTGAAAAGTACACATTGTCATGCAGTACAAACAGCTCACTTCCTACAGCACCTCGCGTATTACTGTGCCATCTACTCTGATTTATACCACGCTGTTTACAGTGGGATATTATGTAATGGTATTCTTCTTATTCTTATCTGTGATTTATAAATGTATATTATTTTTGTTTGTTTGTTTATTCAGTATTCAGTTTCCATTGATCAAAACATTATTTTTGCCCTGTTATAAGAGGATGCTTGTCACAGCACTTTTCAAAATGAAAATGAAGTACAGAAGATTATTTAAGATTATTTTGTCACGCTTACTTGAAACCAAAAGGAACATGCAAAATTATTTGATAGATCAGTCATTTTTATTACATTAAAAGTGGCCTTTCATGTGAGGTTTTTGCTGTATTTTCTGACATTCAACTCTGCTTAATTTTAAATGTGTTATTGATCTGATGTTTACTTTAAATACAATTTTTTAAATGTATCGTGTGTTGTAACATATGTTAGTATTTTATGTCATTTTCATAGAAAGAACACCTGTCCTGTTTTCATTTTTAGAGTTTTGTATGCTTGATGACCACAGCAACAGTCATGTGACAGGAGAGCACATGGCTGGAGGAGTTAGCACCACGGAGGAAACTGAAATTGGAAGAAATCGAGGTAACTTTTTTGTGTTTTTTTTTATGTTTCCTGGTTTCCAAACAGGTTGTATTTCATTTACATGTACAAAAAATAAGGAACAGCATATTTTTTTTTGGTGCATTTTGTGTACATTTAATGTTAATGCTAAACAGATATTAGCATGCTAACATACCAAAAGATTTTTTGATGTCATTTCCACAATAGTCACACTTTGTTTATTGTGATAGAAAAGACTTATGGCAATGGAAATGACTGTGACATTACTTATTATTATATACCTATTAATATAAGAGAAGATATTGTATTAATACAGTTATTTAAATATGTGTCAGATTTTCTAAATGTTTCCAGACCAAAATGGATCATAAATGGTACAACATTTATCATCAGTATTACTTCGTTTGATTTTTAACATCTTGAAAATTTAATACTGTACATTTTGATTAAAAGTTAAATAAAAACAAAACCAATATTTCATATCCGTTTAATTTCATTTAGGGGAATAATTGTTTTACTGCTGCATTTCAGCTTTTCAAAAGTGCAGTAATCTGCTTATTGAGGGAAATTAAAGACATATTAAATACATTTGTGTGATTGTATCTTGGAGTTCCACAGTTATTTCAAGAGCTAAAACTTTAATACTGTGTATGAAAATCTAGCTTGGGCAACAGAACGTTCTGGATAGAATATCATACAAAATATCTGGGTCATTTAAAAAAAAACTCAGTGGTGAAACTGACCTAAATACTAAAATATGATTTTATGAGAAACACACAAATTTTTTGTTTCATTTCTTTCAAACACACGTGAATGCATCTATAATTCATAAAGTCAAAAAAGACAAAATAACTGATTGGGCCTTCAGTTCCAATCGCATGTGTATGTGTGTGTGCGTGTGTGTGTGTGTTCCTTCATGCATGCTCCTGCACCAAGCAGCTCACTCAAACATTGGGAGTGTGTGTGTGTGGTCCATTCCATTGGTGTTTACAGTCTCTGGTCAGAGTGGAGGATGTCAGTGGTGAAGAGTGTGCAGCATGGCACTGGGTGTGGGCTCGAAGGACGCCAGTGCCACGGGCCAGAATCTGTGCCACGAGACATGCGTTTGTGCCAACCACAGACACGCAGGAATCCATAGTGCACCATGGGAAGGAAAACTTACTCAGATAATCTAAGCAGAAAGTAAAGAAAGAAAAGCACAGAAAGCCGTTAGCGTATTGCGAGGCTTCGAGAAGCTGAAAAACTCTGCAGACGCAGCAGAGATACACCCACGCTTGGGTGAAGTACGTGACATTAGGGGGAGAGGGGAGAAGGGAGAAGGGGGCTGTCTGGCCCGTATTCTTGTTCGTGTCCAGAGCCAGGGCAGTGCCTGTCTCCATGTACTACAGCAGTGTGGCAGGACAGACTGTTTCCTGGCAGCAGAGCCGGTACACGCTTTCAAGCAGCAGACCTGTTCAAACTGCAAACTATTATGATCCCCTGCCGCTCGTGCGAGTTTAGAGGGTGGAAAAACGAGAAAGGGAGTGTATGTGTGTGTTGGGGTGGGGTGCCGGGGGGATGTCAAATAATCTCTGATAATTGCTGGAGTGTCCACAGGTCCTGCCTGAGTGTACTCAGCAGAGGAACCATTTGGCCTGTTTCATATTTAAAAGAGCAAATGAGGGGAGGGCGTCAGCAGCAGCAGCAGCAGCAGTAGTTTGCACCAGAATCAACACCTGTGTTTAAACAGAGAGGAGGAAACGACTTTTCAATCAAAAGGACATTTGTCCTTTAGGTGAGCTTGTGTGCAAACCTCTGGAGGAACACTGTTGCCTCTGTTGGTGCAAAGACAGATCAGTACAATGATAAAGAATTTGTAATAAAACAGGGTGAGCTGCGCGCTGGTCAACAGATATTCAAATTATTTATGATGGTAAACTGATGCGACAGGTCTCATAAACAGAAACATTTTGTTATGAATGGCTGCTATGCTACATGAAATATCTCTATATCGCGTAGCTACTGGAAGAAGGTGAGGGTGTTGCACCAAACAGGATAACTCAGTCAGCCAGGTATCCTTTAAAATTGCATGCAACAACATTTCTGACTGTTCGTTAATACATAGCAATAATTAATACTTATGACTAATGGTGGTCAGAGTCATTCCTTTCCTTTTATGGTTAAAAATTGGTTGGCAGAAAAACATAATTAAACAACTTGAATCACTTACAAATAGTTGAACTACCAGCAAGCTACTGCAAAAATGTATTTAAACCATAATTCAGTTACATGTAGCTCACTTCTCCCCAGCACTCTCTGCTGCAACTAAACACATTACAGTTAATTTCAGCACATTGTAGGAATGAATTATCTTGAATTAAGATCACGATCGTGACCCAAACTGAGGGGCGTTTTGTTCTAAACCTGCCTGAGCCATAATGTGCCAGTTTGAGTTTGCTCCCCCGTTTCATAACTCACAGTCTCCAGTGGGTTTAATAAGTCAAGTCACCGAAGGAAAGACGCTTGTTTTGCCACCTCCATAAAATTGGTAGGGGATTTTGCTGTTTTTCCAAGCCTCTCTCAGGCCAGTTCAATACTTTGGGGGAAACCTAAGCTACTATTACTACCACTTTTACACATTTGACGCACAAGTGATGTGGGCTGAATTAAACTGCAACATTATATCTTCAACTCAGGGCTTAGCTTATATAATGGGGAGCCCGTTACTGGCATTTTCAGACTCCTCAATCAGAGTAATAAATTGGGCCTGATGGCTAATTTTAGCTGAAATCCAATCCTCGACAATAAGTTACAAGCCTTGCGGGACCTTTTAGTCAAACCGTGTCTGGCACTGCCACAGTTGAAAAGAGCCTTTTAAATAAATGTCTTTCCCAAAAGTTGCATGTATTCAAAGCAGCGCTCGCTCCAGATACAGGGGTCACACAAATATAGCGAGGTTTGCCATATCAAACACCTATGCTGACCTGTGCGTTCAAGTCACGTCATTCTCAGTCTGAGACTCATTCACTTACACAACTGTTTAATTTCACTTTTAATAAATTCTTATTCGTTATCACAGCATTCAGCGTTGTGTCTGTGCCGACCCCCTCTCCTTAGAAGGAGACAAGCGTCTAGGTCAGTGTGATTTCACTGTATGGCCCTCAGTCAGTGCATTAGCAGTGACGTGATCATGATTAATGTTAATCATGCTGGATTTACTGTGTGTTTATTTTATGGCGCAGTTGGCAGAGCGGAGCTCAGCCCATCTACGAGAGCTCCTGCTGGCAGCACGCGGAGGTGGACTGGGGGATTTGGACCATGTTTGCCTTGATATTCGGCTGTAACGCTGGCTTGTCTGAGGACCTTGCGGCTGAACAGAGGTTGCGTTGTCAGTCATGAGTGACTGAAAACATTTCCTGCTTGCTGAAAACTCGCTGATTTCTCCACCGAGGCTGTCTCTTTTGATAGGGAGGAATGATTAGATCTCACATGATTCAGCACACTCACTGTTTTCTGAATTCAGACAATTGTGTATTGTCTGTGCCTCTGCAATCTGCAGCACAATTAAGCTGACATGTGCAGAGCACTGTGCATCATGATTTGGTACCAAAAAAATCAGCCTGTTGATCCTCATGGCTGCTTGATAATCAGCAGCACTGTCTGCAGCTGCTTGGTACTGGGTGGCACCGAGGGCTTCAGGTGTCCCAAAGACAGTGCAACACTGCCACCATGTTGAACACATGTACTACAGTGTCACAACAACTCCGTCTTTCTACAGCATCACAACATTTTGGCGGCACATTTTAAAAAGCAAAGGATTTCTGTTGTGCTGTGAGAAGACAATAGTTTGTTTAAAGCAGATTAAATTAAGTAGTTAAATAAAAGACTTCAGTCCAGTATCTGTAGAGATCCATTACTAGCCCTGTGTGGGTCTGATGTTTAGTGCAGCAGTAATTGAGAAAAACAGAGGTCTGTATGAGAGGCTGAGGCTGAAGACTTGTATTTCATTTCACCAATTTCACTTTAACACACGTACACTCCAATATTTGCTCCAGCCCTGCCCTTAAAAAACACAGAATAACAGAAAAGGCTCAGATAAAATCCCAGTGTGCATTGTATCTGCCTTGTTTACACTGACGGATTCCCTTACCACTTGTGTTAAATGTAGCCCACCGTGTTATTCTACCAAGCAAGAAAGAAAACAATTACTGAAAATGAGGCTGAGTTGAGAGGAGGCCTGTGTGTAAAATAACAAAGACGTGCGACTGTTTGGATCTGATAAGCCCTGTCGAGTGTTTCCTCTAATGCCTCTGAAAATAAACAGCTGGGTTGATGAGGTGAATGGAGGCTTGGTTTGGGTCCTAACCGCTGCTGCAGCCCAGGAGCTTGTTTTAGGGGCTGGACCAGCCGGGAGCAGTAAAGGGCCCCCATCAGTGGCTCAGGCGCCGAGTGAGTTAAACAGGTTAGTGTGTTGGCTGTCTGAACCTGCTGTGACACACGCGCTTTCGCAGACACGGTATACTGGCAAGACACATACACGTATAGAAATACATGTACGCAGAACTAAAACACAGAGCAGCATCCCCAGAGCTTCCAGCTAGTGACGGTGTAGGTCTGTCTGTCATCAGCAAGAGGATTAAGATGCCTGCTTGTTCCCTGGTGTACAGTATGAATGACACATATGTGATGGCGCTTATCACAACAGGAATTCAGGCACATTTACATCATGCCTGTAGACATACCTGAAATGTTCTGTCTGTTAAACCTGACTGATATATCTGCCGGTTATTGACAACTGAAGTGAAATTGTTTGTTTATTTGTCTGCTGTAGTTTATGTCTGCTCTGTAAATCACAAATCCTGTGCTCTCTTTTGAGAAAATATCAGAAACCAAAATGGAGAAATTTATAGTCTATATTTTATTATATTATATTCTATAAACAATTCATAATACATTTAGAAACAGCACTAAAAATGATTTTTGACCACAAAGGGACCACTAAATTTGATCTCAGTTGCATTTTAAATTCTCAGCAAGCAAAGTTTACTCATTATAATACTTAAAGGAACCTTATGAACAAAGTCAGTGCATGACCCTTTAAAACATTTGTAATATGTGTGTAATGAAATGTCAAGTGATATCCTAAAAAAGATAGTAAGTGGATCTTGGATTGTCAAGCCAAACTAATATAGCCAAGGTCAAGAATGAAGTTCCAGGCTGAACTTAGAAGCAAACATGAACACAGCCCAGTCGCTAGAAGAAAATGTTGGTATTATACATTTCTGCAGACCACAAAATAAGCATGTTTCATACGTGTCCTATCAACATTTCTAAGGTGATGTAAGCTGACTTGATTCATCTTCAGGTGGAGGGGCTGGTGGATGGCATGTCAAGGAAGACAGATGCCGAGTTGCAGACCACTGTACGAAACCAAAAACACCTTTTTTTTGGTGACCCTTCGTGACGTTTCCACCAGTGTTTGTGGCACTGAACCTGGGTGTTTTTAGAGGCACATTGCAGCTTCTCCAGTGGCATTTGTGGCACCGGACCTTGGTGTTTTTCACTGACCTGTCCCTGCTTTTCCAGCTGATTTTGTACCACAAAAGTGAATGTTTTAAACCAAAACATGATCTTTTCCTCAACCATAACCAGGGATTTTTGTGCCTAAATGTAACCACACCTTTACCACTGCATTGTTAAGAAACATTAAGTTTCAACATGTCCGCTACAAAATAATTTACAAATGTAACAAATCTGTGGTTTGCAAAAATGTACAATACAAACTTTTTTTACTTGCAATTGGGTTGACGGATGAGACGTCCTAGAACAGACATCGATGAAATCATTGCTATTACTGCATTTGCACGTGAAGAGATCCAAATCTGTCTGTTCATGACAGCCATGACAGTTGAAAGTCCTGGATTGTTATCTCAAATGAGGGATTTGTTAAGATTTATTATTCCTCAATAAGCTTAACATTAGCATTTTTTTAATCTTAAGAAATCTGTATTACTGCCTTGATGCTATATTCATTCTGCTCTTTTCTTTATTACTATTTAATTGTATTTTTCATCTTTGTATCTGTCCATCCATCTGCATTTTTGGTAAACCATTAACTGAACTAAATAAAGATTATTATATTTATTTGCAGTGAGCAGAAATGTGCATAGCATCAGCACTCAAGGTGTGCATTTCTGCCCGTGATTGTATACAGATACAACACATGATGAAAAAAAATTAATAAGGCTTTACCTATCAAAACTCGACTTCATGACACCATTAAAAGTCAAAAACTTCACATTAAAGAGAAAGTCATGACAGTGATCTAGTGTTCCTGGTGTTGGTCTGTTCCTGCCTCAACATCTGAGCCGACCAGCCAGACCAGGTCTCGCAAGTTGGTGCCACTGAATCACCCGGAGGTGTGTGCTGAGTTTAACACAGTGAATTCTGACCTCATTCTCCCTTTAAATGTTTCTAAAAATAGACACGTCTGCACGCCCACACCCACTTAGATCCCCACACCCAGCGGATGTCATACCTGTGTGTCACACATAGGCAGATACAATCACATCCCTTTAATCCCACTTGAGCTTTCTTTGTCAAAAGCTTATCGTAATTTACACAGTTTAATGGAGCATTTAGTTGTTTCTTTAGGGTGACACAACAAATAAAAGCAGTCGCTTGTTAAATCACGAGGCACCAGTGCTGTATATTTTTCTTTATCACATATCCCATTAAAGGATCTTTTTTTTTTTGAGGAGACTAAATAAAAACACATCCACGATCCAACTTCCTTGACATTGTCTGCTCATCAGAGGGAGTGATGTGAGTGAGACAGAGAGAATGTGGGAATTTCACCGTCAGACAGGTAGAGACAAGACCAGGCTGCCGGCACACAGGAACATGATTTCATTCATGAAAACCACAGAAAGCAAAACATGCTTTATCATCCAGACATGTATCTCTCAACCTGTTCTGATGACTTCTCTCTTTATTTTACGTGCACCAGCGTCTGAAGTTTTAAAGTAGCACAGATTAAATGCAATTTGTTGAGTGTCGGGATAACTTAAAAGGTTATCTTATTTTGTATACATGCATTAACTGCTGTGTACATACACAGAGCCGCAACCTTGATGGCACAGCAGAACAATGAAATGAGGCCACTGTAGACGTCTGGATTGAGGCCAAGAGACAGTATGTCCCAGATCTGTCTGGAAACGACTATATACCAGGACTACATGTTGCCATAATTATGCATAATTCCTTTGTCACTGTGTGCTACAATAATAATATAGCAGTATTCAGTATAGGAGGGGTGTATGTGGTATATAGGTAGGATAAGTTTTGCATCGCTCAGAAAAAAAAATAGCAAAATCTTTAATATCTTTCATTTAATTGCAAAGTTTGCAACTTCAGTGAATCTAACAACAGAAGTTTAATGTGCAGCACCAGCTGACAGGAGAGGAATGATGATAGCCGGTCAGTTACACTCTTCAGTGCTTCCAGCAGCATGATTTTGAGGAAGTTTGGAGCCTCGGTTTGGCTCTGATTGCTCGTTTGAGTTCATGGGCTTAAATAAAGACACTTAATCACAAGTGCTCAGTGGAGTTTTTCCCGGACTGCGCAGGACTTTGCCAAGACCTCAGGCAGTCACATCTCTGGATTGGGAGGAAAAATATTCCCCTCAGATTACTGCGTGACTCACAAAAACAACTAGCTCGAGAGAAATACGATACACATATCATTTAGATTTTAGCATAACATGGAGTTTATGCCAGATTTTAGTCGAGCAAAAGTCACCTTACTAGACGTGTTAAAGGCACAATCAGGAATCAGTAACATACAGGTACAGTAGATGCACACTTACATGCACTCCAGTTATTTACTTATTTATTTGTTGGCCATTAAAACCACTGCAGACGCAGAAGGTTAAACAAGATAAAGCAAAAGAGAGTCAAACCTCAATGGATCAAAAACAAGATGGAGGGGTGACTTTTTTTTTTTCAAGTATTCATTTGAATCTTCTTATTAATCCACACATTTCTGATAAAATGTTTTATCTCTCCAGTCCTTTTTTTCAAGTTTTAGGAGACATTTAAGTCACATCCTTTATGTACATCATGATCAGTAAGTGAAGTCTGCTTCCCTTGCACTTTGTCGCATTATGTTTTTAAACAAAATCACACAATATACGATACACGACACACGATAAATGATAAATGATACATGATACACGATAAATGATAAACGATACACAATAAGCGATACACGATAAATGATACACGATACATGATACACAATAAATGATAAACGATACACAATAAACGATACACGATAAACAATACACGACACATGATAAACAATACACGATAAATGATAAACGATACGCAACACACAATAAATGATACATGATACACGACACACGATAAATGATAAACGATACACGATAAACAATACACGACACACGATAAACGATGCATGATAAATGATCAACGATACACAATAGATGATACACGATACACGACACACGATAAATGATAAACGATACAGGATAAACAATACACGGCACACTATAAACGATACACGATAAATGATAAACGATACACGACACACAATAAATGATACATGATATACGACACACGATAAATGATAAACGATACACGATAAATGATACACGATACACAACACACGATAAATGATAAACGATACACGATAAACAATACACAATACACGATACCCGACACATGATACGCGATAAATGATAAACGATAAATGATACACGACACACGATAAATGATAAACAATACATGATAAACAATACACAATACCCGATACATGATAAACGATGCACGATAAATGATCAACGATACACAATAAATGATACACGATACACGACACATGATAAATGATAAACAATACAGGATAAACAATACACGACACACTATAAACGATACACGATAAATGATAAACGATACACGACACACAATAAATGATACATGATATACGACACACGATAAATGATAAACGATAAATGATACACGATACACAACACACGATAAATGATAAACGATACACGATAAACAATACACAATACACGATACCCAACACATGATACGCGATAAATGATAAACGATACACGATAAATGATACACGACACACGATAAATGATAAACAATACATGATAAACAATACACAATACCCGACACATGATACGCGATAAACGATACACGATAAATGATACACGACACACGATAAATGATAAACGATACACGATAAACAATACACAATACACGATACCCAACACATGATACGTGATAAATGATAAACGATACACGACACACGATAAACGATACATGATACACCATCTTTTTTGTGTCAGTGTAAAAGTGTAGAAATTGTTAAGCAATATTTTGATTATTTCAGATTTTCATCATTTTCACTTCAGATTTTTTTTTTTTTTTGTAATTTAAATTTGGATGGATGTAAATTTAAATCTAAAGCAGCAGAAAACATAAAGTTCAACTTGTCATGTTTGATTTTGTTCCAGTCAGCAGTATAGTGGCAGTTAATGAGGCGGGTGTACTACTAGGTAGATGGGTGGGATACTATGAAGGAAGTGGGTATACTCACCTATATATTACAATATATTTCAGTGGCTTTTTGGCTGAAAAAGAAAAGATAAAAGGAGGTGTGTATGCCCCGTATACCTGCATTCACCCTCAACTACACCACTGCCAATCAGAGAGGTGTAAACCACATTGCTCAAAACATTAACAGCCAAAAAACAAGGACAAGGTGACAGTACTAAAAGTGTCACATTCTATATTATGTTATACTATGATGTGTTACACACTAACAACATTAATCCTTATGTCCAGAACAGCCTTTAACCGCCCACCAAGCTGATTTCCTTATGAATAGAAGTCAATTAAATCTCAGAACAATTTTCTGGTGGTCCTTTTTTTATTGTCCTAACACATTCTACATAACTGTTTACAGGGTGGGCAAGGCTGTCTGCCCACACCATATAAAATCGGCTTAACACACCTGGAAAATAAAATGCCGCTGGAAACGCTTGTCTTCCAGGGCAACATAAAATCCGCCACCTCTGCTCATGACTAATTGGCTGTTAACACTGTTTTAACAAACCTGAGCTGTTGTGTTACACCGACGTGTAAATGAACGGGCATGATTGGAAGGGACGTCAACCAGTGCTGGAAAAATGGAGACCAGTAGTCAGTTGAATGGGGGGTGTGGAGCAATGACATCACTATGGTCAGAACTCAGGACAGCGCACAAAACAAGATGTCTTCTAATTATTTTTCATGGATTGTTATCTGAACAGTGTGTACCCATCTGTATCTGTACAGCATGTTCAGATGTCATATCTAAGGTGTTGTGCAATTGCATTTATTTCACACTGGATATTACATTACAGCAAACCTGAGGCTATATAAGGTCAGTTAAAGGCACTCAGAAAATAGTGATTAAAGCTTAAATTTAGGCTTCTTGATGCTGCATTTTAAGCTTTGTTTTTAATGTCTTTGCTTTAGAGATTGCATTTCAAAAGAGCAGCCCTTAAACAGCTATTTCTGTGTCAACAAATGTACAAATCTCTCCCTGTCAGCATGTGGGGTATTGGATGCATGCAACCAGCTGTATATAATATCCAATGTACTGTGTAATGGCAGCATGTACAGCTAAGTCTGGAGGAAGACAGGTCTCCTGAGTACCAAAGTGCTGACATGTCCGCTCCAGTTTAAATACTGTATGGTCAACAACTCTACGTGTCACCTCCACCGACCAATTTCTATATTGAGAAGTTATAAAAAAAGAACCGAGGCAATTCAGAGCCAAAATAATAGTTTATTTGAAGGAGTTTGTGACTTTTTTGTGTCAAGATGTCTTTCTATTTGTACATGCTGACAGAACAAGTTCTAAGAAGAGACGAGTCACATTCACAGAAAGGGAATTCACCTTGTACAGGAAGCTGGCCGACAGACAAGCGTCTCAGTTTTCACCGAGGCGTCTAACAAAGTGGTCCAACCGGTGGCTGTCTACAGTTAACATGTTGTTTCACCCTGTCTAATATTACAAGGTAATTACAGGGCAGGACATGTTTTTCCTTCATTAAATATATTGCTTAATTATTTGACTATACTTTACAATATATCACACAATGGCCCAAAAGTTGATAAATAAGACAATTAAGCATAAAACACAATCATTTAATACATTTAAATGAGCTGGCTACTGTATGCAGAGCACTACCAGGAATCTCTGGATGTAAAGGGGATAGTGTTGCACAGCGCTGAGCGGACAGGTTTCTTTTCTTCTTTTACCCCCTATGGGTCAGTGGGAGTGTAAATGTCACTCTGAATTGATGAGCTGCCTTCTGAGCTGACTTGTCAAATAAAGATTCTCATTTTCAGCAAAAAGACTAAATGATCCGTGTGATTCGTTCTAAAGCGTTAATACAAATGTCTTTCATTTTGTGGCACTGGTGATTGTTTTGAAAGCATTTTCAGCTATTAGTAAAATTAAAGCAACTTGTATGTAGTGTGAGGCATTTTTAACACCTGGAAATGGTGTTATCTTTAACCATGAAAAGCTGGTTAAAGCTTGTTGAGACAAAGGTCCTTTTAAGATATTCAAAGTGCAGGTGACCAACTTGTATCCAAGTCATATGGCTGGCTGTCAGGCTGCAACTGAGGCCTGGCTGATTGTTAACACCCCACAGTGAGACCTGTTGCCCTGGGCTATTAGTCATCCTGACAAGCATGGCGTATGTGCCACTCTCTCTGGTCATGACACACTTGTTTCCACCATCTCCCCACCTTCACACGCCGCTCCAGCTCTGATATATTCCTAACGCATAGTGGCAAGAGTGACACAACGCCACTGAACCAAAACAAGCACCTATCAATTACTGATGAAAGAGGTCTTTTACCTTTTTTGTACAGCATGTTTAGAGCGGGGCATGGATGTGACTTAAAGAAATGATGGAGAAAGAGCTTCCATGTAGAAAGACAGCAGTGCAAACCTGCGATATTTAGAAATGTAATATCACATGATTACAACTACATACCTTATGTTTGGAAGTCAGAGAAATATGGTTTTCAACACACAAAAAAACAGTTTCATGAATAGTTATGACACAACTAAAAGCAGTCAATAGATCTATGAGATTGCACAATATGAACTAAAAGTTTTATGTGTCTAAACAAAGCTATTAGCCACGAATTCACATGGCAAACAAGTAAAAAATGACATGTTCATACTGCACTATTTTCACTATTAATCCTCATTAATGCAATTTATGGAAACATGAGAACACCAACCCTTTCTCCCTCCAAAGTCTTCAGCAGTGACTTGCAGCTTCAGACACTGATGAAAAAGCTGTCCTTTAATGTTTGCATGATACACGGCCTGTCGCCAATATAGTTTAATGGCGCTCAGGGGCCAGTGGACAAAAGTTAAGGCAACGGTAGTCTGAGTGGGATGGGTGGGTCCAACAAACAATGACTTTCACTTGGGAGAGCAGTGTCCGCGGCCAAACCCTGTTCTTTTCTCCCAAAACCCAACCATGTGCTTTTGTTTTTGAAGGCAAAAAAAACCCCATCAATTTGTGGTGTTTTACCAACGTAGTATATTTATTTTGAAAGTGACTGTGTGTAAACAGTCAATTTCATGCAAAAACGGAAGTGTATTTTGAAAGAAGACAATGCATTTAACAAGCGTAACTTGACACGGCATCCCAAAATGTCAACAACCAACACACCCATGGTACCTTACACATCACATATGAATGTGGAATGTCGATGACCAAACTTTGATATGTGACAAGGTCGGAGTGAGAATGTGTTGAGAGTGTGTACTTATTTGGAAATTTAAAATGACAGTTTGAAAATTCCACGGCCATATTCTCCCAGGAGCAGAGTTGGGTATAACGCCTTACAAAGTAATGAGTTAGAGTACTTTGAGTACTTTTTGCAGTAATGAGTAACCCTTAGTAACGCGTTAGTTTGCTGTTTGAGTAATCAAATACTTGAGTACATTTTCAAACAAGACATCAGTTACTTCCGTTACTTTTAGAACGCTGGTCCTTCAGCTCCGAAACAGCAACGGCTGTCTTTTGGTTCTAATAACGGAGATAACGTTAAACCTATCAGCCTGAAAGAAGCCATGAAGCTTGTGGCTCGCTACGTGGTACAAGAAATGCTGCCATCGTCTACGGTGGACTCTAAAACATTCCGCAGGATCGTCAGTAAAATCCCCACGACTCTGAGCTTTCTGAAAGTCACTATGTCACATTACACGATTGTGGAGTCATAAAATCATGCCGTGACCCTTACCCATCTCTGCCCATGTAACACTGGGGGGACCATTTTCAATTTTCACCCTCTGCGAGCCAGCCCTTGAGGGGAGTCTGGAGGAGAATTCTGAAGAAACTAAACAACTAAACTGACCATTTTAGAGCAACTTGAAACATAGAACTTAGATCAGAGGTTTTCAAAGTTTTAATCACTGAGTGCCATTTTAAGAGGCCAGCATATGATTGAGGCCACACAGGAAAGGTACACACACACAATTAAATTTTAATGCATACTACACTATGTCTTTTTTATAAACTTTGACAGTATAAACAATGGACAGTGACATAACCTACGTAGCACTTAAATTACATTGTAGTTTTTCACTTTTTAATACATTTTAAAGTAATGAAATAGAAAGACAGTACAGCACAGGTATATGGATTGCATTTATCCACAGCAGTGGGTAGGTGCAACAGCTTCTGCTGGGGTATGGCAAGACCATTTGCACAAACCACAGGCAGAACTGCAATATGCTGTAATACTAAAACCAGTAATAAAAATGCAAGGTTGTTAAGTTTATTGTGATTATGATTACATTTGCTGATGATATTTCAGACGGTGGTGCATGGTTGCCTGTGACAGCATAGCAATTTTTTTTTTTTAAATATATGTTTTATAACAATATACTGGGGGGTGCCTACCCAATACATATTTAAATTTTTGCTGAGGAATATACAGTAGTTATGATTAAATGCTTAATACAACATAATTTTTGCTGTTCAATTAATACCAAAAGTTCATACGCAGTTTTAATTTTTTAGACATTTTTCCCTCCTTCTTAAGTACCATAACTAACATATTTAAGGATTAAATTGTATGAGAAAGAGAAGTAATAACTAAATATGACCAATTCAAAATATGATAAAAGCTCCTTGAGACATTTTGATATAATGTGATACTTCAGCTGCTCCATACTTAAAATACTTCACCTTGTCTTGGGTGTGTTCACTGACCTGCCAACACAAAGGACATTTTGAGCATGTGGATTCATCCTTAACTCTGTGAGAGGAGGAGATGCCGCTATTAAAATTAAATCAATCTGATTTATGCTGCCATCGATACACTTCATTTGCAGATCTTAAGTCTTAAAACAGCCTTGGGACTTTTGTTTTTTGTTCTTTGTATGTCACGCTTAAAAAGCTGACCTCTGAAGGGCCACTGTATTAGAGTAAAAAAAAAAAGGAAAATCCCAACCTTGGCATGTTATAAGCACTGTTACTGGAACTGAGGGCATGCAACAATATTAATATGCTCATTCAGGCACACCGTGATGCGCTAATGTTGACTTATTTGAGGTATAATCTGTATTTTTCTGAGGCACTGGTTTGTGATTTCTCTCTGAGTTTGCCATTCAAGTCTTAGCCAGCTGTAAGAAATATAAGCAGTGATTTAATATTAGACAAGGCAGGGATTCAGTATGCTGCTAAAGCCATTAAGAGCTTTCTCTTCTCTTTCATCATGTCCAGGATAGGAGGCCTCACATTGCCTGCTGCAAGGAGGAGACGGTGATCAGCGGATCAAATTTGGGGCCATAGATAATGTATGTGGCTAATTTACAGCTTGGAGGTTTCTTAATCTCGTCCTGCGCCGGTCCTGAGGTGACAAGCAAAGCTGCATTCAGAAACTCTGAGGTGTAATCAGCAATCAGAAAAAGGAAGCCGGATGTCAGGCTTTTATAAATGGTTTCCTCAGAGGAGTTTGATTTACCGTCCCAAGCACAGTTGAACTTACAGTGTGTGTGTGTGTGTGTGGAAGCGATGAAGGGGAGGTGCAGGGGATGCTTGAAGAGCTGGGTGAACGCAGAACTACAAATTACATGTCAAAGCACAATAACCCAAAATCAACTCAAATGTTTTCATGTCTGAGGTATCAATTTATGCCGGGTTTAGGCAGTATAAAACATCATAAGCACTTGAGGTCTTGCCCCTTGACCCTGCTTTCCCCACAGGGAAAAACATCTGTAACGGCTGCAGAGGGAATGGAGCGACATGAATTTTGTGAGCTGGAGTTCTTGTTGAAACATATAAAGCCCATTTTAGTTTTTATTTATTTAAACCCTGACAGCTGCAGAAATTACTGCTCTCCTTTTATTTCATGATTTTAAAATATAGTGCTCCTGTTTCAGTATTAAACTTGTATATGTAAGTGTAATATTGTCATTATTTCTCCCATTTTCTTGCATTGGACATTACCTAACCACACAAGAACCAAGGCTTCAAAATCCATCCAAAAACCTGGTGAGAAAGCGCTGAATTTTGGTTTCAGTTTAATATTTGTATTGGCCAGTAAGAACTAAGATACATACAGTACTGCTAATAAATAAGAGCAATATTTTTTGAGTCCTTTTTATCAACAAAAAACAAAAAGTATTTACTGTGTTTATTATTACTGTCTAACTAACACATTATATGTGAAACAGAAAGCAGAAACATACCGCTGAGCCTTAGATACTGTAGCTGTGTTTCCACTGTTTTTATGTTCCTTCCCTCCCTGTCTGTCCATACAATGATAAAAAGTTATTACCATCCTTCTCTTTCACTGCCTCACAACAACACTGGCAGACGCATCGGGTTTTATTGGGTTCTTCTGATTTTGGACGAGCCGTCCTCTGACCCGTGCAGACCTTTCTGTATGAATTTAATTGCGCCTAAAGCAGGTATGCAGGGTTTACAGTGCAACCTTAGCCAAACAGAAAAGATGACATGGATGACAGTCTTAAACGAAATGGACCGTGACGGCGGGATATAAAGTATTTTATTACTGTTTAGAGAAAATAAAACAAGAAAGACATGGACGGCAAATGTGAAAATAACTGAAGTTTGTGGAGTTCCAGAGATTGGAGTCACTGAATAGTTGATCTCAGTTGCTGCTGAATTTGCAGTCGTTATTATGTTGTTGTTGTTGTTGTTGTTGTTTTTAAAATCCAATTCTGATGTATGCGTTCTTTCTCTTTTGTCATACATCACAACTTTTTGTTATAAGTTTTCAAAATGTGATGATTTAGAGCCACTTATAACTTGAAATGCTAGTTACTGCCTCTCTAGGTCACAGCATACACATATTATGAGGCTTTTATTTTTTATTTTCTGTCTCTTTGTGGTGGTAATTCATTTTTTCTTATTCTTTGTGGTCATTTTGTTTTTCTTTGAGGTAAATTTATGTCTTTTATGGTTGATTTGTTTCTCTTTGTAGTCGTTTTATGTGTCTTTGCAGTCCTTTTGTGTTTCTTTTAAGTATATTTGTGCCTTTTTGGTCATTTTGTGTGTCATTGCAGTTTCTTTGCATCTCTTTGTTGTTGCTTTGTGTCTCTTTATAGTTCCTTTGCATCTCTTTGTTTTGGTTTTGTGTGTCTTTGAGGTGTATTTATGTCTTTTATGGTCTTTTTGTGTCTCTT
Source organism: Epinephelus fuscoguttatus (assembly GCF_011397635.1). Taxonomy (NCBI): domain Eukaryota; kingdom Metazoa; phylum Chordata; class Actinopteri; order Perciformes; family Serranidae; genus Epinephelus; species Epinephelus fuscoguttatus. Next base: position 22,430,614 of record NC_064770.1, on the reverse strand, counting down.
TATAGTTCCTTGCATCTCTTTGTTGTTGCTTTGTGTCTCTTTGTAGTTCCTTTGCATCTCTTTGTTGCCATTTTCTGGCTCTTTGTAGTTCCTTTGCATCTCTTTGTTTTGGTTTTGTGTGTCTTTGAGGTGTATTTATGTCTTTCATGGTCTTTTTGTGTTTCTTGGTAGTTCCTTTGCATCTCTTTGTGGCCACTTTGAGTCTCCTTCTGGTTGGTACGTGTTATTGTGAGTGACATCTTGCAGATGGGGGTCAGGGTGGCCCCTGACACTTTGGGCCCCCAGACCTCTGCCAGGTAGGCCCGCTCAGAATCCACCCATGACCCAGAGTAGTGCCACACAGAGTCTTCAGATGCTCTCTTGTGTGTGCCAATATGTTAGACACCACGTGAAGTGATGGCTTTAACGTAGCAGTTCTCATGTAGGCTATATGAGTTATTATCTCTTCAACACATCCAGCCATGTCTTTTTTTCATAAGGACGCTGTTACTAGTCAGGGGGTCATATCCTGTCTTCATTAAAATATTGATCTTAGCAACTAAACTGCAATAAACAAATCTCAGTAAATCTAAAAACACATTTGCAGATAACTTATTGGTCTGTGGATGTCACGGCATACGCGCTTATCCCCACATCCTCCCAGAGGGACCTACACCAAAGTGGGAAAGGGGCACATTACTCATATTTATGGAAATTATCTGGGAGAGCTCTCCCATGGTGCTCGGGCCTCTCAGCGGGTGCCATGCAAACTCAGACGATGATCTCTCCAGCAGCTGCCTAACTGGAACAGACCTGTGATTCCCATCAAAAGGCCACTGCAGGGTTTCCAAAACAAAACACAGCAAACATAGTTTGATCAGTCCTGTTGGGACTGGCGTTGATGAAATGTGGCTTAATTGAGGGATATGTTGATGAGTTTTTCCTCTGCAGCAGCTATAGGTGGGGAGGGGCAAAGACTTTGTATTAAACTCACTTTGGAGGTAATTGTTGGCCCTTATTTGACCCCAAGATGCTTCTTTAAAAAGTATGACAAGTCATTAAAGACCAGGGTTTGAAAAAGTATCTATTGGGTTCCAAGTGTATTACACATTGTGATTGGATGTTGCAAAAGAACAAACTTTATATCTATTAATAATAAAAAGTTTTCAGAGCCATATTAATTCCAATATATCACAGGACACAGGCCTCTTAATTTGGATGACATCATTCTCATTCATTAGAAATTAGTAGGAGTGTGTTCTTGACATTCAAAATGCTCTTTACAAAGTTATGACGCATTCAAGTGCTTAAGTAAAACCCCAAATCCGAGCCAGTTTACCTGTCACCTTTCCTGCTTTCCTCTTTGTTTTCTTTGTCTGTTTTTTTTTAAACTTTCATATCCTATTAAATCTAAAATAAAACAGACGTCTTAGGTTGTGGCAAAATCTGAATGATGTCACAGTTTTCAGGATGTGACCCAGACTAAGAACTTGTACACGATTATGAAATGTCAGTGTGTCAGTATCATATCGGGTTTCCTTTAGCAAGCAGGTTTTCATACGCCAAGACAAAGGTGACTAATGCAGTTATGTTTTTTGTCTTCTATTCGTGATTGATGGCTCAGTTCATCTGCTGAGCTTCGCTTTAAAGCCAACAGAAACTGAACTGAGACTTTGTCTGTTGTCAGAATTTAGTGCTTAGCTTTGTGGTTTAGCTGTAATTCCAGACATTGACATTATAATATACATAACATTGCACAGCTTTAAGGCAAGCTTGAATATAACACCTCCATAAGATATCTGGGGATTATTAATGTGAAAAAGCTCCATGCCAAATAGCTAAGTTAACCTTTGAGTTTAAGGATTTAGGATGGTAGATGTAAATATAAGCTGTTTAATGATAGTATGTAACTGGTTATTTCTCAAGATGAGTTTCAAAAAAGAGAAGTAGTATTTATTTCTGTAAAGTTGAAATGAATTAATGAAGCAAAGAAGGTCCAGACAGGCCCTATACGACGACGGCATGTCACCCTTACTCTGGAAAAGTCATACTGAGACGCAACCGAAAGACGACAGCCAAAAAGAATATTTACAAAGGCAGTGAATCACCGTTTTGTGTGGCTTTGCCTGAGGCAGGCCACTTTTCTTGTGCTTAAATCAGAAGAACACGTAATGAAATACGTATTCAACTTATGACGTTTTAACTATCAGTGCTGGGCGAGCCAACTGCGAGCATGTCACCAATGTTAAAGAGTTTTATTTATTCTCTTCTGCTACAGTGTTACAAAGGCAGGTAATGTGTTGTACTAGTAAGCGCTTTAGGCTTTGAGTTGAGATGACCACAGTATTTCATAGTCAGGGAGACTGAATTATAAGGTAGCCCATTTTTTTAAGTTATTAGAATGAAAAACTTCTTTGAAATAATGACTTAGTATCTCAAAATAATGACAAATTTTCCCAAAACAGTTACTTAATATCTCAAAATAATGAGAAATGATAGTAAGTCATTATTTTGAGATACTAAGTCACCATTTTTAAGAAAATGTCCCATTATTTTGAAATTTTAACTCATTGTTTTGAAATACTGAGTCATTATTAACTGAAAATTTGAATAAAGTTTATCATTATTTTGAGATAATCAGGTCATTATTTTTTAGAAACTGAAGCTGAAAACACATCGGTGCCGCCACATCAATTGCCGCCCCTAGCACACACTAGACGTGTCGCGCTGTAGCTCATCAACAGATGACCACGCAAAGTTATTGCTACTTTTACTCAAAGATCTGTACTTCCTCCACCATTTGGCCATTGTCTTTATAATGATGGGATAATGTGATGATAATGATCTCTACTCATCTATTCTTTGTCTCACACAAGACAAAGCAACAGCAACAGAGTTCTCTTTATACATCAGTAGTGACTAGAGGAGTCGAGCTGCCGTAGGAGCAGAGAAAAAGAGCTGCTACAGGAGTTGGTATGTACAAGCAGAGAGTGAGTGGGGGGAAAGTGCGTTTAATTCCAGGGGTGGTGAGACTAGAAATAGGACAGTGGCTTGAAGTGCCACAGGGCGGTGTGTCCAGGAGCGCGATGCATGTCTAGCTGCCGCCGATGTGGGGTTGTACATTGAAAATAATAGAGACGTATTTTTTTTGACACATAAATTAGCTGCCGGTTGTGTTTTGGCCATAAGTCAAGAAATTTTGAGAGTTGCACTTGAGATAGTTCTGAATATTTTTCAGGTCTTCTCTTGTTTGCCTAGCTGCTAACTAAGCAGCAGTTGTAGCATTGCTTGGTGCGTTAGCCTCACCCTTTGCACTTTCAAGTGGACGGTGTTTCAGAGTCTGTTAAAAAGTTATGAAACAATGCACTGTGCCGCACAAGAATGCCTGTACACTTGGCATAGTAATACAGCTAACTGGCTAATATGCAAAAATAATTAGAGGTGCCGCACAGTGATGTAGCGTTAGCTAGCTCACATGATCGCATAATGATTCCTGGGCAACAGTCAGCCTGTCAAAAATGTTGTGTACTGTTAACTATTAGGTTTTATGAACAGACTAATTATCTTGGCTAATTTGTTAGATTCACATTAATGTGGATTTTCAGACACATTTTACTTAAAATGCTTTCATTAGTTAATTAGATTATTTAGAGGTCATTTGGTGGCCCCCCTATAGTAACTCTGAGGACCCTCTCGGGGTCACAGACCTCCTGTTGAAGACCCAGGATTTAGAGGATCTTTTTTTAAATTTCATCACACTGGCCGAAATAGGCTTCCATAGTATTAGTGGTGTCACAGACTCAGAGTTCACATTCCTCCTGAGGCCAGGATGGATTTATCGTGCCTGTCCATAAGACTGAATTCACATTTCTGTCTCCTGAAAGTGTACCAGACTGAGGTGGCCTCTCACTTATTTTTGATGGCCTTGTGTGTGAGAGTGTATATATCAGCCATCTCACCTTTTTCAGGCTTGGCGCGGACAGCAGGCGCCGATGGAAATGCAGGGTGGGTGCCACTGACCGTCATGCCATAGCACGCTGGCCTCTCTCCTTTACCAGCAGGCAGACAGGAAAGGTAAAAACTGGGCCCTCACTAATATGGACAAACGCTGTTTCAGTCCGTGTAACCTGAGCGTCAGGGGAAAACGGCGTATGAATGACAGACATTTCATTGCTGCGTGCATCTATTAATCACAGACTCTCACTTCTCTCGAGTGTTCTGCTATTTCTCTATTTTCTCCTCTCCAAATGTATAAAAATCAATTGAGAAAAATGCTGCTTAACAGGGATTTAGAGGAAGTTGAGCAGTAATTTAAGAAAACTATCAAGCAGAGGAAGGAGATCCAGCTTCCCTTGGCATTTTAGAGTGCTCCAGAAATTGCATGATGATTTTGGCAGGTTCTTCAGTTTGCTGTTTTCTTTTTTCTTCGGTTACATGCGCCTTCCCAATGATCAGATTCTGGCAACCACAAACTCTTCCCAGTGGACATCCTCAGGCTGTATTCCATCCAATGTCCATCACAGCTCAGGACAGAGTGAGCCAAAGACCTGGCCATGGACCACACCTCACTGACCGGTAAAACATGTGTGTTGTTTCTTTAATTAAATGAATAGTAGAGAAACAAAATACACCCTAAAACAACCACTATGTAAAAAATATAGGGTGTCATAGATTTACATGACTTCACAATGTTCATTGTTTCTTTTAACATTTAAAACAAGAAGAGAACTGGAGACCATCTTGCAGTGGAATCACTTGAGCCGTTATACAGTGATCTGCGACTCAGAACAATTGGAGGGGGAGGCAATGGCTCCGTCCCTTATTCCTACACCTCTGCTTCAGGCTCTCTTGCTCAGACCACACTAATCTTCAAACTTAGCCTTCATCGTGATCTCAGCTTGACATCTGAAAATTTCACGACTGCATCTCGCAAGGTTGTGATGCTACAAGGAGACAAAATCTGTCCACAGACACTTAACACACCTGGCAAGGCACTAAAAATGCTTCTCCCCACTACAGTAGGGGACACACACACACAGATTCACAAGGTAGAAACGATACCAGCCGTCACAACATTGCAGCTGGTTATCATTTATATTGCAATCTATGAACATATAACTCACCCATTCTTGTGAATTTGGATAAAATATGTCCTACCAAATAAAAATAGATTAAAAAAAAGAACTTAAAATTATATCTTTTCAACATGCTAATTTCATTTTTCAAGTAAAACATTATTTTTATAGGATTTATGTGCATTAAATAAAAATGATTTATAAAATATTTTAGATTTTTTGTGTGTGTGAAAATGCTGGCCCTTGAATGTAAAATTACTACAAAAACATAATTTAATTGGGCATAAAAGTGAGCTACAGCGTATCTCAAGGACTCGTGTCTCACTCCCTGGTTTCCAGAAAGGTGAGAATACTGCTCAAAAACTGGTAAGCTTTACATTTTATGATATATACATTAAATAATAATGCTATTGAGTGTGTCTCAACCATAACATATCAAATCTGCAGCCCTGCTGAATCTAAACTGAATAAGAATTATGGTTTAAACATTATTATTTTGATTAGCAACTTCCATAAAATAAACTGACAACTCATGAAAACTGCGGTGAAATTAATAAATATATAACTTTGTTGTCAGTTCCATAAGACGTCGGCTCTGTCAGATCTTACCGCTGACATCCATTATGTTTGCTATTTAAGAAAAAATTAAATCAATGAGAGGTTGGCCCATTACAAGGTTTACAGTCAAGACTTTGATATTTCAAAGAGTCAGAGACAAAGACTAATACTAAAAATTAAAATTAAGGATAGATATGTATAAAAAGACGAAGAAATAAGTACACTCTACAACACAAATGAGGGCTGTCCTTGTCACAATATGGCTCCAAAATTAAAGAAATTTCGAAATACAGTTCTGATCACATAGACAGTTCTGACATTAAAACATTTCCTTTTGGATTCTGAAAACTGGTCATTGATTGAACAATTGGCAATGCTGCAAAAGCATTTTATAGACAGTGTCTTGGTTTTCACAATTATTTGTTCTTTTAACTTGTTTAACCTTCACCATGCTCATTTATACTCATTAATGTTTCAGGAGTCACATTAAACTCATTAAACCTGAATTGATAAGTGGCCAGTCCTGGGAATTTCAAGGAAATCATTATGTTTTGTGATAATATGTGCAAACTGTATCATGCCTGGCTGTTACAGCAGGAGTGTATGACTGGTACAGTATCAAACAGTATCATGTGTTCATCTCTTCTGTATCTGATCCCTATGGAGTTGCTCCCTCTAGTGGAGCAGGCAGTGCTTGTTTAATCACTCTAGGGATAATTCCACTTAATCAATCTGATATTACTTTTTCACAGCACAACTGTAGTGCTATAAACACAGATTTGTGTAGAGCAAAGCGTTACATAGGTGTACCCCCTTCAATTAAACACTTAAACTGAGCAGGGATCCAGAATAGAAAAAAACTTGTGAAAGCCTTTGAGTTGCTGGTGTGATTCTTCGCCATGTATGTCTCTGTTTATGTATGTTATCATGTAAACATGAGTAATGAAAACACAACCGTGGCAAAATATTGTCTGAGACCTATTAAGTTAATTTCAATTTAATTGTTGCATCTGGGGAATCATTAATTAGTCAATCAATCGCCTGCTGCTGTGACAAGGCGCCTGGGCTGTAGGGCGCAATGGAAACCACAGCTGGCCGTATGTAAATGGGAATTAATTAGCAAGCTTACGTTTCAGCGCCTGTATTTGGACTGAAAACATTCTCAGGAGTCCGAGCCAGGGCAGGAGAGTCTCCACCAGCCTGCTGTGGTCACATCCCATCTCTGTCGGACAGAATAATTTCACCTCATTACCTCTGCCATGTATAAATAGAACTCTTTCCACCCACCAGCTCTTTAATGACATGTGCTCTTTAAACACCTACAATTAACCCCTTGTGACTAGGGCCTTGTGTCTACCCCCATGTAGGCTCCGAGCTGAGCGTACTCCCAGTGGATTACACCCCCCTCCAACTCACGCTGAACCCATACACCCCATTCAGGCTCGGTCCAGTCCACTACACCTCCACCTCGGCTTGCGATCATTAAACAGCCATATATCTTGTGTTGTGTTTTCCCTCCAGCAGGATTTATTGGGTGACTGATAGAGTTTACAATGTGTCTTGAGCAGCATGAAACACGTCATGACAATCCGTACACGCATCGTGCTTACTGTTTTCTCCCCCCCCCCCGAAACATGCCACACGTATGTCAGCCCACCCTCACACCCACCACACACACATACACACAAAAGATGTTACATGTCAAGTGATTTTTGAGTTGAGTCATAAGGCAGTTCTGTCTGAAAAAGAGAGAGGAAAAAAAGAACCTCAAAGTTTGTGATATGGCTCCCTGGAGCCCACTTGGTTGAAGTTATTTGTGGCAGGTATCCAGCTGATGGACTGTAACATGCTTGACATTATGGCTCTTCAGATAGAAAGATATAGTTTTTCCAAATCCACAGGCGCTCCCCACATCTCAATCCCTCCATCATGGAGATTTGCGTGGAGGGTCTCTGCTTGTACACATGAGGTAAGTGCTGCCATACACAATGGCCCCATTGGAGTGTGGATCATAGTTTATTTCCCCTCAAAGGTCCCTTCGACATCTACAGTGGCAATCACCTCAAATCTTCCCATCCTTTCACTCATTTGTACCCATTTTAACAAACACAGTCAGCTTGTTCTAGACTTATTCCGATATCGTCTGCTCACACAAATGCACAACACACATGTGAGTATACATGCTTAACACCCAGGCCTATCCACATTGCAGCATGGCTGAGATATAGCTCCTGGTAACAGACCGGGGACTCGCTCGCTTCCTCCCCACGGCAAATAATTCAGTCAAGTGCTACCTCAGAAAAGGTGAAGCTCACAATGGATTTCTCAGATATTCAGCACGAAAACCGCAGCTTTCCTCACCCAGAGTACCACCTATAATCACTGTGTCAGACTCTGGCTCTGCGGCGACCTCAGACAAGTTGTTCTTGGACAGGTACCACACCAGTGGCGGGAGTCACCCGTGCTAAAACTGGCAGTGTAAAGGACTTTTCTCCAGACTGGTGTAAGAAAAAAAACATCCTAGCTATCAATTCTGACAAGATATAATGGTTGCTTTTGGTCACTGACGTGTGTCCTATTTGTCATGTTTGTCATGTTAGCAAATGACTAGCTAACTGTAGTTTTCCTCATGTAAGATGTAATGATTAAAACCTGTCTAGTGTATTTTGCTGGATTGGAGAATTACTCTAGCTGTCAGAGGACCTGCAGAAGCTCCCGAATGTCTTTGTTTTACCTAAATCTACACAAAGGTTTCTACCTCTATATTTTGTTTTCATTTTACATATCAGCCTTTTATTACTCGTAGCTGTTTTCCTAACCTTGATTCCCAGTCAGTGTGTGCTGATAATGACATTACCATGGCTATTGTGGTATGCTTCATGACTTCGATTGTTTGTTTGAACCCGTGCTTTGGGGCAGACATGATGGAGAGAGGAGCAAGATGGTGAAATATTTTATACTCTTGTCAGACTTCCTATAAATGAGGATCATAGACATAGCAGCGTTAAATTCAGTGGCTGTTGATCTTGCTGAGGTTTCAGACTTTGCTGCCATTTACAAACTTATCAAGTAGATAGATATTTTGCATTGCTACAGTCCCATTATTTTAATTTTAGAAGAATAATTCATTAGATTAATCAGAATTTTTTTGATTTTTGTCCATTTAATTTGTGGAACATATTCATATAGTGTTTTTAACTTGGAGGCAGGGCCTTGTTTGCACTGTCAATTTATGTCCAATAAAAGTGCTTATTTTTTCCATTTACATGTTCAGATTATTTTTAAGTGTCGGACAACTTACAGAAAGCATCCCTACAGAGATGGACCTTTTTTGTTAAAGAATAAGATCCCTTTTGTTTAACCAGAAACAGACGCAAAATCAGCTCCGCCAATTCCACCAGACTCCATTCGTGTAAACAGTAATTTTAGAATTGTAAAATAAACTTAATTCAAACAACAAAACTGACAAAACAAAACTCACAAACACTATCTTGGTTTGTCTTTCCACTGTTCCAACTATCGCCAACTCTGGTCCTCTTGAAATAAACCCTTAATTCGCCCACTTAAATGTGAAAACGTGGGGGCTTTATACATGCTAAAATTGCTGTTTATTTCAATGGAGTTTGGTGAGATTGGTAAGAGCAATTTCAGGGGTGTTTCTGGTTAAACTAAAAGGATCTTAATCTTTAACGAAAGGTCTATCTCTGTATGGATCCTTTCCATAAGTTCTCAGACACTTAGAATAATAATCTGATCCTGTCAGTGGCAAAAAGAAGCACTTTTAGTGGATATTAATCGAAGGTGCGAACATGCCCCGGGTGATTATACTGCAGACTGTTTCCCACTGCCGATTGCAGCGCTCTTGCTCAATACTGGACCAAATTACAAAAAATGTTGTTACAATTGGTCACTAGCCCTTTTTAAATAGGAATTGTGCAAATTTGCAGGAAAGCCCAATCAGTCTTTTTTCAGCATTGGCAGTATAAAAACAAAACGTAAACAGTGATGTGGGAGGGAAGCCACGGCTAGTCAGTCCTTCGGCGATTCTTTCATAAGTCTGCCCGTTCTTCACAGTCCCCGTCATTAGACGGTTAATGGCCTCTTCGTTTGCGCAAGCAAGGAAGGTGCGCAATTCTTTGTCTCCCCAGTTGCTCATCTTTACAGTGTCTCTCAGGTTTGTGTTTCCCTCTTGCTACTAGCTGCTTGCTAATTCCTGCTATCAGCTGTTGCCTGTTTATCCACCGCCAGTGGGTCGAGCGTGCGGCGTCATCAACAGCCCCTCCCATGGTGGAAAGGCGCCTTGTTAATTTCAAACCAAAAAGGTTCCGCCAATATGTCAATCCAAGAGGGGGAAAACTGGGCACCTTGGATCAACTCGCCAATCCGGCTCTGTGTGTCTAAACACTCGCAGCTTGCCGGCAAAACGGCCCAACATTCGCCAAAAATCTGGCAGTGTAAAAGGGGCTACTTAGACATAAAAAATAGAGGCCAAGTTGAAAAATACTGAACTTACCCCTAAAGTTGAGAAATTATTTTCTACTTTTCCAGTGGTTACATTTGCAAATGTTTTTAAAGCCAAAATGTCTTTTAACATTATTTATTATTTATCCTCTTGTGTTTTCAAGTAACTTTCTGTCATCCAAAATTTTTTATTCAGGACTTCTATTCAGGAGGATCGTTTCTGAATTAGAGAGAAAGATGATTTCTACAAAAAAAATCCTGTTTATTATGACAGTGACATGCTCATGGGGCAGGAAGACCTTACCTGGAAATAGCCATGTTCACGCGAGGCATGTGCTGAATATTTACACCGTAATTACCATTGCATGCGACATGTGATGCAACCTGGGGAAATCACTTTGGCCTGTGTTAATTGGAGTCTAACTGCTCTCCAGACTTGCGGCTGGTTAGGCGTAATTTGGCCACGGCAGTCTGATCTATGTCAGCCCGCTGCATCCTAATCACAGCCAGATAAGAAAAACAGAGGGAGTCTCACAGAGCGCTGCACACACTGGAATATATTTTCACATATACTGTATGGGGTGATGTGTTGAATGTTGAAGTTATTTTAATATTCTGGTGTGACTGATATCAACCACTGATAAACCAGGCTTTTCTATTTAAACGTGGCAGTGGGGTTAGAGAAATACTGATATAGTGTACATTAAACCTGATGCGTCCACAACAAGCTTCATGTTATGTCTTAGATATATTGGATTACATATATTAGATTAGAGCTAAAAATATCATATACTATACATAAGCTGCTGGAGAAAAGATCCTTTAACATTCTGCCCTGGATTTATCTTGAAGTGTTAGCTGTGTGAGTATGAATGAAAGTCCATTTTTAATATTATATAAGGTAAAAAGCTGGATACAGTTTCCTAAAACAAGACAAAAACCACCTCTTTCTTTCCACAGTCTTACATCCTGCCGGTCTTACACTACCTCTCGGACGCTGGTGGGGAAGTATGAAGATATTAGCTTAATGTCTCAACTCCAAAAGATGTGGCTGATTTAAAACACCTAAAGGAAGCACATATCCATGGCAGCATTTGGCCTTGCCTTGGATAAATAAAAGGATATGGTTTCTGCAGTAGTGACAGTCTCACATTATATATACTGTAAATGTGTCATCATGCCTCCGCCTGTGCCCCAGAATGATAGTTTACCTGAACTGATGGAAATTAATGGTGATGTGTCACTGTATCCAAGGGCCTTTTGGTTTATATATTTTGACTTCTGATTACGGCCTGCATAATCACAACTTCTTTTTTTTTATTCCCTCCCAAACCGTTGCACGCGTTCGTGTTGACTTTGTGGTTTTCCTAAATTGGACTCTGGCTCCAGTTGGCTGAGTTTCCAAAGCAACCTTTAGCCTTATCTGCTACTGGTGGGGACAAACAATGAGGTCTTTTACTTTCATGACTCCCTCTTTACCTTTCCACGTCTTTAAGTGCAAAGGCTATTAAAGTGAATATGAGCTATATTTAAAAATGGGCAAACAATATTAAACACATCTAAAATAGCTGATATCTCAAATATGGTGTAAAATATAGTGTTTGTTTGAACTAACTGTGATATTAAGAATATATCACATCATTTTGTTTGTATCTAGCTTACAAGACCTTGTCTGAACATAAACATACAGTAAAAGAACAGATATAAGTCTCCACCATGTATAAATATCTTTATTTGAATACTGCTGGTGAAAAACATCTGTAATATAGATGTTTAATATTTCAGTATGAACTGTACAAAACTCCTCTATTTTTAATACTGTTATTACAACTGCCTGGTCACAATGAACACATTTTTATTTCAAAACAAAACCCAAAAAAAGGATAATTTTGCAACAGTATATTGCTTTTTCTCTCCAGTAGTTCAGTCTTCCTAATCAAGCTTGGTTGAGGACAGGACATTTCCTCAGATGCTGTAATGATCAGTCGACTTAATGTATAGCCTCTCTGATGGATGAGGCTGTGGTTCACTGAGCTGAGCCAACTCCTGCAACACATAGGGGAGGAGATGTGTAGTGTTTTCCTTGGTTTGACTCCTAGGTCAGTACATTTGTTCAATGCAAAACGTCATTATTAATATAACAGGAAAGAGACCAGACGATCCCCTGTTAAGCCATAAAGCCATTCTTCAAAGTAAAATTTGTAATGAAGTACTTGATCCTGTATCTGCCACTATGACCCAAAGCTAAATGGCAAATTTGTTAAATCAGAAGGCTGTTTAAGACTTACGCACCATGATAGCAATGACATGAATAAATGTAAAATTGTGAAACAAAAATGTAATTCAATGTAATAATAATAACAGTAAGAAGAGCTCTCTTCAATGTTACTCACATTGGAGTTGCTGCCAAATTACACAAAAAATAAACACATTCATAGTTTGAATATGACGTTAATGATATGTGGCTTTGTCAAGACTTGGTACGTCATTAAAGAGGAGAGCTTTCAGGGTAAACTTCCCTTTGGCTTTATGAAGTCTATAGCTCAGGTACCCTTGGGAGTCATGCTAATAAATTTGGTTAAACAGGTAACACACTTGTCTTTATACACGTGTGTTGCAACATGTGGCTTACACACTCAAAAAACAGGACAGGTGTAATCAATTTAGTAAATTCTCTCATATTGCACTGTCGCTAACTGGTGCTTCCTCCTCAGGCTCCACCTCACTCAGCTGCCCGACAGACTCGCTGCTTCTTCCCACTTTAACCTGAATAGCTGCAGCATGGCCTGAAGCACAGCCAGTTAGCCTCTGCTAGCCTCCCAGCTAGCCCCGGCTCTCCGTTTGGATCCAACCAGAGCACCAAGCCCTGGTTTGTTATACAGATTAAAGTGGGAAGAAGCAGCGGGTTTGTCGGGCAGCTGAGTGAAGTGGAGCCTGCGGAGGAAACACCGGGACCGTCTGGATGTAATAGTCCGTGGAGGTGCTGCGGTGCTCGGCTGCACAGATAGGAAACCCCTCGGCTGACAGGATGTACCACTCTCTCACTCTGCTACTTTGTTTATCTCATGCATTCCTTGGACTTCCGGTTTCCCTTTTTGTGTTACGTACGTGCCACTTGGCCATTGGATGTAGTCCATGTAGTGTGTTCAAATGCAACTGACACAGGGCGACGTGAGGCGATGTAGACAACGCAACAGTTGGCTTTCATCGTCGCTAGTTCTTTGATGTCGGTTTGGTGTGTCAGCACCTTTAAAGCGAATGCACCAGTGACATAAAGTGGGGGGCCAATGGTCCCTTCCCTACTTTCTACCACATTACTACTGGCCTCCTTGCTTGAAACACACCCATTTACAAAAGCTGTCTTCATTTTGATCTTAACTACACAACTGTAAAGTTTTTGACTGCATTTTGCACGGTTGCGCAACCCAGTCTCACTCCAAAGTTGTCAAAATCCGGCACTTGGTGACTTCCAGCATTAAGGTGGCAAAAGTTAGGGCAGGGCAAGCGGGAAGGGTGGTGGATGGGTCCGATTACCACCGACTTTTAACCAGGAGGCCGATCTTTCCTTTTCATAAGATTGTAAAGCCAAACACTGTTCTTTTGTCCTAAACCCCACCACATGCGAATGTTGTTCAAATGTAACCACGTGCATTTGTTGTTGAAGGGAAAAAGGATTCATTTCCTGGTAAAACGGAAGTAACAGGCTGAAGTTGACAAGTTGGCGTCCCAGACAACAACAAACAACACACCCAGGGTACCTTGCATGTCATATCTGGATGTTACGAGGTTGTGTGGAGTGAGAATGTGTCGGGTTGCGATGTTATTGCACTGACAGAATCTTTCCACACAAATAAAGACAGACATAAACACCTGGCAGAACAATCAAAATGACTTCTGTGGTAGTTCTCGCTACAATGTGTGTCTCCAGGACCACATTTTGCCATAATGACCGACACACTCACAAACTTACAAGATGAAAACAGTACCAGCTGTTGCGACATTGTCGCGCCAGGTAATAATTTATTTAACTGCACATTTTTCAGAAATAGCAGCATTTAATCCTGACGGTTGAATTACACTCTTCCACACATTTTCATCTTATTATGAACACAAGTGAAGCTCACACATCCGTTCACATCCAATCACAATCCAGACTACTAAGATTCCCACGTAACTGCCACTGTAATAATATTCAGCCTGTGTCAGCACAGAAGTGTGAAAACAAATTAGGACTATGATTAATGAACACTTCTAACAACTCCCATACTGACCACGGTGATGGGACTCCCAGTAAAGACTGCCTCCTGCCTCCAGAGCTAACATTAACCCCTTCAGCATCAACACCAATGCTCCCTTGACTCTCATCAATCCAGCGCTGACAACTGTACAACTCGTTCTCCCAATCAGCACGTGAAAGGTCTCACTTCCAGGGTGCCTGTCTGCTGTAAGGCCATAAAAAGAGGAAAAAAGTAGACAGGGTTCTGTTTTAAATGTCTTATGGAAAGCATTTTTTCATTTTGTTTGTTTTTTTCATGTCCTCTTAAAAGGATGTTGTTAAGACTTGTAACCTCCGGATTATTTTTGGCTTTGTTGTTAACTGACAGGGTATCCTTCCCTCAACATGCATCAGTGTCCACACATAAACATCCTCGAGCAGGATCCACGTGTGCCAATGTAGAGCATTTATTTATGTTATATCCCTGGTGGTGATGATCCTTCAGCACTTGACTAGAATGCAATCAAACTGAGTGTGTGTCAATATGAGCTAAAAGACATCTTTGTCTGCTCCACAGTTCCTCATCACTCACTTTTCTCCACTGATACTGTACAATTTGAGCAAGCAGGAGAGAACTAGCTGGCAGGGATGGTGTGCTCTGCGCTGACAGCCATGTTGGAGTTGATAGACACGACGTGTCAGCACCCAGATTGCCCTCAGAGAGCGATGACGGTGGCCTTTACAAGGATGTCTTTCTGCGAATTTGTCACAGGGCAAATATACAAAAGCTGCCCATTGCCTGGCAAGCAGATTGTCCATCAGTGCTTAAAGTCCCTCAGTGCCAGTTTGGGTAATTACTGAACTTAAAAGGTCCAACTGATATCAAAGGGACATATTTTTACCCTGACCCACCTCCTGTTTTATTTTAATCATTATTTTTTTGTGCATCTCATCATCTCATCACACGGTGGCATCCGTCTAGTGAAGGGAGATGTTAGTAGTCCAGAGTAAACTGCTGTCACACACCTGTTTTACATCATAGCTTCACTAATCTATCTTCAAAAAACACACTCAAAACACTGACTCGAACACAACAGCCCAAACTGAAAAACAAGGGGACAAGAACTGCACTAAATATAGACTTTTTTTTTTTCTAACTTGAAGTCTATGAGTGTGAAATCCAAATCATAAAACAGTGTGACGCTTTAGGGGGTGAAGTATATTGCTTACAATACAAGGTAATTACTCACATTCATCACTCTGGTTATAAATGGAAATCTTTTCCCTCCTCAAGGCAAGCTGTAAAATAATATAAACATTTACCCATAACCCAGCTATTTTATTAGTATAAAACACACCATATTTGCTCAACCTGCAGCTCTTTTCCAAGCATGTATTATGCAGTAATCTGCCTATTTTACAGTAATAGGTTTTAAATGTAATAAAGAAACACCAAGGGCACGTTTTGCTGCATGGGAAAAGTCATAAATCACAGTGTGTCTGCGGAGTGACAAATTACTGATGTCATCAACACGGCATGCCAAAAGCAGAATCTTACCGTCGGCTGGTGCACACTGACTTTTGGGCCAACACTGCTCACAGCATGGTGGTAAAAGTCTGTGAAACAAAAAAACCCAATCCTATCCCATAGCAATTCCCACGGTTAGCAGTAGTGTACAGTATAGACAGTACAAGACTTGGATGGTAGACAAACATCTGCTGTGGTACTTTGTGGCTTCCCTGATGCTTTTGATACAATTGATTACAAATTTATAATTGACCGATTTTTGACAGGTTAAATTCGTGGCCTTTCTCACTGTCTCCAACAGCCAACACCCTCAACTCATGACATACCGACTCTTATTTAGTGGCCCTTACACATCACAGTGTGATGCTTTAGGTACGCCCCCAGCACCAGGAATTT
Organism: Epinephelus fuscoguttatus; assembly: GCF_011397635.1. Taxonomy (NCBI): domain Eukaryota; kingdom Metazoa; phylum Chordata; class Actinopteri; order Perciformes; family Serranidae; genus Epinephelus; species Epinephelus fuscoguttatus. The sequence continues at coordinate 22,414,401 of NC_064770.1, read as the reverse complement.
ACGCTTGTTTCATGCATTGTATCTTTTTAAAATAAACTTCAGATTTTACAGGAAATATACAGTTTCTGCTTGTTAAATGTATACAGTCTCTTTTAAAAAGACGACACGGTTTGGCTTAAAATAAGTATGTTTGTTACCAATGTAATGTAATGTCACGTGACATACATCGCTAACACGGTATGCTACAAATACTAGTACACTACATTGTTATGAAAAAATATTCGATTGACTTTTGGTTTCACACGGGTTACAAAAAGAGCAGTCTTCCAGGTGAAGGTCTGGAGTTTGTTTGACCCGTCCATCTCCCCTGTCACCTACCATATGGGGACTCTCTCGTTCTTTATACCACAGCAGTTGCTCGAAGTGTCAAAAATACCACTGCTCGGTGCATCTCATACCTACACCAAAGGGTGTCTCGGCACAGTGATGTCTGATGATGTCAAGGGCAACAGACCTAGCATCGGTATTTGATGAGTTGGGAGTGAGACCAGGTTTCTCTCTCTTGTTTTGTTAGGAGATATTAATTTCTATATATCTTGTAATGTGCCCAGAGTTCAGTGAGAGCCCTTCCCTTTTCTCTGTCTATATTTGCTGTCAATCGAGAACATGGTGTTTCTGTTAATATGCAGATGACACACAGGTCTCCATTTCTGCCTTAACTGAACATCTCCATCCTGTTAACAACCTTCTTCAATGCCAAATCAATTAATGGCTCTAGTTTCATTCGCAAAATAAGGATACTTTTTTATTTGATTTTATGTAGGATCTTCTCATAGACATTTTTCTCACCTATATGTCTATGTATTCTGGTTTTTGTTTTGGTTGTCAAAGTTCTCTCTTAAAGCACAACTTTTTTCTCCCCCTTCTGGAAGTGGCAAAAGATATATGCCTGCATGAAAACTCACCCTATCTTCAATGCCTCCAAGGACACTTTCTTGAAGTCATGTTTTGTTTTTGTTTTTTTTACTTTAATCTTCCCTGTGAATGCCAACTTTCTCTATTTATCTGCCACATCTACTCTAGAAACTTCTTTTGGAAGCTTGAACCTGCTCCATCACTATGGTCTCATTCTCCCTTCCATTTTAATAATAATCTTTATTGCAAACTATCAACACATACAGTAGTATCAGAAGAATACAAATGAAAATTTAAAAACACAAAGTAATACAAAAATGCAGATGAAGCATTGAGAAAACAAAATGAAAAGCACTGCCACAAAGTAAAAGACAACTGAGATAAAACAAATTTAATACAGGGAGCTTTCCCTGGCAGTGATAGGCTCAATCAGCATTGCGTGAACTTGTTTGGAAAGAGCTTGAATGTTAATTTATATGTAAAAGTCCTTTTTCTTGGGTCTTTTAACTTAACTCAGCATTACAAGAACATTCTAAATGACTGCTCTGTAAAGCATGAACTGCAAAAATATATGAACAGTAATTAATACACAGTGTACCCTCTGAAACTCTGTTATTAACAGTCCGTCAAAACCTGCAAAACCACCAGTAGAAGAAGAAATGCCCCTAATTTCTTTAACGGGCCAGGGAATATTGAAATGAGCAATCCCACCCTGGTAGATGGTTACAAATGACGAAGAACCACTGGAAAGATTTCTACTCAGCACTCTACCTGTATAAGTGTGACTACTGTACAGACCAGAAATTATACAGAGACAAAAGTAAACATCTCTAAGCAATGTTTGCTTTACAGCACACCTCATTTACCATGAAAAAAGTTTACTGAATTAAGGAAAGACACGGTGAGAACGGGAAGTGGCGAAAGGAAAGGAAAGCTGAAAAACAAGAGACATAGGGCCAAGGAGAGATACCGAACATCATGTATGCACACATGAATTAATCTTTTAAAATTTATTTAAGAAAGTGTGCGGTTGTATTCCCTGGCAGCAGGCCACATCAGTTATACAGGTGTGAGATCTGATTCACTCAGATGCATGCTCGCCCACAGCTCCTCTCTGCCGCAACGTTCAGACATGTTTATTTGGACACAAGCCATAAATCCCAAGCTTTTGGGGAGGCATGGGGTGGGTCTGCGTATGGTGCAGGAGGCCTGTCCTGCTCCAATGATAATTTGTGGTTTGGTGCATGTTCGACGGCCTACAAAGAAGCCTCAGACTGCCACTGGCTGGCTGCACCTATGGCCACGTCCACTACAAATAAGCCAAGGACCCTTATTCTGCAGAAGGAAATATTTTTATAATATAAAGTTGTTTTCCTGAATTTACCTTCAGACGTCTAGGGAAACTGTTTTAATTTTAAAAGTGTATATATATACACTCTGAGGGAGAGGAAGAATGAGTTCAGTGAAAGTAAGACGGTAGGTAATAAAAGAATCGGAAACCAAATTAAGTCTACAATAAAGCCACATGACATACTTTCTTGAAATGACATTAAAAGCTTCCTTCTAATAAACTCTAGTACTAACTAGAACTAACTCAAGTACAGAAATACAGAACTTTACATTGATACATGTTGAGCTGAAAATTGTTTATTCAAAATTTTAATTGTGATTTTATGGGAACTTGTTGGATAGCAATAGGGTGTAAATTAATCCCATTCATGAATGATGTCAATGATAACCTCCCAGTCTCCTTTGGGCCCTGTACCTCTTAACCTCTGCTCTCTTCCAGGTCAGCACACTCTGGACAAAGTCAATTTCCTTCCAACACTCCCTCATCCACTTGCAGTGTTTATAGACCTCCCTCTGCAGGGAAAGGCTGCTAATTTAAAGCTATGCTTGTGTCACCTGGTGAACCTCATGCCCCAGGACCCCGATCGGAACTGCTATGGGTCAGAGGTGACTGTCTGGCCCCTAGCTTATCAAAGCTGTGTTTATTTAAAGTCTACGTGCAGCAATGGACGACAACAAACAGAAGGACCACAGGCTATGGAGCAGTTTAGAGGCAAATCCTGGTTAGGACTACAGATTAGGCGTGTACTTTTCAGAGTGTATAGCTGTTGAAATGGCAGCATTGTCACTCTTAATCCTAGTGACGATGGCTTGCTTTGCTCTGGAATAGCACAAGGTGAATGCGCCTCGGCACCTTGTGACATTCACAGAGAACCTGCAGAGGGGCTGAACTCGGGTGCATGTTTACAGGCTTTCCTTGGATAAACAATCTGTCTTGATTGGCACTTACTTGAGTACCCCCTACAAATCTGATTTACATCTGAGCCACAGGCATGTGGAACGTATGGATAGTTAACAATTTTCAACCTCTGCTAAAACATTTATGGCCAGAGGTAACTGTCAAGCTGAGAGACCAGAGCTGTCCAACTGGATTCCTTACATTCTCCCATTGCATAATGTCATAGATAAATCAAACATTTCTTCACACTTGTTATGCCTTTAATCCCAAAGCAAAAGATTATGGAAACACTTGTAACACAATACATCAAATACAAATACATCAGAAAAACAGCTTGGGGCTCCATGGAGCCTGCGGGCCCTGCTCTAGGCATTACTTGCTACAATTTATTGAGCTAATTACTAAGGTGCTGAAGAAGTAAAAAGAGGTCTGACAGATATATTCTGAGATTGTCCCAAGAAATACAACATTTTTGTTTTGACCAAGAGTCCCAAAACATCATATGTTTACATCCAAGTGACAAAACCCTCTAAGAGCCCTAGTGATTCTGACAGCAGCATAGGAGGTAGTAAGTTGATGTTGTGATAGAGCATCAGTCCGCATAGGGTGGAGGACAGAGTGGATGGTTGGGTCAACCAAAAATCTGACCGGAGGCTGCTGTTTGTTTCCCATTTCCCACATGATCACAAGTGTGGCCTTAAGTGTTTATTAATGTAATCTTGACAACGAAGGCCCCAACAAAGTACTTGTTTGAAACCAAAGTATGGTCTGTCTTTAAACCGACCACTCAGTATTTTTTGTTTTATCTCCACCGTCTACTGGACTTTATGGGTGATACTGCACTCCAATCATGAGCATGCATTCACCCTAAAAACTTTGCATAAACTTAGGCAGCCAATCAGAGCATACCTATCCAAATCGTGCCGTGCCCACAGTATACATAGGAGGCATATGACATCATCTGTTATCCTTTCATCTCCAGCAACCATGTTTGTATACTGATCAGTGTGGCTTTGTTGATGTTATGTCCCGACAGGGCATTTATTCATCTGACTCCACCCACTGTACCCATCGAGTCCAGTAGAGGGCAAAGCTAATGTAAGATAGAATGAAGGTTACGTTACTGTAACCCTTGTTCTATTAGCATGGGTGGAGCCCCATCTAGGGCCTTGTTGCTCCCACACTGCTTGCTGAAGAGGGTGTAGGATAGCTGTCATATGCCTCCTCTATATATCTCAAGGCAATTGAATCGAACGCAACTGGACTTAATTTTGTCTTAGAAGACGTTTCACCTCTTATCCAAGAGGCTTCATCAGTTCATGCTTGTCTGACTAGTCAGACTAGTTCCAGCCTAGTGAGAGATAACTAGCGTAGTCAGAGATAACGATGACCTGGATAAATGAGAATATCCACAGGCTCATATACTTTGAGCTCCGTACATTTTAAGGTAGTCACGTCCTGATTTGCTGGCTGCATGTGTGCAAAATTCAGTGGGCAAATGCATCCTCTTGACTGGAGGATAGTATTACCCATAGAGTCAAGTAGAGGGTAAAACTTGTGCTAATAGAACCAGGATTACAACATTGGATTACAGTATAGAACCAGGGTTACAATAATGTAATTGTTTTTTGCACCTAAACCTAACCTTAACCATTAGCCTGAGTGTCAGACTGAAGCTCTCAGAACCTTCAATCTGACATTGCCTCCATTGAAGGCGATTTACAAGGGGGGGGGGGTGTTTGATTTTTCCCTAGCCAATCAGTAGAGATCAACGACTCACCCAGAATCTGACGTCATTAGTATCCATGCCTCGGGGGTGCCGAAAACAAGCGAGCATTGCCCGTTTAAAATGTCTCCATCGTCGTGCATGCCCAGCTCCATTGCCGTTGAATCCAGTTTAGCAGCTTCCTTAATTTGGTCCTCCAATAACGCGAGAAGTGGCGAAATACCTCGATAGCATCGTTAATGTGGTCTGTAGGATCTGTAGCGGTCGCCATTGTTGCTATCCTCACCAGTTACCCACCGGCGTACAGCTTGACATCAGCATGGCACTGATTGGCTAATCGCTAGACCTGCCCCCACCCCTGGCGTTCATTGGTCCTTCCATCGTTTGGACGAGATAAATCGCAAATTCATTGCAGTATGCCAGACCAGAGATGCAAGCCTACTCAGTTGAGTGGGCGGGGTCTATGGTCTGGAACCAGGCTACTTAACCATAGCACTGGTACATCATAAAACTGATACCTTACATATTTTGTCATTTGATTTGAAGGCAATTTTTGACCCATCATGTAAATCATACTGTAATATTAACAACCCATATGCCCTTATTATACATCTTAAAACATGGGATAATCCTGGATGATTCATGCTTTATTGGTTGAATACAACAACAATCAGTCAGTTAAAATGAGTAGGAAATAGGTACACTCTCCAATGGCTTTTGGTGCTCATAGGTGGGTATTCTGTAAATGGCCAAAGAGGTGGGTATACCCTGTTTACCTGTGTGTACTCCCTACTACACCACTGGACATGAGTGTCATTATAACACTGTTACTTATTATCTGGGTCTTTGTACATGAATATTTAAAAACATGATGCGATATCTAACATTATTTTGGTCAAGATCAATTGTGACCTCACAGGGAAGTCATTAGATCAAGCTTTGGGGTCCGCCACACACGACTGTAACAGAGTATCCTGAGAAAAGGTGAGGTGTTAATCACGTTTGACCCAGCTTTGTTTTCCCACCAGTCTGCACTGTACGTAGCCACACATGGTGTCAGGGATGGCTCCCCTGGTTTATTTACTCTCATCTCTGAATCTCTGAGAGCTGTGTGTGGCCTCCATGCTCCTGCGCTGTAAAGGCACTGCCAGAGGAAACGTAACATTTTACAGTACTCTCTACTGGTGACAGATCTAACACACGTGGCTGGTGGAGCTCAGACACAATGAGAGAGATCTGTTTCAGACTTCAGCTGTGACTGTGGATGAAAGTATCCAGAGGTCAGGTCTGTATGTTAACCAATGGAAGCATTTCTATAAAACCATAATGTTTTACTGATGACAAAACTTGACTGCTAAGCATTTCTGAAAAAAAAAATCATAACTGATATCTGATTATTTTTTAGCATATTAAATTCCATATATAAGTGGCACACAAAAGTGCACTGTTTAATGTGAAACCACTGCCTGACCAGACGTTTAACTTCCCTTTTAATAATGAACAGATCCATGTGGCGCTCTGCAGCTCTATATGAGAGGTGGAGGAAAGTCACCCCCTTTGTGCTTCACTTACTGCTGGCAGTATCAGGTCACCCATCCTCTGTGGGACTGATTTAGATGATCTCTCCTTCCCAGCCTGCTGTGATTGTTTGGCAATGGAGGCAGGTTTTTATTATGCAGTGGCAGGACCTGACTCCGTCTCATTATGAAGTGTGGAGGGGGGATAGAAGGAGGAGAGGTAAGGGCAAGGGCGGGTGGACTGGGATAAGTTCCCCTTTGTGTACACACAAGGAGGTAAAAGGCAGACTGTATGCAGTGGCTAGGGGATCACTCGAGTGGCTCCACGGGTCCTGTCGCGTGGCCCTGAGGCTTTCCTTTGGTTAGCACGCTCAGCCCTCCCTGTTCACAGCTTTAGAAACGTGCCATACAGTACGGTCACCCATTGCTCTGCCTCTCGTTGACACTCATAAAAGGAGAATACCAGCTGTTGTTAAATGATAACAGTAATTTTGAAAGTGGGTTTGTTGTATGTGCACATTTTACTCCAGTTACTGAGGTTAATCAGGTTATGGGAAGGTCATGGTCAGTGATTTGGACAATTTACCAGTCAACTTAAATTTGGTGGAAATGTTACCCCAGGCCTAGTTTTTCTTCAGGTTGGCCTTATAAGTTGCCAGTGACGCAGTGCCAAGTATTCGCACACCAACTTTATCAGTTCCTCCATTGTGTCTTCTTAATGCATCCGTGATGCCTGCTATTTGATCAACAAAGGCCAGATGGCAGAAGTTCAACACAGTGAGCAAAATCTGTGTGCATTCACGTGGTTGCAACTACTACCCGTACTGCCTTGTTTGAAACTGCTGCCCCTCTGACGCTTTCCCCTCATTGAAATGACTGGAACTGGCAAGTTACCACACAGCAATGTAAAAGCCCCATTACTTAAAAAGCTATGGCAAAAAGGAACCTGCTTCTGGCTATTTTGCAACAGAAGTAGTACAAGTATATTCCTGTCACCCACTATTACTAACACCCAAAGCCCAGAAAGAAAGACAGGAATATGGTGTGTGTAGACAGAGGGGGGGCACATGCATTCGTCAATGATGTATCATCTCGTTATTCCCTCTTAATAACCAGTTCATCATTCATTTCTTTATGATGTTGAATAACCTCAGCGGAGACAAGATGTAGAGATGTCTTGCAGAGCATTTGTGAATCAGTTCTGTGCAGATAGAAGACAGTTGTGTTTTACAAGCTCAGCAGCTGAGTATAAAACGAGTTGGTAGTGAATCTGTTTCCTTGCCCTGTTTTTCTCTCAGTTCCTAAACTGGAGAAACCCACTGCAAAGTTTTGAGGACTATGTTTCTTCTGCTGCTGTCAGCCATCATTTTAGGCAGAATCTTCACCCCTTCCTATTGAGAAGCACCTCCAGTCATGTGGTCCAGAGTTACGATGTTATATGATGCAAAAACACTATGGCACAGAGAATCAATGAGGTATGAAGTTTTGCCATGTCCTCTTTCAGATCCCATCATTCAATCCAGGAAACTTGGGCAGAATGCTGCTTTTTTGTGCCTTCCTCAGCACACATCACTTCCTGTGTTTGACTGTAAACGCTTAATGAGTTGTTAGATGCATATAATAACTGCAAATTATTATGGAGAGAGACTGTTGTCCTTTAAAGAGGTTACATCAGTGTCTGGCAAGCAGAGCCAGAGAAACTCTGCACTGCATTGAGCACTTGAAGCGTGTTTCACCTCCGACATACGATACTATGAGTTTTTTTCATGATTTTGGACAACATGCTATACTGTAACTTTTTTCATGATTTTTAAAAACATACTATACTATTAGCTGAGCGATCTCTCTCAGCCAGTCAGGATGCCACTGCAATATTTTAAATCTGCTCTCTCTTCTGCTGCTGTCAGCCATCATTTTAGGCAGAATCTTCGTGCCCTCCTCCACTCCGATCACCTCCAGTCATCGTATCCAGAGTCCAGGTCAAGCTCAACAAAGGCTCATTCCTCTACTCATGCAGATCATCAGAACTTCTCCATCTTCCTCTCATCTCATTTTCACCACCTCTACCACCACCAGCATCTAGACCCCGGGGAGGGGTTCCATATTCAACTATGGATTCATCACCCGCCTTAAATCATACCATCTCTATGGGGTCTGATTGCCAAAGACTTTTCACATTTTGCATTCCTGTGTGCACATGTTAATAAATGCTCTTTTTACTAAAAAAAAAGTGTCTCTTCTGATTGAAATGATGTTGGACGAAATGATATACTATGACTTTTTTTCATGATTTTGGACGACATACTATACTATGCCTTTTTTTCATGATTTGGGGCAACATACTATACTATGCCTTTTTTTCATGATTTTGGACAACATACTATACTATGACTTTTTTCATGATTTGGGGCAACATACTATACTATGCCTTTTTTTCATGATTTTGGACAACATACTATACTATGACTTTTTTCATGATTTTGGACAACATACTATACTATGACTTTTTTCCATGATTTTTGTAAGACATGCTATATAAGACATTCTATGCTATCATGTTTTTTTTATGATTTTGGACGACATGAATTTGGATGATAAGCTATCCTATGACTTCTTTTCATGATTTTGGACAACATACTACACTATGACTTTTTTCATGATTTTGGACGACATACTATACTAAGACTATTTTTCATGATTTTGGGCGACATACTATACTATGACTTTTTTTCATGATTTTGGACAACATACTATACTATGACTTTTTTCATGATTTTGGACGACATACTATACTAAGACTATTTTTCATGATTTTTGTAAGACATGCTATACAAGACATTCTATGCTATCATGTTTTTTCATGATTTTGGACAACATACTACACTATGACTTTTTTCATGATTTTGGACAACATACTACACTATGACTTTTTTCATGATTTTGGACAACATGCTATACTAAGACTATTTTTCATGATTTTGGGCGACATACTATACTATGACTTTTTTTCATGATTTTGGACGACATACTGCACTATGACTTTTTTTCATGATTTTGGACAACATACTATACTATGACTTTTTTTCATGATTTTTGTAAGACATGCTATACAAGACATTCTATGCTATCATGTTTTTTCATGATTTTGGACAACATGAATTTGGATGACATAGTATCCTATGACTTCTTTTCATGATTTTGGAAGATATGCTTTCCAAGACATGCCATACTATGATGTTTTTTCATGATTTTAGACAACCTATTATACTCATGATTTTTGACATCATGTTACACCATGACTTTTTTTCATGATTTTGGATGACATGTTATACTATGACTTTATTTTCATGGCTTTGGAAGGCATGCTATTCTATGATATTTTTCATGATTTTGGACATAATCAGATCAAATCAACTTTATTTGCACAGACTCAAAGGTCCAGTAAAAACATACAACAACACATACTATACTATGACTTTTTTTCATGATTTTAGAAAACTTATTATTCTTTAACTTTTTTCATAATTTTGGACGATATACTGCATTATGACTTTTTTCATGATTTTTGACCACATGCTACACCATGTCTTCTTTCATTATTTTGGACGACATATTATACTGTAACTTTTTCCTGATTTTGGACAACATACTATACTATGACTATTTTTTCATGATTTTTGACAACATACTATACTATGACTATTTTTTCATGATTTTGGACAACATATTATATTACTAACTGATCTAACCCCCAGCAGAGGTCCAGAGCAATGGAGTGGTGATAACATGTCTCAACTTTGTCTATGAGCTTTAGTATATGAAGCCCAGCATGATAGTGGTGCTCCACACAGACCTGCCACCCTCAGCCTGCCTTTCAGCACCTTCTGGCCAACAGAAAGGGCTTCTTTGTTCAGCCGTGTGCTTGTGACGTTCACTCAAGCCATGCTTCCATTAGCAACAGCCTGCCAAATAACCAGGGATTGTGATGGAGCCTAATACCCACTGCATATGTAGTATTTACTTAAGAAGGAATAGAAAACTGTCCCTCCTATAGCGTCCAGACACAAGGCTACTGTTATAACTCACCTTAGTCACACTCACTGGCTTTTACCAGCATGATTGACTGATTGATTTCACCAGTATAGGGTTGCCCCATTTCTATATTTTTGATTTATTATCATCATCCTTACAGGGTTGATAATGATTAGACTGTTAACTTATTAATTCTCATTTTAAAGAATACCATGAAGCTAAAAAGATTAAGGTCAAAATCAAAAGTGTCCTACAGCTGACCAGCAGTAGCAGTTTGATTTAAAATCTTTGGTCCAGCTGTACAATCTTCCATGTAGTCAGAATTTTAGTTGAGCCAGCAGACTTTGCTACACACATTCAAGAAATTCATATTTTATTGGAGTCACCCAAAAGGTGTTTTATTGCATATGAAACACAATCCTGTACAAACATAACGAAAAGTTAACTTAAATTTCCCAAAACTTCTAGGAAGACTAAAGAAGTGACACCCTGGATTTGATTTGACCTGCGGTATTTTTCCACTGGGTAGACCTGATATTCCATGACCATGTTCAAAAATAAAGTATGCCAGTCTTTCGCTTATTTTACTTGGATACGGTGACACAGATTCTCTTATCACAGCTTTCCTTTTACTCACATTGTCCCGGTATAGACTCCTACAGTATGTGAATTGAATCCAGGCGCTCAATTCAAACATGCCTCAGAGACAGACTCACCTGCTGAGCCAAGTCTACAAGTATATGGAAATAAAACAATATTCAAACATCTCTTTTAAAATAAACATTTGCACTTGGTCGACATAGCTGGCAAATGCTCTTCTACGCTGTCTCTATTTAAGGAAATCCAATAGGTCTCTTCATATCTTCATGGATTACAATGATGGCCATGCAACATAAAATCATTTCATTAAAATGATTTCTACTTCAAATAAAAAAAAATAAAAAAAATTCAGCCATCTTCTTCTGCCTTCACTATGTATGTAGGTGCACAGCTAAAAAAAAAAGGCTGAAGAGTGCAGCTGACCTTTGAGATTTTTAATCAGCTAAAATTATGAAAACATCAAATTCCATTGAGCAAACATTTTTAATGATAGTGATTACAAATCAGATTAAACACTTAAAACAATGGCGATATAACTATAAACCAAAGGTGCTGTGAAAATGTATTATTGGATTAACAGATGAACTGATGGAAATAGTATTCCATCTCTTGCCCCCATGATAATCTGCATAACTTGAATTATGGGTGTGACCTCTAGTGCTAAACTGGAACCAGCGACGATTAGTTTAGCACTTTCCGGTAAGCTAATTGTCTGTCCCAAAGCAACCGGGACATAAAACATGGAACACACCACCTGTTACACCTCAGATGTCAGATTGTATCCGCAATCTCATTCTTTCGGTCATTACCCATAGCTCATGACCATAGGTGTAGGCTGGGACGTAGATGGACCAGTAAATTGAAAGCTTTGTCTTCCAGCTCAGCTCCCTCTTTACCACGACAGGTGTCTGCAGTGATACACCCATGGTATTGCAGAAGCCGTGCCAAACCGCCCATCCATCTCATGCTCCATTCTAAGCTCAGATTTGGAGGTGCTGATTCTCGTCCCAACTGCTTCACACCAAGTGTAAAGGTCACGGTGTGATGAAGCCAATAGAACCACATCATCTGCAAAAAGCAGAGATGCAGTTCTGAGGTCACCAAATTGGACCCCTTCCTTCCCCAAATCGCGCCTTGAGATCCTGTCCATGAATATCACAAACGGAATTGGAGACAAGGGACAACCCTGGCGGAGGACAGTGCCCATCGGAAATGTATGCGGACACAGCTCTCACTTTGGTTATACAAGGACCAGATAGGTCATAGCAGCAACCCCGGTACCCTGTACTCCTCTAGTACCCCCCACAAGACTCCCCTTGGGATGCAGTGGTAAGCCTCTCCAGCCTTCCATCAGCTGATGACTCCTAACAACCTGTAGAAAATGAGGAGGAGAAAAAAAAGGGATCAATATTGTTGAGACAGAATGACTTGCTGTTCCGTTTGTCTTTTTATTTACCAAAGCCTGCTATTTTCCACTTTTACAATCTTCTTTGTTTGCTCGACCAGTTTTATCTGCATTGAATTTCTGGGGAAAACAAATAAGGTTACAGAGCCTCATAAAGGGGCCTATTCTTAACATTTCATTTAACAGAAAAAAAAAAACGGGTCATTTTTGTGTATTTTTGTCCAAGACAGGAAACCCTGCCCATCTTCATTTTTACTGGAACGTCTCTCTTGGGGATTCGCTGTACACGTTAACTCTCAAGGTCGGATGGAAGGATGCTGACTCTACTTGTGTTTCTGACAGACATTTGCTCATTTCAGGTACTAAATATCCACAAATGCTTGTCATTTGATTATCTGCTCAGATAATCCATAGTACATATCAAACAGTGATGTAACCAAGCACATAGGAATTCCTTAGTCCTTAGACTTAAACTGTCCTAGCAAACACATACTGAAAAGATGCATAACATATTTGAAAATATTAATTGACAGAACCACCAAATACTATGCTTTTTCTGTTTGCTAGACTGATGACAACCAGTGTGTGTGATACAGCCACCCACTCATTTGGACACACTCTTTTCTGTTCAGAGGTGTAACACAAATTTAGGCATAGTTCTGGTAAAATGTAAATTGTGGTTAAACATGAACTGCCCTATTCAAACCTAGGCAGGGCAGTCACCGCAGAGAATATTTTGGTTCATTTTCAAGACCTTCCAAAGAGTTAAAGAAAAGTAGTGTGTGTTTTGTTTATTGGTGGTAACTGGCTTAGTAACCAACTGTCAGATGTTGAAATTAAGCCTTGTTTTACATGCTTTTAAAAAAGTCTGACCACTTTGGTGAGTCCAACATACTTGGTTATAAATCTTGCAGGTACTGGAGAGAGATGCCGCACATGCATTAATTTTTCAGGCCCACCGCACACCTTTCCACAGGACTACACCAACAAAACAAGGAGTGTGGTCAGATTTTCCAGTCCAGCCTAATTAAAGGGGAGGAATATGAAACATGTGTCCTGTGCTTACAAAGGGCTGTGGTAACCAAATTCATCACCAAGATCAACACTTATTTCAACAACCAACAGCCATGTCGCTGTTTACAGAGAGCCATATATTATAATGAAGAAAGGTTAGACTATGAAGGCAAAGCTGAAATTCAAGTGGAATTAATTGCCTATTATGAATACTGTTGATATTTTTATTCTTATTTCTTTATGTCAGTATAATCTCACCACTTTGGTTGTTGGCAGTAATGCACCGTTAAGCTCTTATGACCAGCAAACATGAAGCCACTGTGCTGAAATTATTGTGACTACAAATCAAATATTCTGAAAATTAAAGATGAATTAAATCAAACACAATACTTTTGGTCATTTTAAAGTGAATAAGAAACTGTCTAACTTTGGGAGGGCATTATTTTTAGATCAAAATCTGTTACTCATTCAAGAATAATTTGATTTACTATTTAATAATCCCTTATAGTGAGTTGTTTGTTAATGTATTAAAAACCACTCAAAAGGGATATAAGTTAATGTGGATCATGTGACCAATGCCCTGCCGAGTATAGAAGGAAGTAGTCCGCATAAGGAGGCAGATTAGGGTGATGGATATGTCACAAAGCACAGGACTTTCTCCCAGGACTTTCCTCAAGAGACTCGTATCAGAGCTGTGTGAAACCAAGTGAACTTTGAGTCATTTTAAGGTACTTTGTCACCATTTTTTCCCCCTAAAACTATCCAAAGTAACTTTACTTGCCTAAACCTAAAGACACCTTAACATGTTACTTTTCCTAAACCTCTACTTAAGTCTACTTGCTTAAACCATATCTACGTAAATTTACATTTAATGTCTTTTGTGGGGCACTAATTTGTTAGAAATCATATGAACCTTTGTGTGTGCATTTTTGTAAGATAGCATATGAATCTTTGTATGAGGATACGTTGCCTCGGTACCAAGTCGATGCCAAATTTCCGAACACATGACAAGCTACTTGTTTTTCTCCAGCACCGGTGGTACCAGGGATACAATTCTTACGGACCTGACAGAGCAGCATTAATGCCTTCAAGTGTTCTAGTCTGCCATTATATACCAAGAAAGAAGAACAATGCCTACCAACACAAAAAACCAACAATTACACAAGTTTAGCTGTAGCAATGGCTTCATCTTGACTCGTCAAAAAGAGGTTAATGTCTTTTGTTATTTTTTTGCAATAGGAGTGCAATGTATTTACACAACGCTTCAAAGTGCCAGCAGAGTGACGAGGAGGAGCATGTATTCTGTTCTGAATACTAAGAGTTGAAAAATGTTCAGCTTTGGGTAAAATGCTGCGCTCCTCACTGTCGCTTTTTACCCAGCCATCCAATCACAGTGGAGGAGGGGTGGGACAACTAGTGTACCACAAAGACCAAGCATCCCATCTCACATGTACAAGTGCTGAACAACAAAGACAGTCGAGGAGAAATATGTTAATATAATGTAGGCAATGTAAGTTACAATGTAACTGTAATGCAATCAAGAGCAACAAGGAACGTGATGTTTCTCGTGGCGTTTCTTTGAAGTAGTGGCTGACCTTCGTGTATAATGAGCCTATTCACACAATAATTGCTACATGGGAATACCTTGGGTAAACTAGTAAAGACGTATCAAAAACAATCAGGTGGTCGCAGTAAATCCTTGCCTCTCTGTGAGGAATTGGGAACAGAGGTGCTCAGTGAAAGTTTCAGTCCCATCTGCCAGCGAGCCCATCAGGATCTGGAAACCACACTGCTTTCTCTCACAAAAAGTCTGAAGGAATGAAGAGTGGGTTGGTTCCTGGGAGGTTGTGGCAGGACCTGGCTCACCTCAGCTCATCTCGGCCTGCGATACGCTCCAGTGTAAAGTATAAACTTCTAAAGCAATAAGGGTTTTTGAGAATTTGCATGGTTTTAGAGGAACAACTTGATATCATGTCAGGGGAACTGGAAGAGTTGGTGTGTCTATTTTGAGATTTCCTTTACCTCATAATTCAAAGGCACTGATTAAAACATGAATGCCCTTTTGAAAGCTGAGTCATGTTGGGAGTGCCATTCCCGTATTTCCCCCATAACACACATGGAACGAGGGTCGACTCATATTTGAGCCCTGCCGTGAAGTGAGCAGTATCCCATACTCATGATGAATGAGGCTCCTAGCAGGACGGTGGCAAGGAGGACAGCTCCAGTGTTATCGCACAGCGTCTTGAAGCACTACACTTCTGAGGGCCTGCTCACCTGGGAGGGTCCAGAGCATTAGGGCCTTCATCAATCACACCTAAGCCGGTCTCCACAGGCAGTAGCATGGACAGGCCTGACACAGCATTAAACAGCAAGCTACTCCCAAAATATAACTGGTAACTTTAAGTTCTGACCAAGAGCATCTGTTGGGAAAAGTATTGGTATCACTGTTGCAAAGATAAGTAAGAAACTGTTTGCTGTTAATTAATAAAGTTACAAAAGCAAGGGACCTTTTACTTTTGTTTGTACAATGCTGAAAAGTTACTGTTCATGCAAAATAAACACCTCATTGTTATGATAATATTAAAGTAATAGGAATCATTACTCAAACAAGACTTCTCATAATTCAAATTGGAGCAATGTGGATTTTATACAAGGCCCACGTTTAAACATTCACAAACCTACTTGTCTGTGCCATAATTGGTCTTTGGGGACTCCCAATGGCTTTTCATAGAGTCATATTATCCTTGCCGTTGCCGGACGTTTTTCAAAGCTCGAGCAATCAATGCGGAGTTAATGAACCCAGTCCTGGGGCTCCTGTAGCCCACTGGAGGCACACGTTGAGAGGCCCCTATACCTGAGAGATCCATTTAAGGGTGAGATATTCCAAGCGGAAAAGCCTATTGGTAGCCAGGCCACAGTTTATAGGGGTCAGAACAATTGGGAGAAAAGCACACCCAATCTTTCAGGGGTCCAAATGCGCAGTAACGCTGTCAACACACAAGGGAGAGCAGGACCCCTGAGGGTCGGTCATAGGGCAGAGCCTATGCCAGAGCTTCTCACCTTCTCCCATAAATCCTTACAATCTGAGCTCCTACTGAATGTTGTGGGAAGGTCAGGTGTTTGGGGCTTTCTCTGGAGAGGCCAGAGTTGTCCTGTGCACGCCTATCACTGTCGCAGAGAGACCCTTCAAACTTTTGACCTCTTCAACTGCATGCTACTGGTTACATTTGATACTTGAAGCAATGGCGATTGCTCCTGAATGGCAGTGTCAGTAAATACACTCCCAGCCCAGACATGAAGAAAGAATGTTGTATGTTTCTGCAAACCAGGGATACGTTTGTACGTCTCATACGTATCATAGCAACATTTCTTACGTGACTTAGAACTGATTATGTGTAAATGTGCTGATTTTGTCATCAGGAGGTGGAGCGGTTAATGGATGGCATCACACCAAGACCACTCTTCATGATCAATTAACAGTAAAGGTGGCACCAACTGGGTATTTTAAGCCAAATCATGATCTTTTCCTAACCATAACAAAGTGTTTTTTGTGCCTAAATACAACCACACGTGAAGCACGATGTTGTTGAAATTTAAAGTTTCAACATATTGGCAAATATTGTACAGAAATGTACAATGCCAGCTTTTATTCCAGTGATTGGGTTCAACCGAAGTTCAAAACATGACCGAATTATCAAAAACCTGTGGAAGAGAAAAAAACTGAATGTCAAGCTATTGTTGAATAAACTCACTTTGTTTTTAAGGCTGCCATGGGTTTAACTTGCCCGTGGCCATTGTCCATTGTGAAAAAAAGAAATGCACTTGTGTTACTTTTTTCAATAAAACCTCCCACCAAATGGCCAAAGCTGTCCAATGAGCCTTCCAGCACACTGTGGTACATTGTGGTACACTGTTATGTACCCTGAGCAAGGTGTGCTGTGGTATCTGGCATCTGTTTTTTCTAAGAGGTGGAGCGTGCCTGTCTGCTGTCTGCTGGTCCGGCTTCGGAGGCTGTGGGAGAATAGGAGAGTGAGCAGCTATTTGGCTTGGCCCGGTCGGGACATGTGTACTGCACTACAGCGCGCTGGATAGGTGGATGTGGGCACTGGAAGTTGGCATGGTACATTCATACTCATTATGACAAGCGCACACACGCACATGTCCACACACCACACACAGACAGATGGACACATACACACACACACACACATACACAGCACCTCTGGTGGATCCATTCCCAGAATATTTTGGAACTCAACCAGCTGCATGTACTGTATAGAGTGTATGCAGGTTGGCCGTTTGGTTTGGCATTGCCAGTAGACTGGAAACATGTCATGTGACTTCTGGAAAAAGTGGTTCCCACCAGCCTTATGTCTACATGCCAAACTGAGACATGGGCGATAGAATGCAGCACAGTCTGTGACTATTACAAGCTCCAAAACAAGGTAGGTAATTTAAGATACCTGCTGACAGTAGGTGGGTGTGTTAATTTATGCTTTTAGCAAACAATCTGACTATCCATCGTTTCTGTATTCGTCCTAAAATTCTTCAAAGCTTTGTGTTACCTGTACAATCATCATATCGTGTAAGGTGTTAAACCTGCAGCTTCCATGAGTTAAAGTAAGTTAGACGACTTAGAAACATGGTGCGAACAGGGCCAACAGCACTTGGGTGACCCAGCAAGGTGGCAGTTCACCTGAGCTGATAAACAGGTCAACAGAAACACAAGTCTGTTGCCTTAAGAGGGATTTAAACCAGCAGACTTGCAGGGGCCTACACTGACACTGACAGCTTTATAGAAGCATGACACTGGCAGGACTGAAGCAGTAAAAACACTAAGACAACATACACCTTAGGAAATAATGATTCCACTTGCAAGTACGGTAAGTTTGTTTGTGTGTGTTAGTGTATGCATAGTGTAGCGTGTGAGAGCCACAATTTGGCGTACAAATCCCCATGTCTACATGCTTGTGTTCATGCAAATGCAAACAACTTGGCGTGGAGAAAGCAGCTTCTCTGTTCACTCAGGGTCAAGCGAGCGAATAATTATAGGAGGTGGCCTTCTCTGGAGTCTGTTTATAACTCCGGTAAGGGAGAGTGTCAGTGGCAGAAAATGTCATGCTTGCTTCATAAATACAATACCACCTTGCCTTTCTGAAGTGAGCTAAGAGCAGGGCAAACCTATGAGTGACTCCAATGCTTCCACAGAAGCACACACACCCACACAGACAGACAGCCAAGGCCAAACAAGACCAGCTATCTACATCGAAACCAGTCGACACAAACAAAGAAGCATGTAAACGCAAGCACATACAAACATGGTGGTAAAATAAAATGGCTGATGTCAGAGTCACTGGCACGTTTGGGCTGACACCTCCTGGGTGACACACTGCTGTTCGCAGGCCAGGGTTGCAGTGTTAGCAAGCTACGGTACCACAGCCACAGAGGACAAAGACAGCCTTCATGTGGTGTTCACTCAGCCCTGGAGACTACTTCTGGTTTTGTGTGTCTGGAAATGAGAATGTGAGGTGGCAGTGAGACCCCATCGACCCAAAATCAAGCACAGGAGTTATTTACACACTTGACATTTACTGGAGTTTACTCTGTCTTTCCTTCCCAATGCTGCTCCAGCATATTATGCATGTATACATCTCCTATCCTTTCAATTTTGGATAATTGCAAAGGAGCACAGGTACAGTGCGATTTCTCCAACAAGCAAATTCTGATTTCCCTCAGTGGGACATGGTTTCAGTTTTCACCGACTTCTATAATGACAAAGACAAGGCCATCACCAAGGTAACCCTCAATTTCAACACGTAGCAGTTTCAGTTTCTGATACACAAAACCTCTCTCCATCTCCAACACCACTGAGAAGGAAATATTAGTTCCTTAATAAAACATAATTTTGTCTGGAGGCTGAGCCTGGAGGCCCTACGAAAACAGATGTTGTCTTGTCATGTTAGCAATACCACGCGTGAGGCCGGGGTCTATTTCATTCTGTTTTCATACTGAGCGGACTTCTTCCTCTCTGTCTGCTGTCTCTCACGTCAGTTTGTCTTGAAAACGGAGCCGCATTCCACACACACTGTCGCCTTAATTTGCCAGCCTGATTTGAGGCCTGTTCTTGAGATGACAATATTAATTAAGGGCTAATTAAAGTTATGCAAACAAAAGCTCATATTCATATTTTCTCTGCAAAAGTAACGATATTAAATCAGAATAAGGCGAGCGGTGGCCTCGTGGGCAGACAGAAGTTGAAAGCTGCATGTAATTAAATAACATGACACCTCTCGGCCTGCTAGCTCCCCGTTAAGTAACCCTCCACAACATGAGATACATTCCAACACTTTCGTTTGTGTGTCTTGGAGTCAGTCAGCCCTCATTGTTAAAGCATGACCAGGCCACCGGAGTAGGGGAGGAATACAACCGTCCAAACATATGACGTGACTGACAAGAGGGATTCTCCTGAAAACAGCGTGGTGCCTCACAAAGGGCAGAAATGCTGTATTAAATTTGAAGGTATCTTTTTTCAGTATCGTGTGTTCTTCATTGGCATCTATTGGCTTCAAGAAACAAGAAAAATGTGCCACCTCATTTTCTTACTCACACATATTGGCAGAAGTATGCTTTTTTGCCATTTCAAACCTGGCTGTCAACAGAGAACCAATCAGATGCCTGCAACGGCTGTAACACTGTGTTTTCATTGCTGGTATGCATTTTAACAATGCATCATCCCAAGGCTGGGCACCTCAGACTAAACACACGTCATCTATTGTTTCCAAAGTGGGCAACGACTCAACATCGAAAGGCTAAAAACAAATCTAATAAAGTCTGTTCATGTTTGTGAAGAAAGACCTTGAGGACAACGCTGTGGTCAGAAACAGATGAAGGCAAATGGTTTAAAGATGCTCTGTCAGAGGATTTGTTTTCAAGACACTTAGAGGTACGGAATTGCATTGACTCGATCAAAGGGGTTGCAGCTATCTTTGCAGGTCTGCCTTTGAAGCGATTCCACAAGAGTAGTTTGAGATGCGTCAAAGCTCTTCCGCTTCTCTTTTCCTTTTCCCTTTGATGCCAGTCCAGCTGAGACATCTCTCTTTCTTTCTCCGGAAGTGATAGGTGGAGGGAGGGGGTGGAAGCTGCTGGCCTGACTGCAGCAGAGACAGGCTCCATGGTGTTGAAACGCTGTCTGAGCTAGTGCAGGGCTCAACTCTGGAAACACCAAATGTACAGAATTGAGAGAAGTTGCAGGCCTCCGTATGTCAACCCACGCACCTCAGTACAGGCTGCACCAATGACAGGCATAGGAACAATTTAGAGTGATAAGACGCCCAATGTCCCAACAGAATTTCTCAATGAGACCGTTATCATAGTTTAAACAGCTCCAGAGACCCGTGCAGATGGTTGCATCTATTCAATTTCAGTGAATTCATTGAGGTCTGATGTTATTCAGATGGACACAAGTCTCTGTCAAAAGTCAAAACATGACTTTCAGAAGTACAGTGTAGTTATATTCACTCTCTGGTGTACATTGGCTTGGATTTTGCAGACAGTGTATGTTTAAACCAAGTCTGTTGCTGAGGTCTGAATGAACACACGCCGAATAACTGGACCTCTTTTCTGTCCATCGTCCTCAGTGTTTCATCAGAGCCAATACTGCACAGTTCCTGTTATGCTTAATTAGTACATGACTACGAAATCATAACATAAGCAGTGTCAGGTTCCTGCTGCCCAAAATGCTCGTTTCTAAAACAAACTGTTGCTGCGAAAGCAAGGTTTCTGAAACGGTGGTGGTGAATGTAACGGGTGTGATGGTGGCGGTAAGTACGGTGGGTGGTGTTTGGCAGCGGTGCAGCTCTGTGGGTTTGGAGGTCCCCTATGTTTATGCTTTTGTCAGACACTGTGTTGGCCCCCGGGCCAGGCCCCTGGAGGACCCCTCCTGGCTGCTGCTCTCGCTCCTGTCTGCTTGCCGTGACTGCTCCATAATAAATAAGCAGCTGTAGGCCTGGACCTGCGCTCTGCATATTCTCACACAACCTACTGTAAATGAGAGGGGAAGCTGCCCCAGCCCCGGCACTTCACACACTTAGAGCGTGCTGCACTTACCGTGTTACACAACGCTGGGTGAAGCCAGCATCAGCTTTGCTCTGTGAATCATATACTGAACTTTGTATACTCTCCTTTTGCAATTCAGTGTCACCTGTCCGTTATCTGCGTTTTTGCGACACATTTCAAATTGAATAGAATGTCTTTAATTAATCATATCTGCCTGTCCTTAGCATTAACTTTCTATGTTGCAATAGATAATAACTTGCTTTTGCCATAAGGTTTGATTTCCTAGGTGACTGCAGCATTGTAGCAGAAAATTAGCAGAATTGAAAGCCAATGAAACATCATTTACAGAACGCCATTGCTCTAAATTGTCAGTAAAACTGATGAGTAATTGGCAATTAGAGGAGCAGTGTGTAGAATTGCGTGGCATCTAGCAGTGAGGACTGCAGACTGCAACCAGCTGAAACTTCTCCCATGTGCCAAGTGTGAACTCAGGATCCTTCAGTGTTCATTTTTCAGGAGGTTTTTACCTGGAACCAATTATTTACAGAGATATCTTCCTCTCCAACACAAACAGAACCAACGACTTTAACTGGTAAAAACACTGAATAAATCAGTTTCACATTAAAAATCTGTGTTTTTACGATGCTGTTCAACTTGTCGCAGAGGGGCGGCTAACTACATTGGCTGCCGTGAAAATGCGAATGGCCCTATTGAGAGCCAGTGTTCAGTTTGTCTTTTCTGGGCTACTGTGAAACCATGGCACTGCAACATGGTGGACTCCTCCCTCCACACACTGTATGAGCAGGCTGTTCTCTTCCCACATTCTCCACACTGAGTACGAGCTTTTGCCCTCAGGCAGACGATACAGGATGTGCAAATTTAACCTGAATCATTTTAAAAATTCATTTTTGCCAACCTCAATTACGATTTGAAATGATGCATAGGGGTTGTGTTGCACTTGAATCATGGTGCTCTGTTGTGTGCTGATGTTATGTGCAATATATGTATGGCTGATGTGCAATGCTATTACATGTAGTATGTGTTTTTATGTTTGTTTTTTTATGGTGTATGCTTTTCATTTCTTCTGGACTATTACTGTAAGGCAGCTATACTTCTGCAGCTCGAGTCCAAGACGAATTTCCCTTGGGGGACAATAAAGTATATTATATCTTATCTTATCGTATCGTATCGTATCGTATCGTATTGTATCGCATCGCATCATATTGTATCGAATCATATCATACCGTATCTTGTTGGACTCCATGGACGAGGACCTGCTTGATGTTTCTGATTTTCCGGGAATAATACACTAAAGAAAATATACATATTATTCTACAGTATATTCCATTTCTGCCAAATATCTCCCAACACACTGGACCTTTAAATAAACATGTACTAAATTAAACAGGCAAAGCTCTGATGTCATTTGTCTGGTGATATTAAATGAATGGGGCCTATTACAGACAGTATGCAATGGGTCAGAAACTATGGAACAAGAACCAAACTGCAGAGAAAATTCAGATTCAGCTTGAGCTTCTGAAATAGTTTCTGGGAAGTTCCCATGATTAAAAAGGACAAATGGAAAGAGCCCTGAATAAAGAAAAATATAGTCAGGCATAACACTTCAAACCGAGGAATAACAGCATGAGAGAATCTTGCCTTCTGGACCCATTTACACATCACTGCAGCATATATTGTGGTTTTAACACTTTCTTAGAGATCATTAAGCCACAGAAATTGCATTTTTGACACCATGGGTACACTTGCACAATCTCCACATCCACACTCCCCCAGACCCCATCAGAGCGAGCTGGCTGGAGGGTACTTCCACGCTTCAGAGAAGTATCAAAACTTTTACATCAGCAGAGGAGCCTCAGTCACGGTGCTGAGTCTGGCCTTTTTCTGACAGATATAAACACACAGATATAAGTCTGCACCTCGCAGTCAGAGGTTCATTTTCAGGGAAGGCCCACAGTTGGCTGAAACCACAATGCGGTCATAAAATGCACATAGAGCGTAAAAGCCAGTCAAATGGACCCTGGAAGGCACCTTGGGTGCGATTCCCTTTCAGCCAAAACTTAAAAAACTCTGGTAATCAGGATGGCTGCGGGGTGAATGTGGCTTATAAGAGGCCCTGATGACAGAGCCTCAGTTAAAGACAACCATACTCTTTAAACCTGTGCACCTCAACTATACTTTAACGTGATTAAGGTTTATATATTGGCATCAAGTTGCGTGATCAATTTAACATGTCAGAGTCTGAGCTGGGATTGCTTGCACACAGCTCTCAACAATGAGGTGGCTGAGATGGCTAGCAGCTAACAGTGCTAACAGTGCAAACAACAGCAACAGTGCAGACAGAGCTAACGGAGAACTGGAGGGTGGGCGTTATGCTTCTGCAACAATGAGACACAACCACTGTGGGTCATGACCACATTATCAGCGGTAAATTCATCAATTAGCTACCCAGCAGGATGCATTTTTTTCCCAATTCAGACTGGGCAGAACATGCTTGGGGAAGAAATAACACCAGTGGGATACACACACAGAGACTCACAAGCACTAACATGCTTGCACGGCAGAAAAAGCTGCTACAACAACAAAAAAAATAAAATAAAATGTGATCTCATCCCTATTCATCATATTTTCTATTAATACAATAATGCTGATGGCAGCCTTTTGTGTTGTATCTTGGCAAGAAGGAGTCGGTAGCTAGGTTTAGTCAGCAAAACTACTTGGTTTGGGCTACGAAATGATTGTGGTTGCACGTGAGTTGACACGCATGACAAATGAGTGACCAACAATTCACTTGAT
This sequence comes from Epinephelus fuscoguttatus, assembly GCF_011397635.1. Lineage (NCBI taxonomy): Eukaryota > Metazoa > Chordata > Actinopteri > Perciformes > Serranidae > Epinephelus > Epinephelus fuscoguttatus. The sequence continues at coordinate 22,390,135 of NC_064770.1, read as the reverse complement.
GAAAGACTCGTAACAAAATAACTCAACATTGACTTATAGTTTTACACAGGGCAAGAACACTGGTCTCCTGGGTCAAAGTCCTGTGCTTTTTCTACTAACCTTTTCTCCCGCATGCCCCAAGCAGACTGTCTAGCTCTTTATACTACATTTGTTGCTCTGACCATCTGATAATGACACAGCAGGGTTTACATTGAAGTGCGTTAAAAGCTCAGTGCATACAATACAGACGCTAAAGGGTGCATTGCCTATCCGTATCTGACGCTGAGGGCGACTGACCAAGCGCTAATTTTTGACGCAACAGGAGCAAGACCAGACTGAAAGAACAGAGAAACTTGTATTGCATCACACAAAGAGGGAGCGTGACTTTATTCTCTGTTCAGGACACCATTACGCCACCATATCTTTATATTAATGTTCTTAATGTTATATACAGCTCCTTTAAAGGTGACGAGAACTCTGTGTGAACTAATGGTTGTCATGGCTGTGTCAATATTAATCTTTCACTAATAGCCCTATAATAACAAGTTTGCACAAATGTATAGGATATAGTTAGAGATGGTTATTTAATGTATGAAGTCCTGAGGAAAAAAGACCTTCCAAAAACTACCCACTCCACTCACACCATGTCTCTGGCATGCTGTGTGAATATGAAATGCAAAGCAAACTTTGGACTTGGTAAGCATCATTAAAACGTTGCCGCTTGTTATTGCAATGAACCAGATGCCTCCAGCTGCCTCAGTTATTACATAACATGTAAATTCTGTCTGGTCTACCCTTTAAGGGACCCTCATATTTTAAACGTTTCATGGTAAATGACAACAAAATGTCACCGTAAACATTTATTCCGACAATTAGCCTGTATCTCTATGTTTGTGTCTGCAAACCTAACCTGACAGTGCAGACATGCTATCATGCCAGATGTCTTGGAGTTAGCCCACGCAGCCTCTGCTGGGGCTCAGGGGATAGGCCAGACATGGCTGTAAGATGGCCAGAAGGTGGAAATTTGTGAGGCTCCAAATCCCCTCTTCCTACCATGAACATCTTTTTAGTTAGCATCTAAGGAGATCTACAGTGTGTGTTCTTTGGGAGGGAAAAAATCCAGCTGATATCTGTCAGGTTTGCTTGCTAAGGTGCTAATATGCAATGGAAAATAAGTTATTAGTGACCTTTACTTTTGTTCATGTAGAAAATCCCTTATCCTGCATTAATCGTTTTTGAATCAAAGATAATTTCTCCCCCAATTAAACTCAAAATGGGGATGTTGCAACACAACATCTGGTGCTTCATCATCTGGGAAATGTATTCTTGTTTATATCTGTATGCATGTGTGTGTGTGTGTGTGTGTGTGCATTCACTTGCAGCCTGGGAGTATTTACATGTGTACACTGGAGGAAGCAGGGCCTCCAGGAATTTGATACACCATCCCACTCAGGAAGAGAGCCCAAGTCACACACCAGATAACACCTCAGTAGAGTCGGGCGCTGGATGTTTGGTTAAAGCCACATGCATTATGCATGCCCTCTCACTGTAAAAGTACACATGTGTCAAAAGGCTCCCATCATCATCACTCCACTTGACAGATCCGCTTCCATGGTACAGGGGTCCCTCAAGGAGACCTGGGCTCAATATTGGAGGGGAAATCAGTCATGACACTAATGAGGCCCAAGAAAAATGCTCTGAGATCCAGTCAAATTCTCCTTATTCATAATAGTCTTCAGGGAGGTTATTTCAGATTGATTTCATCTGTTAAACAATCTATTCAAGTCATTTTCAGAGAATGTGTTGTACTCATATTGTCAAGACCACAATCGTGCTGTATCCTTTCTATTGCATCCTGTAACTTCCCATAAGGCCCAATGAGACAGATCTCACTATCTTTCCTCCCATCTGGCTTCTTTACATGTGCTCAGTTCCTCCTGGGGTCAGTTGATGGTTATAAATTCTCTGCTTGTGTCTCGGCTTGTTTTAGTAAACATAACCTCCTTTGCATTAACCCCAACAAGATGTTATCTGCTTTGGCGCCTTCTGATGCACAAGAGTTGCCACTGCTCTTCCGTCATGAAGATTTTCAGCGTGAATCCAATAGAGTTGTGGTGGGAAACACCACGCCAACAGGCCATCGCCTTTGACCTGCAAATAGCAGGAAGAGGAGGAAGAAGCCGAGGTTTGACCCTCAGGGGGCCATTCCCAGACAGGGAATCTAGAGCGCTGAAGGAACATGTGTGGTTTTGATATCCGCTGTGCTGCTGAGCAGGAAACAGACGTGAATGGCATGGGGAATCATCTGTTGATCATCTGGGATATTGGGCCCAAAAGGGCTCCACCTGTACCCTGTAGAAAACCTTCACACAACAATTTGGAAAAACCTTCACACAGCATGTGGACAAAAGAATATTCGAAATGCTAAATGCACAATGTCTTTTTTGCCACAGAAGACTTGAACATTATCAACATACAGCCATGGTTGGATTAGTGAATGTGCCTCCCAGACATAGACCCAGGGGCCCAAAGTGTCAGGGGCCTCCTGGCCTTCACCTCCAAATTAACACATTTTGACCAGATAAAAACACAAAACAACCACAAGGAGACACACAACTACCTTAATTAGGCACAGAAAGACCCTAAAGAGACACAAAATGACTGCCAGGAGGCACAAAACAAACACAAGGAGATAGAAAATGACTACAGAGAGACACAAAACTACCACAAAGAAACACAAAATTACACATTACCTCAAGGGGACACAAATAGTCCTTAAACAGATACAGAACAACTGAAAAAGGCACAAAATTACCTTAAAAAAAATACAAAATTGCCTCAAAGTGATCCAAAATTTCCATAGAGACACAAAATGACTAGCAAGAGGCACAAAACAATCACAAGGAGACAGAAAATGACTACAAAGAGACACAAAATGACCAAAAAGACACAAAATTACCTAAAAAGACACAAAATCCCCTCAAAGTGACACAAAATTACCTCAAAAAGACACCTAATGGCTACAAAGAGACACAAAACAACCAAAAAGACACAAAATTTCCCCAAAGGAATGCAAAACCACAAAAAGATGCATAAAAACTACAAAGTGAAGAAAAGTCACCACAGAGTGCATGTGTCTTGCTCCTAATTAGGAGAGGCAGTGGGACCTTTTGCATATCTGTGCCCTCATAATCCACCCATGCATAGAGCTACAGCAAACCTGCTTTGACTGTGGCATCTGTGTGATCCTTCACCAGCAGAATGACACCATTAAAAAAAGAGAGAAGAAAGAGGTTATGGACATTTAGAAAAGGATTCATGATTGAGTTCGCCTAATACACTTATGCAACTGCAAAAGCCAAATCAAGTTTGTTTAAAAAATGATGGATGAGCTGCAAATCCTTTGAATATTCAGATTTTTAGATGCTAGCTGTGAAGCCCTGTCTTGGTGTGAGGTTGCTTCTATTTTAGTTGCAGGCGGTAAGGCTCGGGGGCTGCAGCAGACACTGTGGCGCTGCAAGTCCCAGGCAATGTTAGCCTGGCTGTGCTGCTCGAGGGGGTTTTACACCTGAATGTGAGAGGGCCCGGAGACGTCAGAACCATGTAAGCCAGAAGACCCCCTACAGCGCCTGTCCCAGCTTCAACTGGGTCTGCCTGCAGAACGCCTGTCAAAACAAGGATTTCTTTTGGTGAAGGGGCTTTAAGTGAGTCGTGGCTCTGACAGTGATAAATGGCCTTGTCCATCGAATATGAATTTGCGCCCACAGAAATTACAAACCAAGATAACTTTATTTGTACAACGGAGCTGGCGATAAATTCAAATTCAAGCACCTGATGAATTGGCACATAAATGATCCATACTCTGTAAAAGGAATTCTCCTGGTGAGCCTGCGGGGAATGAAACAGCAATAGTGTGGTTTTCTGGTATATAATAGCCTGTTTGCTTTCAGTTGCTTCAGGAGTGATTAGCCTTCTCTACGATAACAAAACCGTACCTGTCACTCGCAACAGAATCATGCTACAGCCGTGTAACACGATCTGCTGAGCCTATGAGCTGTGAACAGCGGCTTTATTGATTTTTTTGGAGGTGGTTGATATTGTCACATTTAGAGCAGCACGTTGTATCTGTTTTCAAGGAGTCCAGTCATGTGCGCTAAAGTAAACAAATTGAGTTGCAGGGGGTATGGTAGGGTTTGCAGGGGGTGGGCTCATGTTGTAGGTTGTGACACATGCAGATCTTGTCAGGATCAGGAGGAGCATGTTGGGTTGATGACAAGGCAGAGGTGGTCAGGAAAACCTGATCTCTTTCCTCAGGGAGGACCAGTGTACTGTGGCTTCCTGTTTAAGGGGACAAAGCCACGGTGTACCTTAAGACGCTGTATCACCTCTACCATCCCACGTCAAGCCACATCACCTCCCACTCTACCCCATCCATCCCCACCTCCACGCGCGCTTTGATTTCCAGCCAAAGCAAACAGCAAACTTGGCAGCCACGGTCCCCGTTCCCATGGCGACAGCGCACAAGGGCACAGCGTTGGCCTTGATGATTTGGATCTGCAGGGACGGACAAAGAGGCCAATTCAAAGCCAGCCGAGAGATTTGGATGCAGGCAGAGCTTTCTGCTGGACACTGGGCCTGAATACACAAGAAAAAAAAAATCAGCAGCGTGCAAGACTTATCGCATCCAATCAACCAAGTGATATTAACACATCCTGTCACTTGGAGGAGACTTGCTGAACAAAGAGGGCGCTTGTCAGGGTTGGATGGGACCAGTAATAGGGGTGTAATGGGGAAGGATACAACTTCAGCAAGTGTAATTAACTCTGTGTACTGTTGAGAGAGTCATGCTGTGTCTGGTCTAAAAATATGTCACAGTAAAGAGGGTGAGGACTCATGCAGTCTTATATTTGGTTTTGATTCACAGAGATTTGTGTGAAAAAATAATCTAAAAGGTCCACTTATTAGCTTTTTGGGGGGGTAGTGCAGACACATCTTAAGGTGATCTCCTATTGCAACAACAAGTATCCATCAAAAGTTACAACCACAGTTACATCTGACCAACAGCATTATCTGTATTGATTTAGTATCACTCTGTCATTATTGATTAAAGATAGGCTAGGAAACTAATTTCTGTCATATTTGTTGAAGTTCTCTTTACACCCTGGTAGCAATCAATACATGAAATGCTCTGAAAAAAAATTAAAGAAATCTTGTGTCTGTGGCTGTCATAGGCCTGCAATCAGCCCATCTAATAATCTTATTCAGGCCCAATGAAATGATTGTATAGCTTACCTGTCTGTCAGACAGAGGGCATTCCTATCGAGAGGGCTGATTCAATGGCAGAGAATTCTGGAGAGGAAGCTGATATTCCAGCATTGGCATCAACTGCCTACACTGCAACCCAAAAAAGGAAAACGGACTTATCGAAAGGAGAGTCTAAAAGGAAGTCTGACGATAAATGACATAAAACACAAACTTGCATCTGGTAACCAAAGCCAAAGTCTCACTGCTGCAACTTAATGTTCATGTTAAAGTAGCTAAAGTTAGCCAGAGCCTTGAATCAAAGTGTGTCCTCTGCCTCACTCCCCACCGCCAGACCACATCCACAGGAGGAGAGCAGGCAGCAGCTCCAGGGACGAACCCCCAACCAGGGTCCGCAGCAAGACAAGTTCAACCAGTGCAAATCCCCACCAGATCAGTTGAAAGGTTAGACCTGGCACTGCTGCTGGACACTTGGCCATATTCAAGCCTCTACAGCCAGAAACCGAAGGTCTGTCTCCCAAACTACTGCCCACTTCTGTGTGTGGAAGCAGTCCACAGTGGCAGGTAGCGAGATGAAGGAACGGTGGGGTGGCTGGCATTAGCTTGCCAATTCTTGTCTCACTTGTGATCCGATAAAGAGTAAAGGCGGGGCAAGGAGCGTCTGAGTTAATGTGCTGTGTGCAACTCTACAATGAAATAAGATCAACTGAGTCAGAGGAGCTGCAGCAGGAAAGTGAATTTTCAAATTCTGCTTTTATTCATTTATTTATTCATCTATTTATTTTCCTTTCCCAGATTCCTGCCTACCCCACATTAATCTGAATATTTGGGCCTGTTGACACATTGACTGGGTGAAGAAATAAATGCAGAAGACAAATGTGCTCATCAGAGGTCGCTGAAATTTATATTACCTTTTTCTTTCTTTAAGTGGATACAAGATTTGACAAGAAATGTTAGTTTCCATATTTGAACGGTTGCATTACAACAAAATTGTCACTGAGTTTAGTCACAGCTCATATTTCCTTAATTGAATCTATCACAATCAAAACACAAGGAATGTGTTTTTATTCATAAGCAACCCAGCAGATTATAGAAAAATTATAATACAGTATAATAATAATTATTTCAATTCAAGTGAATGGGATGTTAGTACGTGGAATGCAGCATTAATCTCCCTGCGACACCCAAAAGTTTCCATGAAACATCACTCAGGTCGACATGTTTCCCTAAATTCCTTAATTCCTGTTACTTAAAGTCTGAAGTTAGTTTTAGTCTGTTAAAGTTCTCAGAAGTAATTTATTTCTTGAATGTCATTTCAGGAATATGTCAAGCAACTGCTACCGAAACTAGCAGACGACAATGGATGAAATGCTTCTTTTGCAATTAAGCACAACTCAGAGCACTTTCTATTAACGCCTGGGGGAAAAGGGCTGAGCTATGTGATCTGTAACTCAGACAATTTGTGCCAAATAAAACCTGAATAAATCAGAGCCATATTTCAGCGTTGCCTCACTGAGATGTAAATCTGGGTCTCAGAAAGGCTCTGTGGCCTCGCCCTGGGACTGGAGGTAGTGTGTTATTGTTGATTAAAATGGATTATGGGTGAGATTACAGTCTGTCTCCTCCCAAAGTCCGCTCTAAACTAGCCCAGCGCCAGCAGTCCAGGTCACTCTGAAGAGAAATAGACTCGGTGAGAGAGGCTCTTTCAAACCAGCCCTACAGTCTGTCTGACTGAGTGTGGTTTCAGTGACACAGTGCCTTTTTCTTTTTTATTGGACCACAGAGAGGGATAGGAGTTGATTGAGTGAGGACAAGAAAGAATGAAAAGAGAAAGCAAGAGGGGGAGAGAGGGTGAGGGCGAGTGAGACAGAAAAGTAGACTGATATATGACACCCAGACAGAGGGAGCGACAGCTATCAACATGTGCCTGCGAACTCCACAGACTGACCAGTCCTGTCTGCTGGTGGGCAGCCAGTTTGTGGACTGCGGCTATGGTGACGAGCCCTCACAGGCCTGGATAGAATGTTTTCACATCTCTGCTAGAACACAAGTTCATGCATACAGCCAAGACTGCTTTGACACTGATGGAGGAGCTCTATCAGTGAATAAAGTACCCTTAATGCTCCGTGACATTCATTCACTGAAAGATGAATGAATGAATGCTTAATAGACTATAACAAGAGTAAGAGTCTACTGCCATGCTAGCAGTGTGAGGTATAGTTCAGTAGGGCCCACATGGGCACAGTGGTGCTTTGAGTTAAATGCTAACACCAGCAGGCTAATAGGATCTCAGTGGCAATGCTAACACAGGATTTTTACTTCTGTTTCAAATTGACGCCGTACCCTATGCTGGAGTCTGCCGTGCACCTCCCTAGAAATGTACCTACACGCCACGGCAAAACAGACCTCAAAGTTGTTATTTACTTTAATTCAACAGATAATAAACAATAAATTGTGAAGACAACAAAGCCCCCACAAAAATAGCATTTTAAGTCTTGTGTGTGATTTATCCTGGCTTCATATGAGTAGAGAAAATCTGCTCGTCGCTAGGCTAACTTATTCAAGACAGTTGTTTTGTCTGTGAACCTTGTTAGCTGTAATGGAGCAGAATTTTGTAACATTACCTTTGTTAAATGTTGCTGTTGTCCCTGGCTTCATATGAGTACAGGAAAAGTCCACTAGCCACTAGGCTAATTTATACAATGTAAAATGCCATAGGCTTGTGCTAAAAACATTAGCATGTTGTATTTTGGGGGAAAATGTGCTAATGTGCTAATTGCTATCAGCTGCAGCACCAACGTAGAGCACAATACTCGCGGCTCGTACAAAAACAAAATATAAATCTACACCTTGTGTGAAAATGTCATCATCGCCCGCAGGAAGGAGGAGGAGGAGACAGCTAGCACTGTTAGCAATGCTGAGAGCCCTGCCAACTTGGGAGCGACCAGTGTCGAGGTGAGTGACCATAGACAGCTCATTTTTGATGGTGGACTTGACTTCTCTCCTGGCGGAAATGAACAACCGGTGCACCAGAATTTCCTGTCAATGGTCCAAAAGGCCGTACCATCCAATAAAATGCTTTCACACTAGTAAGGGACTGGACCATGGTTCCGTTTGGTCCGGACTGAGACCACCTCTTTTGGCCGGACCAAATTTCGGCCGTTTGGTCCGGACTGTGGTCCAGCGGTAGTTTTCACACCTGCGGGACAAACTAGAAAGTCCAGACCAAACGACTTAGGTGTGAAAAGGCCCTAAGTTATTGAATGTCATCCCTAGGGGGACATGACGCTTACAGCATAGCATGGCTAAAAAGTAATATCACCAACCATATTTATTTAAGGCTACACTGAACATCCACCTCTTCTGATGAGTAATGTGAATAAATTGCTTGTGCTAATCCCACTCTTAAGCTTTGAGCAGTTTATAGACAGAGTCATATCATTGTTTTGGTGTGGCGGTATGAATGTGGTTCAGTGCCATCAGCTCCACCCCGAGAGTGAGCTTAAAGGTTTTGTAGTGCACACAAAATGAACTAAAAATTCTGCATTCAGCTATTGTATTTATAGGACATAACTTTCTCTGAGTGCTGAGAGAATTCTTCCCGATGATGCAACTCTGAACTGTCGAATGGCATTTTCCTAGTGCTAGGGCCCTACTGTGGGAAATGTCAATGAGGTTGATTGCAAAAAATAACATAGACTCATTGTATTTCATTGCTTAAGTCTTCATCCAAGGATTGCTGGAAGGGATAGTTCATCCCCAAATGTATCTTTTGAGAAATTGTGACCTGGTTGCTCAACATAATCTTCAGTGAAATGAAGATGAAACTGCTCACAACAAGGTCTGTGGGTTATCTTGAGTAACTGAGTCATGATTTCTGGAAAGACACATTGCTGTTGAGTTTTTCAAATGTATTTTTTGGCGCTTTTAGCACCACAAGCTGAGTGCCATCTGCTTCGATTATATTAGAGAGAAGGCAGACATCTCTACGGCTGATATCTCCAGCACTCGGCAACTCACACTAAAACAATCTAGATTAATAAATAGCACCATGGGTAAGAGGAAAAATATGTGTTTTTGTTTTTGATGTTAACCGTCCCATTCATTAAAAGTGACAGTTTAGGTTTGTCCACAGTTCACACACCTGTGCTAAAGATACATGATCAGATGGGACATTGTGATAAACTATGGAAAATGCAGCCACCACAGCTGTCATACACATGTAATCACTTTTGTTTTAGCTCAAAACAGATTCATCATTGTAAATGCTACAGTAATATCATACTTTGTTAAATATGACTTTATGTTTTGTAACTTTCCCTTCTGAGTCCTCCATGTCTCGTCTGTCTCTGTATATTTTAAAGGTAGCGCCATGAGATTTAAGGTCCAATTAAGATAACAGGCACAAGGTCATAAAAAAAGACACTCACTGCAATTGACTTGATTACCCCTGGCTTAGCAAGAAAAATCTTAAGGGGATGGCTGAAGTGTGTGTAACAACCAGAGTGGTTCTGTTGTCATAAGGCAGTATTTATTTCTGTTTTTAATTAAGGGAAATGACTCCCATCTGTTAAAAGGTTATTGTTGTGCCTGTTATAAAAGGTTTCAGCAGAACAGTTGATTAATTGAGCATGTCTTCAGTGCTGCACTCGAGCTGGAGCTGACCAACCAATTATCATAATCCAGAGCTGTTTATTTTTTCTCCGCTGCCAGTCATGACGCGTCGGCCGAGCCGGTGGTTTTACACTGCGAGGCCTGGTGACAGGAGATGCTCAGTAGCCAGTGAGACGGCGGGAGGAGGCAGGACAAGGCCTGTTCAGTCTGTCAGTCATCTAAAACGCTGTAATGACTGAAAGTTGATATGTCTGGGTTGGCTGAGCGAGCTGTACACTACCGACAGGGATGAAGAAAACACTGACACATTCAGATCAAATTAGTTCTGACCTAATTTATTGTATCAGCTATGATTTGTGTTTCTTATTTTCAGGTTCATTTCGTGGTCTTTTAATATCCCGAGGCCACACAGTGAGAGGACGTCACCAGTGATGCTACAGTATGAACAAGTAATACTTTAACTTTTTGATTTAGCACTCTGTCTTTGCTCTCTTTAGAAGAAATACAGTCTCATCAGGCAGTTATTGGCTCCATTACTGATGCATTACTATAATGCATTCTCTAATGGAGAGGAAAAGCAAAGCTGCATTTACTGTTAGCTCATGAAAACCTTGGAAATGTTCAATCGGCTTAAATAGTAACAGCTGATATTTTCATTGGCCAAAAGGCAACAAGTCAGGTTTCAACAAGGCTCTTTATTTTATGTCATTCTGTACGCCGCTATGTTTAGATGACACATTCACTGTCTCCCGCTCCAACCAAGTGAGCTTAGTCACATTTGGTGACCAAAAGTTGCTGCGGCTTGTCAACAAACGTCTAGCACATTAATCAAACGTTGCCCACAATTGTTTTGTTTTCCAAAAAAAATGAAGTATTTACTGTACGTCTTCTATTTTCACTTTTGGCAAGAGAGAGTAAATGTCAGAGTTAATAAGAGGTTATCGGGAAGGAAAAAGTAATTAAACTCCCTGCCTTTAGAATGAGTCCTTTTACAGTACATGCTGGCGGATATTTCTCCCTCTTCCTCTGTCTAGACACGCAGGGCAGGACTGCAGCTTACATACTGGACAAAAGAGCCATACACGTCTCTGGAGAACTGTGAAGACCAATCCAGCATTTCAGACTTCTCTGACCTGGGCTATAAACGTGAAAGAAACTGGGGAATCCACCATGTTTACCACCAGGTAGTCAGTTTGGGGGTTAAAAAAATTGTAAAGGGGCTAACAGAAGCCACACAAAATACTGATTTCAACTAAAAGAGCTACAATATGCAGTAGTGGAGCACCCTCACCCCAAACTTACCCTGGTAGTCTGGTAAATTCTGGCTACTGTGCAGGTAGCCAACATGAGTTTAACAGTGGCCACTAAGGAAATTAAATTTCCTTTCCTGCCTTCCATGCTTGATAATGGCCTCCTCCAGAAACCTGCTCCCTCCTGACCTTTGCTTCCACCTGTTATAGTCATGGTCTGCCTCATGTCACTCACCTCATAACATTGACAACACCACTCCACCGGGCGTTAATTGCTACACTCACTACTCAGTGTCCCGGCTAATACTCCCGCGCGGCTGGCAACATGCGTGCCCTTGTATTAAACCGGTGGCACAACTGGTATCTCTGTGTCGCAGTTAACGACAACAGATGTGATCACTTTCCCAGCTACACCTATTTTCTATTGAGAAAAAAAAAACAAACAGATTTCCAGGTTAGCTCAACAGCTACTAACGCTTGTAAAGTTTGTCTCAGGAGGAAACACAATATATTGTTTGTTTCCTTTTGCTTGGGAACAACTTGGTGGGAAATTGGAGCCTGAATGCAGTCCTTGTGTCAAAATCCTAAAGGCTCGTAAAGTTTTTAAATTTTATTTAGGGAAAAATAGATCACACCAGGCAGGAAATACTTAAATGTTCAGCTTATTCTGAGGTGGGATGTAAATACATTTTCTCAAGTATTGTATTTAATTTTGAGGTACTTGTACTTAACTGTACAGCTTCTACTCCACTACATTTCAGAGGTACATATTGTTCTTTTTAATCTACTACATTTATTTTAAAGCTTTAGTGGCTCGGTTTATTTATATCAATAATCTAAATTTGCAAATAGGTTACAAAATATTCTTTTAGGTTAAGCCACCGAGCAGTAGATGAATTTAAAGTATAGCTTAACAGCTGCAACATTAAAGTGATGAACACACAAATGTATCATTATTCTTCAATAATAAAATATATTTAAGTCTGAAATGGGCCATTCTACATAATAGGTACTTTTATTTTTGGAACTGTAAGTATATGTATTAATGATTTTGAATGCAGAGTATTTTTTCACTGTAGTATCACTACTTCTACTCAAGAAAATGATTTGAATACTCCACGTCTGAGCTTATGTAAATATTTTTTTAAAAAAAGTCTTGTAATTGCAAAACAGAAACAGATTGCGCAGAAGACTGATATCTATTATCTCTACATTATATCTATAAGTATAGTAAAAAGTCCAATCTGACTTCCTGTAGTCTGAGAGGTCGGCCTGTTGTGTAAATCTAAGGCTCAGTCATCCATGGAGGAGGCATGAGGCCGTGACCCCTCTGTTCTCCTCTACCAGGAATGGAGGCTGCTGAAAGCATCATTAATTGCCAAATCACACAGAGACCGTAAACATCAGTGGCCTGCAAGGACATCCCATGAGAATCCTGTCGGCAAAATGTATTGAGTGCAGGTTAAAGTCAAATCTTACCCTCAAAACTATTTTTTTTATATAGGAAAATAATAATTTGAATAGTTGTATTTATAATATCAGCAGTTTAGTTTTTACAGTATACGCTGAACACAAGCACTCTCTCAGATATAATGTTACAAGTTAAAATATCTGTTAAAGTGACACTTTCAGCAGCTCGTAAAATTCCTACACTGTACCCTCGCTGCCAAGAGACTCTATTTTTCCTTATCATGTACAGTATCAGACTGTGAAAGTGGAGCAATAACATCCTTGAGTGTGCCTTGCCGGGGCAGTCAGCCGCCGTCCGTGGAGGAAATTAAAGTGAAATACATCCCCCCGCCTGGCTCTCGCACGTCACACACCCATAAAGCACTTCTCGCCGATTGTCATCTTTACAGCCTACACGTCGCTTAAGGAGGTTTTTTTCATGTGGCTGAATAAATCAATGTTTGAATATTTGTGATTTGCCTAGCAACAACAATCAAATGCAGAGAGCATTGCTGGCAGTGAAAGAATGGGGCTTGGTGTGTGTTCTGCAAGCGGCAATCTGTATTAATGCCAGTGAGGAAAGTGGGGTCAAGGACTTTAGTTTACTGTTTAAAGTGTTTTCATTGGGGTCGAAATGTAACTGAATATAAACCAAGCAGAGTGAAAAGTTCTATCATCAGCTTAAGAAAGTATTACATAAGAATTAGTAAAGCTTTAAAAGTAAGAAGTCTTTAGAGTTTGTGTCTGAAGTTCAGGTTGGTCAGGACTAGCCTGCGCTCACACTGAAAGGACCTTTTCATCCATGACAGAATGAATCAGAAGCATAATTTGGAGAAAGCTGCTGACAGAAAATCAGTTAGGAAAATATTTGGACGTCCATACACTCCCCCAAACACATCACATGTTAAAAATACAGAAGTTCCTGCACATGCGTGCGAGATGCAGGAGCTGGGGCGCCTGGCCGCCCTCTGGTCTCACTCCATCCGCCCCACACGCTCTGTAAATATCCCATCATCCCCAGGTGGTGGAGACACTAGTCAAGGCCAGGAAACTGCCAGCATGACGGACACATGTCTTACACTGCTATCCCATCGTACTCCCCCACGCACCCCCAGCTCCACCTCCCACAAGCAATACTTCAGATCCCATCCTCAGTCATCAGACCCCTCAGTTGATACATACATACATACATACAATACAATACATAGGAGGGAATTCTGGTGTATTTCAACCTGACGTATTTCCCATAGAAGTGGCTATGGGTCACACTAACATTCCACAACACATATCTCTGAGTCAGGACCAAAAGTAAACACAGAATATGTAGGGTAGATTGCATCATTGGCACTTAATACTTTCTATTATATGGGTTACCATTTGGGTGAAAGTCTCAAAGGAATGGCTGCCTGTGTTGTACATTACAAACACACTGCTGCAGTCACAGTGCAAACAAAATGGGATTATGAGTCCACAATTTGTTCGAGTGGTTCAAATCTGAAGTGGTTCATTTCCTGGCAGACGGTGTAAAATACATAAATGTAGAACAAAGTAATTCTAACCCTCAATTTTACCAACCCTCAAAAATAATTACCATTCCCTCAACCATTACCACAAGGACAACATTTATAATGTACCCAAATAACAAAACAAAAGAATGTTTTCCTCAGGGCGAAACATAAAGGTTTGTTTTATGTGGGTCAAATAAATCATTTCAAACCCAGGTACATGACAAGTGAAGCGCAATACTCAGAAGTTTATGATTAAAGGTTTAGTGCAGTGGTTCCCAACTGGTCCAGCCACAGGGTCCAGATTTCTCCTTAGTCATCAGTTCAAGGTCCACACAGTTTAATACATTCGACGTCATACTTTCCCTTGTCCATGTGTTCCAGCTAGTTTGCTGTCTCTGTCAAGCAGTTGTCTGTTAGTCATTGACTCTACAGCTGGAAATGGCACTTTAAAATAAAAGCTCTGTGCTGGTAATTCCGGGACTCACCAGTAGGGAACCACTGGTCTAGTGTGAGCAATTTAGTGGCGCCTAGCTGTGAGGTTGCAGAACTGCAAACTGTTAGGAGGACTACGGTGGCAAGAACATGAAAATGCAAATGGTTCTATCTAGAGTCAGCGTTTGGTTTGTCCATTCTGGGCTACTGTAGAACAACATGGCAAACCTGCTCCTTACGTAGATATATAAACGGCTAATTCTAAAGTAACAACAACACAACAATTCTTATTTTCTGGTGATTATAAACTAATGAAAATATAGTTCAATTAATATTACAGTGCTCAGGACCTGAGACCTGAGACCTGACCTGTAAGTATACAGGATGACTTTTCTGTTACATATTCATCTGGTATATGAGCAGGGGTGTAAATATAGACAGTGCAGGCAGTACGATAACACTAGGGCCCCTGGGGTGGAGGGGCCCATAGTGAGAGCAGGCCCTTGCAAGTGATTCAGATTGCCACCTTGGAAATATACCTGTGTTCAATGATAGATGATTAAAAAAAGAATATTATTAATTTAAAAATGGTGCTATTTGCTGAAAATGTCATCAAAAAGGCAAATCCATCTGTATCATGGTTTTCTTTTTACTTTTTAAAATAGTTTGTAGCCATATAAAACATACTTACATGCTTTTTCTATATAAGCTATAAAATATATATAAATATAGCCTACTATAAAAACTACTCAATTAAATTATCTATTTTTTTTTAATTTTTTTTATATTTAAATATATACATAATAAATAAACGTAATTTCAACTAAACCGTGTGCAAGTTTTGTAAGTGTGGTACGAAATTGGCAACATCTTCTAACATTAATTAAAAAATTACTTTATAACTGTTCTAAAATTACATACAAGTCTGATGAAACATGCTTTAAAATTAGAAGGCATTTGGGCTATTTGATTTGAGTGTTTTACTTACAGAAAGAGCAAACATCTACAAAATACAGCCTGTTTAAAGGAAAATAAGCCTTGACTCATCCTTTAAACTACTATGCTCAACCTCTGAATGCACCCCAATCTGCTGGTTAAAACTAAATGACCATTATTCAGTGTTAAATTCACCGGATCTAATAGGCTATGAGTTAGATACTTTTTATCAGATTTGTTATAATGCTATCTAAAAACATTTTCCTCTCAGTTTGGCGTAACACACACACACACACACACACACACACACACACACACACACACACACACACACACACACACACACACACACACACAGACTCTCCAGTGTAGACTGAAACTAGGGTGGCAATGTTCAATTTATTAGCATGTTGTTTCAACTGCAAATGAGTGCATATATGTGAGTCAATCTTGCACAGGAATTGCAGATCTAGTTCCATCTATGGAAAATGCCATATATAAAAGTATATACAGGGTGCATGACTTTTGTTATAAAATATATAAATGTATATAAAATATGGGGGAAACTTTTAAAAAGTATAATTTTAATTTGGAAATCTTAATAATTTTACAGTAAGATCTTCTGATTCATGTGTGCTGACAGGGATACAATAAAAGGCTTGAAGCAAGAGATACAAACATTTGCACATTTAGAAAAGAAGCCTGTTTTTTTACTGATGCGGTGGGACTGTATACAGTAAGGCTGCCATGGTCCATAAATGTAAATCAGCATGGCTTTTCTGAGAGAGAAATATATGGTCTGGTTACAGCAGAGGCCTCTGAGGATTAGCCTTACTCTCGAAGCATCCTTCAAGATGATGCAACAGGTCAGCAGTCAGACACTGTTGGCGGTCTGAGCTCCACGAAGATAAAGGCCTGATGTGAAGTGAAAGAAATCTGGTTTTAAATCATTTTCAGTGGATCTTTTCTGCTGTCTGTCACCGACTGCACAGAGTGCTTTCTTACAGAAGCTCATTGGTCCTTAGCCCTCGCGAGAGACACCAATGAAGCAATGCATCACAGTCGTTTTAACGCTTAAAAGACTCAGAGGAAAAGAAAAGTGCTCACAGTGGACCTTGGACTGAAAGAAATGAACCAGAAACCTATGTGTATATGCATGTGTGTGTGTTTGTGTTGTGCATGTACATGTGTGGGCCCTTGTGCACTTCAAGCAATCTATAAAATTGCTTCTATTTATGCAGAGCAGAAAACAATAGATTTTATATGTTTGCATATGTCGAGGTAATTCCATAGTGGATTTAAAAGCCTAATGGCCTGAGTTGGAATCACTGAAGTATTTGGGATCTAAGATCTGATAGTTATAGTTAGCGACACGGTTGCTGGCACAGCTTGAGCTCTTGAGTTACAGAGAACAATGTTTAAAATGCACAACTCTGAATCTTTAACCACTGTAACCTTGTGCAAATGGACTGCAAACATGCGAGATAGACATCACACAGATACCGAGAAAATTCTCTGATCTGTGGATGAAATGGCCAGTTCAGCTATTAACAAAACAGGCTACATTTATGTGCTATTAGGGCCATTTATTTTCAAAGAGATGGAAACAACAAGCTGATTAGTTGGACATTGCACCGCCCTCGTTTCAATCTACAGTGGAGAGCCTGTTTGTGTGTCGGGCCAAACTGAGAGGAAAATATTCTTGTTTTAGATTGGATAATAACATCGCAAATCTGATAAATTCAATCTAACTCATAGCCTATTAGAGCCGGTGAATTTAACACTGAATAATGGTCATTTAGTTTTGACCAGCAGATTGGGGTGCATTCAGAGGTTGAGCATAGTAGTTTAAAGGATGAGTCCAAACTTATTTTCCGTCCAACAGGCTGTATTTTGTCGACGTCTTGCTCTTTTTTCCGTAACAAATTACCAGAAAATAATTAACTAGCCCAACTGCCTTGTAATTCAAAACAATTTCATTGCACTTACATGCAATTTTCGAGCAGTTATTAAAATTATTTCACACTTAGTGTTACTACGTGTTGCAAATTCCGTACCACACTAACAAAACAGTGTGTGGGTACATGTGTTTCTTTGTGCATATGTGTGTATCCCTGTGTGTTGCTGCGCTCATAAGAATTCCTGAGGGATAATCCCATAATTAGGGCAGATAGCACAGGAAGTTTATTCAGGTGGGCTTTTTAAACAGGCCTGTCTACCTACTCTACTGTATGAGAGACAGCCAAGCACAAAAGGCTGGAAATGAGAGCCTGTTTAGGTGCTTTCCACTCGTACAAGACTATGAGATTATGCACAGGAATCTTATCAGAGAAATCAGTGGTTTTACCGGTTGCAATCTGGCTGTGTGGTTGCAACAGGCTACAAATGCTGCAGCTGTCAGGAGTTAAGTGTTTGATGACAACTTGTGGAAATATGTTGTGTACAGACAAATTTATGTATGATATAAATACGGTTAGTGTTTAGTCATAGTTAGAGGGGGAAAAACCTGTATCCAATCATTTAAATGCTGGGAAAGCATGTTTAAAACTAACATAAGAGACACTATTACATTTAATATGGATATGATTAATTAATCAGTACCCTACAGCCATTAACACTATGATGTAATTCAACAGCAACATGTTTTAGTGAACTCCATTAATGTTTCCAGACAGTGCAGCGGCGCTAACGTTACTCATCCCCATTAATTTATGTTTTGATGACTTGCTGTAACATTATCATGCAGGGATTTGAAGGCATACAACTGTTTTACCAGTGATTAAACAATCTAACACAGCCTCAAAATCGCCATTGCCAAACCAACCAGACTCCATTCAAATAAACAGCAATTTTAGCATGAACAGAGTCAGCATATTTTCACATCTACCTGAGTGAATATCAGGTTTGTTTCAAACAAACCAGAGTGGGTGGTTGTTACAAGAGTGGGAAGATGAACCAAGATGGTTTTGTCAGTTTTATTTTGTGTCTGTCAACTTTCAATGAAGTGTGTTAAACAACAATTAAATTGCCATTTATTTGAATGGAGTCTGGTTGGTTTGATAGCAGTAATTTTGGGGCTGTTTCTGGTTAAACAAAGAAGGAGCTTACTCTCCAGCAAGAATTTCTGTCTCTGTATTGATCCTTTTAATAATCTTGTCAGACATTTATAACAATCTCAGCCTGTTGTGGCCAAAACAGGCACTTTTGGTAAATGTAAACTGACGATGCAAACATGCCCTGATATTAACATTGCAGCCTGGCCGCTGCTCTCGCTCAATAATGGACCAGTTCCAAAAGCTGTTGTTCCCATTAATCACTTAGACACAAAACTGAAAAATAAGGGTCCTGGCTGAATTTGATTTAATTTCCTTTACTGGTAACATACTATTGTTAGCTTTCATATTTTTTGGGAGCATTACACTCAAGTATTTCACTCAAAAGAAAAATAACAAACTATCTGGCTTGTGCTGAACCTACAACAAAGCCAAGGCTGCACTTTTGGACACCCAAAACAAACTCTCTCTGGGTCAGAGACAGGAAGCAGATGGCCTTCCTTCACTCTCCATGTGGGATCATATACCCTCCATAAGCCCATTAACACCTATGATACAGTAGCCACACCGCCATGCGGTGCATTAAACCAAGGTTGCACATCTTTAATTCGGCTGATCATTGTTTTCTCTTCTGACGAACACAAACAAAGCCACAACGAGGCTGCGTAGAGCCATTAGTTGTAAATTGCCAAGAACAGTGTGAAAATCCAGTTGAAACCATGTGGTTTTAAACTGCCTCCTCCTCGCCATGTTTTTGGAATCACTTCCAGCTGCTCCACAGCCACTAATGGCACCTTGGGCCCACATTGCCGTTTTAACACCGGCCAAGTCTCAGCCCCCTCCTGCCCGCTAGAAGCTGAGGAGGTTTTCAACTACTGTTGAACAAATGATTTTAGCCCGTATTACGAGCAATAAAAAGGTGCCCTGCCGAGCGGCCTGAACGTTGCGTTCATGTACACGACTAGATCCTACAATATTCTAACAGTAGCCGAAGTAGTAGTAGTAGTAATTGTTCCTCTTGTATGGGTTTAAGGAAATCCAAAAAGACATACTGTATAATCAAATACAATACTTAGTTTAATACTTAATACCAGCTACAGTTAATCACACCACTCAACCTCCTTTTCCATTTCTATTACTCTTCGAATGTACTGCACAGAGGTCTATATAACACAAGGCCAGTGGGACCAAATGTGAGACATCCACCCCACCCCCACCTTGATTTTTTTTTTCTAAATGTGCAAACTCATATCCTACTATATTATATTATATAGCATAAGCAAGAAAAGCTATACAGTATATTATGCAATAAATGAAAGTTTCTATTGTCTACATAAATTACACATGCTGTGCACCATAAAATATTGACACTTACATGTATGAGGCTACAGCAACACCACTTGGACAAACTACATACAGAACTGTAAACAAGAACCTCTAAATAATTATAATGGCAATTTTTTAAGGTTATTTATGATTATAATTACATTGGCTAAAGGATATTTTGGACAGTGGTAAGTGGTTGCCTGTCGTAGAATAGCACCTTTTTTTCAAATTATATTTTATAATTGCTGCCTCAATGTAACAGACTGAACAGAAAGAAAGCACAGAAAGAAAAGTACAAAGGACATCTTTGTAGAGGTGCTGCTTTGCGTGTAACAGCTATAACAGCATGTTCAGTTTAGTCCTGTTTACCAACAACAACACAACCGCCTCTGTTCAGTTCTGAACATGTACACAGCTGCACACACAATCTATGCCAAAGCACAGTAAAGATGTTCAGTCAGTTAACAATGATTAGAGATCCACTGTTTGTCTGTGTGTGTCCAGTGTGAGCAGTTAACAACTGCAACACATCTGCAGGTCTGGAACAATAAGGGGTCTTCATATGGATGGCCAGACAGTTTGGAGAAGCAATTGAGCGGTGTGAAAGGATTCTTTGACAGGTATAATCTCAGCAGTGATCAAAGACAGAGACTGCAGTTTGAGGGACGACCTCAGTAGCCATTATGCAAAATGAACACATCCCAAACACAAATACGTGTGAGATGGCCTGGGGGGATATTTAAATGTGTGTCATGGCAGGGACTTTTGTTTTGAGCTTGTGTTTATGTTAAAGGGAGCTCACTCAGTCTGTTGGAGGCTATCAGTGACATCATCTGAGAGGGAGGACTCTTGCTGATAACCCCTGACCCCACGCATGGCCGTCAGTTGTAGAAACAGCCAAGGTTTACAAGAGAGTGTGTGTGTGGAGGGGCGGTAACACACTCAAACATGCAGCACTGAGGAACAAAAACACAATAGAAACAATTTAAAGCTTAAAAACTGTGTCAAAGAGGGTTTAACTAAAGTCGGTGGTGTTTCTTCAGGATGTAGTTTACAGTAGTTGGATTGCATATTATTGAAAGATGTTTCAAATATTTACTTTCTCCATGTATGTAAATGGGAGTAAGTCTCATCAGTCATCTAAAATTATAACAAGATTGTGTTCATTTTAGTCATTTTCTCTTGTGTATTGTTTGTAATTATGCCAAGGATTCCCTAGATAAAAGTGACATACATGTGTCTGATGAAAGTCATATATCAAACGTGTAATAATTTTGGTTCTCTGTGTAGAATATAAATATATAAATGCACTTTATACTGTTATTTTCTGCATTGTTTCAGTTATTATGCTGCCTACTCTATGAATTCAGTGTGTATTACCTTGAAACCTGCGACAGAGACTGCATGTGTGCATACATACATGTATGTATTCATATGTTCATGTGTCAATTGACTGCTTATGAACCATGTTGGCTGGTCAGATGGCCAATTAGTGCTTGAACCTTTTCGCTCGAGCCCGAGAACAGCGGAGCAGGGCACATCTGGTGTCAATACATCTTAATAACCTATTGTAATTCTCCTTTTCCTGGACTGAACATGCTGGGACAGAGGCCCATTTAAAAACTTGTCAAGCATCGTGAGTGTACCTGTTTGAATGGAGCCAGATTGCCATCACTAGATCAGCACGGGTACTGCAGGAGAGGAACACTTTCTACAGCAGGGCAGTAAAACTGAGAGTCAATTTTTAATTGTAGTTAAAATCACACCTCTTGTGGAAAGAAAGGGAGATATTTTGATGGTGTTAAACTCAATCAGAAAGGGTTTTATGCATTCACACACTCACTGGCACACTAAGCATGGATACTAATCAAAGGTCTAAATGGTTCAATACAAGCCAATATATCACACTGCGTTCTGAGCGTTTGTGTGTCCTCTATTGTTGATACAGATTATAAAGTTTTTACAACACCACATTTAACTCACCCCTGAAAAACAGAATTAAACCTGTGCACCAATGCTGGAAAATGCAATTAAAATGTATGCTAGAAATGTTGTTTCAGTGTATATCAATTTATGTCAGGTACATTGAGTTGCCTTTTACAAAAAAAAAAGGATCATTTCTTCAGTTGGTTTGATGGCTGGATAAAGGTGAGTGTTTGGCACCTTAGGCTTGTAGATGAAAGCGAGGACACACTGTGGTGTTACAGTTTAGCCTCAAGGCCCCAATTTCCTACATTCTTTCTGTCTGTCTCACACATTCCTCCAATTAGAACAATACAGCTAAGGTTAATTCCCAATCACACTAGACATGTTCTGCATTTGTTTTGTTTCTGAGAGGTGTTTTAATTGCTGCTTTAACAATGCCATTAGTTTTTGCTGGGCGCACGGCGCTCGCTTTGCACAGATCATTATTTTCTCCATCGAAAGGCTAAGAGAAATAACAATAGCTAAATGTGCAGCCAATACTTTCATCAAGGTTAACTTTAACAGATGTTTGGGGGGAAATAAGCGGAATACTTTCTGTCAGTGAAAGCCTTTGGAATTTCAAGGTCCATGGAAAATAAAGATTAAAACATCAGATACACAAAGGAAAGCTTTTCCGTGTAAGTACCTGTGTCTTATTTAATAGTTAGACAACAACGAGGTAATGCTGCAGGGAATGGATTGGAGGATACAGTCTTTAGGGAGCTTAGAGAGCAAATCTATCCAACATGCAATTTACTGATCTGACTTTTGGCTGGCCAGTATGTTATGAAACTAGACAAATGTCTTGATCTGTCAAACATACTTATTTTACGCAACCAAAACTATATAGTTTACGTGTCCTAGCTCGACTGTCTGGGATGTGACAGAGCATAATGTATGAATTTCAACAGACCTGGCAAAAACCAAATGAGCCATTTATAGTATCAAAGAGCAAATATTGACGTCAAAGATGCAAATAATTGGCGGATGCCAGTGGTAATGCCTGGGCAGAAATGAAAGTGGTTTACACATGAGCAGCAAAGACAAAAAAAAAAAGACCACAGTCATTCTGTGACACTGCCTATTACTGGCTCCTGCTGAGCCCTACAGGGCAGAGCACAGGGAGGAGTTCCCCAGAGGACAGATTACCTCATGCTGTCCCATGCTGTCACAGCAGGCATGCCATCATCCCCTGGCGTCCTCCATCTTCCTCAGGATGATGTGATGATTAGAAAGGCTGACGTCTCTGGGATCAGACCGGCACCCAGAGTCATGCTGCAGACCGCTGGGTGAGGGAGATGCTGTGTCAGTATACCACTGGCTGTTTCCATAGCAAAAGCAGAGCAAATGCTGTGTATCACTGTGTTGCTGTGGCTATGTTGGTGTCAGATGCAGTGGCCTGAAATCACCCTCTGACTGCAGCATGAAGGGTTGTGCAAGAGTGGTGAAAAATACTCATGTCTGATCAAACATGGCTTTATTATTTTTCATTTAGACCACTGGCCTGTACAGCAAAGCTTAAATGCTATTTATAGCCATTAATAGCACTGCATTTGAATCTTAGACTAACGAGCAAAGAGCCACGGACCACAATCTGCGCAGAATAAAGCTCAAGTTGCTTTTTCTGTGAGCTCAGCCAGTGCAGTAGATAATATGGCTGGCTATTCCAAAACCACAAGTTTCAGCCATATTACAAAAATCCGTTGAAAACTCAAAGCGCCTTGTGGCTGACACAAAGGAAGTCGAGCTGGCTTTCCCAGTAGCCGCCAGCCGTCGTCACAGCTCACTGACTTATATTGTTTAGGTGACACACAACTTGACACAACCAAGACTATAGTGCCTTCACCTTTGGGAGCTGAATCTAGCTGGCATACTGGCTCACTACATTGAAACCCTAAGGAGCTGCAGTGCCGACAGACTCACAAAAAATAAAGGGAGGGATATGGGGCTTCCTCCCCTCAGAGAATAACCCCACCGCCCCACCATTAGCATACACATATACACAAATACTCCCCGCAGCTGCTGAACATGTGCATTTCCATCCAGCTCAGCTATATACATGGAGACAGTGACACATTGACACCTGTTAGCACCGGCAGCACCGGCCAGCTCTGACTGACAGCTTCCCTCTGGCCATCATCACCTCTCAATCGCAGGAGAACTGTCCAAGCAAACAGTCCATCAGCAGCGCGTCGGAAGTCTCTGCCGTACAGCATTAGTATCAACAACCTTTCCACATCTCTGCTGATTACTGGACAAAGGCTCTGAAAAAACAAGAGAAAATGTCTTTTTGGTTTGTTAATAGAAGCTCGCTTACTGGAATATGAGCCACCGGGTGGGAATAACTAAGTGTGTGTGTGTAATAAGACACAAATTACTGCTGTTTTGTGTTTCTGTATGTGTGTGTGTGCTGCCTGTGTGGTAGTATTATGCTGTTTGTATCAAGGGTAGAACCAGTAAGTTAGTGCTATCTAATTTGTGGCCTTGACCATTAAAAGGAGGCATGTTGGCAGCTGCTCTCTTTTTATCCAGTTTTATTTTATAGATTTTACAAGAACAGATAAAGAAAACTGACTACAAAAGATTACTTTAAGTCAAGAGTATCTTTAGCTCCTGTACTTTGTTGTATTTCCCAGAATAAAGGAATATTTAATTGGTGTATGGTTACAAGAGGTAACTGAATCAAATCTTTTGCATTTGATTGGACAGCTAAAAAGTGGGCAGGCTTAGAGTTTAGCACAGTACCAGCCATAGACTGCATAAAATAATGGATGTAGCTACCCTGACATCACCCGTGTTTTGTGGACTGCCATTTTGAAGCCTTGAGTTGGGTATTTCAGCCGTCGCCATCTTGGTTTTTTTTAGAGCCAGACGTGACCATATTTGGACGAGAGGGTGGAGCTGTGGAAGAGCAAGAGGTGGATCTGACTCACACATTGTTGCGACCCCTTGCAGACAGCTTGTCACTCAACTGGCCCCACCCTTTACTATGCACAAATTTGGGCTTTAGTAAAATATAAAAATATAAAGTCATAAAAAAATTCACCCCCTTGTACAGTTGTCATGAATGTTGAAATTAGTTATAGACACCAAAACTATTTTTTGTACCCAGCTGGAAACATGTTTATTTCTGCTCTAAAGTTGGGCATTTCAACGTGGGGGTCTATGGGGATTGACTCGCTCTTGGAGGCAGCCTCAAGTGGCCATTAGAGGAACTGCGGTTTTTGGCACTTGTGCACTGGCTTCATGTTTTTAGCCTCTGAGGTTGTGGACTGCAGACTGCTGGCTCCACACACACACCCCTCAGCGTGAGATCAGGAGGAGGAAGATGGGAGAGATGTATGAATGAATGAATGAATTAGACCTCAGCCACATTGGTTTGATCATTAAAAAGAGGGTGCGTCATAACAGTGAGGCCCAAAGGTGTTAAGCTAACAGGATAGTGGGCGAGTATCTGTCAGAGACGAAGCACATCGTATGTTTCATGAAGGTTAGTTGCTGAAGCAGTCCATTCTAAAATGCTTTACACATAATCTGGTCCTGTCACAGATACCACTTTCCTCAAAGTGAATACATTTTAGCCTGCGCCCTGTAACCATGGTATTTTGGGAAAATGAAAACACATTGATGAAGCATGCTGTTGCTACCCCGCTAACTAACTGTGTGGCTAAAAATTGCAGACTAATTCCTTGGAGGATGTCATGATATTATTGGCTGAAATTGGTACAGGCTTACGTAAGCACACATCATATTTTGTTTTACAGGAAGAAAACATGATTGGATTTGACACAAGATAATGAAATTGTTTTTTGTAATATTTTGGGCATAGATTGTTAAACATGTGCAAACAAATGTCCGGGGATGTGATCTGA
The DNA here is from genome assembly GCF_011397635.1 of Epinephelus fuscoguttatus. NCBI lineage: Eukaryota > Metazoa > Chordata > Actinopteri > Perciformes > Serranidae > Epinephelus > Epinephelus fuscoguttatus. Next base: position 22,364,489 of record NC_064770.1, on the reverse strand, counting down.
AAGGGTTAAAAAGGCATTTTTTCTTTACCTTAAAGTGTGAGAAGACTAAAGACATTCAAGACAGGGGAGGTTTTTACACACACACAAAAAGAGATATATACTTTTTTAAAACATATTTCTCGTGTGTGTTCCACAAATTTAAGGTTCTCAGCATTGGGGCCTAAGAAAAAAGCTATTTTAAGAATCTATGATCAATGACAAGAATTTTATTTTTTCTCAAAACAGCCAAACAATATTTTTTCTGCTGCTCACACCAGAGTCATACATATACTCTTTGTTTGTTATCATATGTTTTGCAGAAACTCAACAGAGCTGTGAGGTTTATTTAATGTGCTGGGAGGAATGGGCCCTGTCAGCAATAACAAATGGGGAGATAAACTGTCTGTTATCATGGATGAAGATCATAAAAAGTGCAGAGAGGAGATGTATAGGTATGGAAAGATATAAATCTCTGATAGCTCCTCTGAACTCAGAGGAGCATCCCATATGGGAACACTCTGTTGAAGATCTTAAGGTTTTTTTATATTCAAATGACAGATTTACATGTTTGCAAGGTGGAGACAGATCAACAGAATATCCTTTTTCTGCACTGAGAGCCATGGTGGACATTAATCTTATACGCATGAGAAATGACCCTGCCCCTGTCTCTCTGTGTCTATCCTCATGGCAGGTGATTAAATGGCAGCGTTTGCTACGTAGTGAGGGACATGGTGTGTTTTAAACACCTCTCCAGCATGACCTTTGATCCCTCATTGTCTGCTTATCTGCACTAAAGACCTTCAGATGGATGAGTCCAAAGGGAGGATGAAGGCTGTGTGTTAAAGTCATCACACAGTGACGTAAAGCAGGCGCACGCTGAGGCTTTTCCACAAGTTCAAAAGGAAATTAAATACTTACTTGATTTTTGTTTCACATTTTCCCCTCAGCAGCCCCCTTCCCTTCCATCCTGCCCATTACCAGATTTATTCATGTTGTTCTTTAGATCATCTGCATAATGTATGTCGGAGATTTACATGGCTGACCAGATTTTGGTCCAAAGTCAAGGTCTGACATGGTAAGTCTGACTCAGAGAGCTGCTGAGTAACCTTAGTTTGACCCAGAGGATTAAAAAAGGATGTGTCTAAATGTCCTTTTGAAGACAAACTGCTCGTCCCCTCCCTGTGGAATCTTAAACTCAAGTTTCACAAACTTTGACGGCAGATATATCATACGCTGACAAACTGAAATTACATCTGATAGTCATAACCAATGATGTGGAACCTTATTGGGCTACGCAGTATGGTATAGATGTTGTATTTTCTTCTGGATATCACAAAATGTCTGCAGTTAATCAGTGTTCTTCTTCTTCACCACAACCCATGAATCAGATCGAAACCTCGCTCCTCTACAGCTCCACCCCCTTGCCCAAATATGGTCACTTCTGGCACATAAAATCCAAGATGACGACAGCCGAAACACTAAAAATCAAGGCTTTAAAATGACAGTGTTTCAAATGAATTTCCAATGTAAGTACTGGCTATTGGACTATAAGTATTTCTTATTCGTACAATGCCACTTCAAGGGTACGCAGGTGCATGGTAATCCATGAGTGTGTTTTTTACTTTTAAGATTTTAACCTTAATATGTGCACTGGCTTTAATGAATCACACAACAATTAATCCCCATTGAAACGTCTTCATTTCTCTTAAACAACAAGTTGTCTTCCGCAGGCTGAGCTGACCTTGGTTATCTCACAGTTAGGAAACAGTTGTGTGATATCTACGTGGGCAGGAGGCCATCCTAGGTTATCACCTGTTACTCCTCCAACACTGCTCATCCTCTCCGCCTTGAGGAGTTTAACAGTTTGCACAGAGCCGTGGCACGACTGATAAAGTCTATTCAATTAATCAGAGGGGATAAAGACACAAACTGCAATATGACCTGCGCTTCTGTCTGCTTCGAGATAATAATTCACAACTCTGACATGCTAGCTTAGCGTGTCAAATACATAATACCTAGTTGCAGAAACGAGTTTTCAAACCTCTGGCTTGAGCTACGTACGCACACTTCCTGTATGGTATCTTCTGTTTTCATGAGCTTATCACTGTTATCCACCTCTTAGCTGAGTCTGAAACCCTGAGGTCAAGAGACTACCACGATTCTTCCTCCCCTTTATGAAGAGTCTGAGTGTATTCTGACGTCTCATAGCTGTTCTCCCTCTGTATCACAGAGTGTCTCCTCTCACACCACGTAATGCTACAGCACAGAGAGCTGCACTGCTTTAACCGACTCACTCCTTCCATCATCATGATTTTAAAAGTGCATAGAGTGCAAACACATATACCCTCATTGTGTCTATTGGTTGATGGGCCCAGCTGCTTGTGGCCAGTAATTCAGCCATTAGTCCTTCATTGGCTAACAGCCCACATCACCGGCTGTGCTATCAGCCAAGCCAACAATCTGATGACTGTGGAATACTGATGCTCAGCTGTGGGGCCCTGTGAGGGTGGACCTCTTGCTTCTTAAAAACATCAAGGCTCTGTCTTGCTTTTTTTGTGCCAATCCCCTTTGTTTTTCTTTTTTTCTTAATAACGAGAGACCAAAGCGAAATAAATTGCCAGCAAACTGGGTGGAATAAGTCAAGGCTTATATGTTATTTAGTGGATTTAAAACTTTGGGTTTGATCTTTTTCAATTACTTTGTTGTGTCATAACTAATCAAAGGCGTTATTACTAAATTAGGTACTGGAAAGCTACCAATCATAACCATCAAAGTTTACAAAATTGCTGCTTTTGTTTCACACAAATGCATAATGGCCTTGTTAAAATCAAATTTTTCAAAGAACATCAAACAATTAAAGTTACATTTCCTACCAAACGATTTGCCGCTGTGTGTTGTACACACTAGGAACTGAGCCTCAGACTTTACATAAACCATTTTTCTGTCTCTCCAACGGCTGAGTGTAATGTAAGCAGACAGTGGCCCCATCAGGCCAATGAATTCTGCAAATCATATTTGGAAAGAAGGTGGAGCTGATTTACTTACTGAACGTTCAAACAACATTCATTTTAGTCAGTATGCTCATTAATAACATTTAATTACATGTGACCTTCCTGTTATCACCAGCTAAATATCATGTAACTCAAGATACATTGTAATTAGTCTGTATTGTTTGTGCAAGCTTTGTGTATACAGTTTGGAAATCCAACCTATGGGGCATTACAAGGTAGAGTAAACAGGCTATTTTTCAAAGCCAGAGGCACTTCAGGAGCATATTTATAAGCGGCCGGGTTCAGACGTTTCATACGTTTCATTATAAACTGAAGTTTTCTAAAACTCCGAACCTTCATGATTCGCGATCGTGATTTGCCTGGAAATATTGCTGCTGTCGACAGAAGAAAAATATACATGTTTCATTTTGGAAATCAGAGACAGAACATGAGCGGGCTGCCAGTGAGCAGCAGTAATAACCAAATGACTGCCCCTGGCAGGAAATGACACGCATGTCGTTCCTGGGCATCACAGGGTAGTGCTGACTTGCCCAAAATAGGCCCTGCCAGTAACAACAATATTACACACAGATCTCTCTATGTGTGTGCAGGTTAAAAAAGCAAGGGCTGGCAGCCGCTCCTTCCCCTCATTATTTCCATCTACTTCCCCTGCTAGAAAATCCTCAATCCTCTGATGCCATCTCTAATAGCCAAGACAACCAACAAATCACAGGCTGATCCTCAATAAGAGCTCCAGCTTATACTGGATGCTGGCTGACCAGAAATGAGATGGATGATCTCAGGACATATGGGGTGCCACAGTTTGAGGCAATAAAGCCCATAGGTAATGGGATGCATATACTCCCTCAAGGGCCAAGTTAAATATTGCTCTTTATGTACAACATAGATTGGATTTTTACCCAAAATACATGCAATGTTATGAGCCTCCTTCACAATCACAGGTTAGCCTGACATCATGTGGTAAAGAGCTGCTAGCTAATATGATATTTTGGGTCAATGAGTTTAATGTAGTACATCTGTCGCAATCTTGTTCATTCATCACTACTTAAAAATGCTGAGCCTTATATCAACTCCAATAATAGCTGTATGTTGATGACTTTGAGGGTGCTTTCAGACCTAGAGTTCTCTTGCTTTGGTCTGCATCAGGGATTCTGTCACAAAGTTGCGTAATTGCCTAGAGTTGGTTCGTGTTCTCACAGCAGCATTTACAAACGGACCAGATCAAATGAAAGCTGCTCTTGATTGGTCAGAATTTCCATGCTGGAAAAATCCAGGAAGTAAACAAAATGTTGAAGAAGAGTACACTACAAGATAAATGTGACACTTTCTAATGTCACAATGGAGGGACAACTACGCAGGTTGATTTTAGCGCTGGTCATCGTGGACTATATTGCTGTCATTGTTCATTTTAGTCAAACCATACAGTTTGAAAACGAGGCTCGGCTCCAACTAGAAAACAATGTTTTGATGCATTGGATGTGCTGAATGTGCATATTAAGGCAGTACATGAGGAGGTGCACATTAATAATCCCCCAGGACTGTAACATGCTCATGTTTAACCCAAACAGTGTGTCACGTGACTGCAGTTGATTCAGATCGAGGTCAGAACACGTTCTCACCACAAACGAGCTGTACCACAGACCATCTCTTCAAGAAGGTCTTGGTCCAGTTGTTTTAGTACACACCCGAGTGCGATTGCTGTGTTCACACCCGCCCAAACAAACTGCACTTATAGGACAAACGAATTTGAGTTCAACTTAACCGAACCAAATCGAGCATGTGTGAACACACCCTGAAGTTCCCATCAGGTACAGAGTTGTTGTTGTCTTTGTCTGCTCTCATATTGAAGCATGGAGCGTAAAACAAAAAAAAATTCAGAAATTTCACCTGGGAGACTGCTGTTTGCATCCAGTACCACATAAATATGTAAATTTAGTAAAAAACATGTTTATTTTATCCGAAACCATGATGATTTTTTCCAAACCTAACCATATACTTTTATTGTCTAAACCTAAGGAAGTAAATGTTAAAGTTTGTTAACTTCATTCTCAGTTTATTTTAAAAAGAGACTGTATAAATTTACGATGCATTTTTGCACTTCCATGTTAATTTAATTTTCAGCCCTGGAGATTCCCGCTTTATGTAAGTGCCATCTCACAGCGCCCTCCAGTTTTGTTCTTCCTCCTGGGAAACCTATCAATAATCATGATACTTGAATCGATAACCTTTATGTTTGTCTGACATTACCCTAGTTGCCGAATTTCTCATGAAACACAATTTACACAAATAATCCACACACTGCATACAATTCAACCATCTGTCACCGCAACCCCAACAACCCACAACCCAGTTCAATGCACTGGCAGAGAGGCCTGCTTACGGTAATTAGCAATGTCGCCTCACAGCAAGAGGCTTCCTCCCACAGTCCAAAGACATGCAGGTTCAGTGGTGACTCTAAATTTGCTGTAGGTGTGAATGTGAGTGTGAATGGTTGTCTGTCTCTATGTGTCAGCCCTGTGATAGTCAGGCGACCTGTCCAGGGTGTATCCTGCCTCTTGCTCAATGTCAGCTGGGATAAGCTCCAGCCCCTCCATAACCCCTAATAGGATAAGCGGTTACGGAAAATGAATGAATGTATTCCGAAACCTAAATGTTTGCAGGTATGCACATGCAAAACCAACAATTCAGCAATGCTGTTTCCCTTCTGGAAATTATTAATCATCTGGTTATTATCTATAATCCGAGAGAGTCTCTGCAGTCAGGCATGTTTCTCATACCTGTGTGTGAGACTGATTTACAACTTCATGGTTTATGGCGTTCTGTCCAACTGAAGTCATTAATACACTTATCTTTGACACTACCTAGTCTGGGGGGTTAATGCAGACGAGGCTGCAGCTCACAAGAAGCTGGATTCATTTATTTTAACTGTGACCACCCCTCACGTGTGACACTTGGTGTGTTTTGTAGCTGGTTTCACATTTCACTATCGCAATGCATGCACTCAACACAAGGACAAATATACAGCCAAGTGTTTCTCCAATGCATCGGAGCTCTTAATGGCTACATTGCTTATTTTGCCCCACTGCTGAAGAGAACACGAATTGTCTGGGGTTCACACAGGAACCCACCTCAGCAAGGCCTAGTCGGGGGCTCAAGGCCGCTCTGCTTTGTCTGCTGCCACTGTACTCCACTCAAGAATCCATATCTGTGGAATTATAATTGAGGATAAATATTATCGAGTGCAATCGGAGAGGGTGTTGTGTATTTGTGCTGGGGCCAAGAAGAGAGAGGCTGTGAAACTGAACACCGACGTGGGCCCTTACCACAGGAGAGCTTAGTTGGAGGCAGAAGAACCATCTTCCTCTGTGGACCGCCACAGGCATCAGGGAATACCAAGGTGAAAGGTCAAGGTAGAAAGTGACGTCATTTCCACAACGAAGACTGTGCCCCATGGGCTACAGCTAACATAACACTGAAGAATGAACCAATGTTCAAAAGAAATATGGGGGCTGTGGTTTACTTTCACCCGGGACAACTCTGTTCCTCGGGGGTGGGGGGGGGGTTTGGCATTGTTACGTTTGGCCTTTTCTTCTACTCTCTCATCACCAGGTGGAGAAAAACAACCCATAATCCAAGTTCTCTAATCTTGTACAGGATAACTGTCAGCACCTCCATACACTGTGGAAGGCTTCCCCGGCTTGTTACAACACTGGCACCAGTAGTAATCACTCTAATCCTTTGGTATCCATGGTAAACAAAACCTCTCGCACAGTCATTATCTATTCACAGCCAAAGGCCGTCAGATAACAAAGCACATCAGGGAGAGGAGAATGAATGAAGGGAGATGCAAGAAAGCTAGAGAGAAAGTAAAAAAAAAAAAGAAGAGTGTGAGAGAAAGCAAACGGGGGAAAAAGACAAGGGGACAAAGAGGAGGGAGAGAACAGTATTTAATTGTATTATATAACACTCTTTGCTGTGTGCCAGGCAGCAACTGTTTTCACTCTTTCAAAGGAGAGTTTTGTGTTGTAAAAGCTCCAGGCATTTCTCAGCCTTGATGTAAACTGATACTCTGTTGTTTGATTTATGTTACAAAATTCAAACCGGTCCAAGAATGAAAACGCTACACTGTCAGATTTTTTGGAAATCTTACATAATAACAATTTAGTGACATTTATGACTAAAACCTTAAATGTATAAAGATGGCAAGCACTTTAGTATTTTTAAAGAACAGCCATCCATCACTTGGCAGAAAAGAGAAACAGGGCTTTCAGGGACACACACATAATCAGTGAAGAGGCAAAACCTGGGTGGGAACCTGACAGGTCCACTAAGTCCTCCTCAGTCAAATTTGGACATGATTGCCAAAGGCCAGAAAGGTAGGTGGCTGTAAGCACCACCTATAATCCTTTCCTCTGTGTGGTGTCTGGTGCAGAGACTCAACAGATGAGGTGAAGTGCTGATTCTTGGAACAGCTGAAGATCTGCCGGTAGCAGGATGATTAACATCTGCCTGAGTGCCAGCCTAGCTTATTAGTCGGTGTTGCAGGGTTGTGGGTGACAGGCTAGGAGAAGAATTGTTCAAGATGGGTATAGACGTGCCATTGTGCATGTTCTAATTCAAGTTCATTTGTAATCTCAACTATTAAAAATGTAACTGCATAAAAAAGTCAACAAAACATCCAGACTAGCGTAAGCAGGATATCAATTCAGATCAGATTAATTGGTCTTGAATGATAGGGATCTATAATCTAACATCAACAAAAGCTGCCATACATTGTCATGTTGATTAGTGATAGTCCTTGACAAGATATCATTAATTAAAATTAATAATTAAAGATTTTTTTATGCTCCATTTTATGGTGGAATGTCATGATGCTGCCTTTTCAACCATGCATAGTTTCTTCTCCTTCTTTCCGTTTTATGGCAGATTGCAAGCATTGCTTTTGAGGTTACATGTAAGGCTACAGCTAATAATTAGTTTAATTATTGATGTGCCAATTGATTCATTGTTTTGTCCATAAAATGTCAGAAAACAGTGAAAAATGCTCTGCGTAATCACTACAAAGACGCCAAGAGCACTGCTTAGTGTCTGTGTGAGATGCACTGGGCTTTCCACCAACTCCAGTGTCACCCATCCATGTCATTATTGGAGAAGTAATAAGAGTGTGAGAGTCTGCTCATTGTGGGCAATCACTAAACTTGAGGTGGATGGGTCCAACAAACACTGAACTTTGACCCTGGAGAGTGGTGTTCAAGAACAACAAGCAACAACCTTGATTTTGGTGCTTGTGCCACTCAAAGTCGGCTGTTTTATTTAATCGACATGCCGCCTCCTTCCCAGTCGCAATGGTGTCGTTCAAAGTCATGCATTTTTAGCGTCATCTGCAATATTTTCCTAACCATAACCAAGTAGTTTTGCCTAAACCTAACCGCCGGACCCATCTTACCATTGACGCCTTCTGCGTCAAGACACAACACAAATGGCTGCCCCTGGTGTCATTTTAACAACTCCCGGTGGCTCTGCTCACGAGGCGAAATATAAGTAGGGATCATGTCACATTGGTTTCATCTGACAGTCCAAAAATACAAAACTATTCCATTTATTGTCAAGTATGTCAAAGAAAAGCAGCAAATTCTCACATTTAAGAAGCATGGACTGGGGCAGTTTGCCGAGTGTGAAGCGGTCAGGATGAGAGTCAGCACCTCCAAGTCTGAGGCCATGGTTCTCTGCCAGAAACTGGTGAATTGCCCCGTCTGGGTTGGGAGAGAGTTACTGCCTCAAGCGAGGGAGTTCTAGTGTGTTGGGGTCTTGCTCCCGAGTGAGGGTAGAATGGAGAGTGAGGATAGGCGGCGTCCGCAGTGATGCAGGCACTGCGCCGGACCATTGTGGTGAAGAGGGAGCTGAGCAAGAAGGTGGAGCTTTCGATTTACTGGTCCATATAGTTTCCAACCCTGACCTATGGTCATGAGGTAGTGTCCGAAAGAATAAGGTCACAGTTAAGCAACTGAAATGAGTTTCCTCCGTGGGGTGGCTGGGCTCAGCCTTCGAGATAGGGTAAGGAGCTCGGACATCCGGAGGGAGCTCGAAGTAGGGCAGCTGCTCCTTCACGTTGAAAGGGATCAGTTGAGGTGGTTCGGGCATCTAATCATGATGCTGGAGGTGTTCCAGGCACGTCCCACTGGTAGGAGGCCCTGGGGCAGACCCAGAACATGCTGGAGGGATTACATATCTCAACTGGCCTGGGAACGCCTTGGGGTCCCTCAGGAGGAGCTGGAGAACGTTGCTGGGGAGAGGGACATCCGGGGTGCTTTGCTTGGCCTGCTGCCCCCACGACCTGCTTCTGGATAAGTGGATGAAAATGGGTGGATTGATGGATGGAAGAAGAATGACATCAGCAAATGCTTGACTTTTTAACTTAAAGTCACGTTCTCGCAGTTGATTAAAATAAAAGTTTTCTGGTACTTTCATGCTTCTGTTGGATGGAAGGACAAATGCACGTGTCCCCTGTGTCCCCCCCAGATACTATGCCTATGTCTGGGGGAACAAGACACTGGTATTAAAGCACAGCAGAAACCATTCTGTAACATTAGATCATTTGTACCCAGCCTTGTGACAGTGCTCCAAATTGTTCCCCTACAAACAAAATGCACGGCTTAGCAATTCTGGCTTGTGTCCAGCGCCTTTACCTTTTTTCACTGCACCCTTTTCCCCCCAAAACAAAAGTCTGTAAGAGCAGCAGGAGCTTCTTACAATGTAAATGTAACTCAGTACCTGACACATAACCCTGTCTTGCCTTTGCTTCTTCTTATTATTTGGGAAATGCTAGACATATTTCTGGGATTCTCAAACACTCTCTCATCTTACCATAACAATCTGATTCAATATGTGGTTTTATTGTTATGGAACGCAAAGGCTGAGCTGTCTGCCTGTAGCAGACAGTTTGGTATTGAAATTCAAGCTGTTGTCATGAATCGGGTACAGTTAAGATTTCTCTGCCCAAGGTGAGTTTTGCAGCAGGCTCCACCTGGACTGGAGACACAGTATTGGGCAAAAACAGACTTTTTCCATTGAGGAAAGCCCATAATTTTAATTGCTAATGCTATTTTTGAAAGATTTAATTATTATTTATCTGCAGTTCACATCAAACAGATAGAGAGGTAAACTCAGAATGACCAAACAAAGAAGCCTTAATTCAGAGCTGATGATCTCTTTGACCGCACATGAATTTTAAACGCAAGGAAATCTTTATTAAATGTTCTCTGCACTAATGTCATCTGTTTTCTGCCCTCTGTTTGCATGTACATCTGTACATCGTACAACAGTGTTGCTGGGATACCTGGTCATGCGCATTGCAAAAAAATCAACTCCCTCTGAAATCTTGAAATGCTGTGCCTCTCATAATCCCATGTGGTATGTTCCCACTTAACCAGTAATTGTATTTTCTCTTCACGTATTTAATAGAACAACATGGCAGCAGTGCTCTTAATTTCTTCCTTGTGCTTGGAGGACAACCCAAGTGTTGAGTGCAAGGAGAAGTGCACACAATTAGCTAATATAATTCACAGATGTGCTCACTGAGGTTTCTCTCTCTCCGTCATCTCAGCGTCGCACTGCAGGCTGAGCAACCTGAGAGTCTGGACACGCTCTCTGCTCTCACCCCACTGTGACCTACTGGCACATACATTTCAGATGACGTAGTAATTAAAATACACTAATTTGATAATAATGCAATAACAGCAGCACACCCTGAAGGGCTAATTTAAAGAAAACATTTTCCCAGACCGCCAGTAAAGCATGTGTAATGCCCCATAGAAAATACAGTAGCCTGTTGGTGCGCTTTCGGAGGTCTCGGGGGTATTTCAGGGTACTGATTTCATACCACAATCATTAAAATCTTAGCTCCCTTTTGGCTGAGAGCGCCTGACTGGCGACAGAGCCTGCAGATGATATTGGATCATCCAAGGTGTAAACTTGATGAATATCTGAGGCTGTTTTGCAAAGGGTTAAGCGTGAAGCTGCTCCACAGATCAAGGCACAGCGACGATTCAAAGCTGAACTCTATATTATTTTAACCGGATTGTGAAGTTCATAGGGCATCTCCAAAGGGTTATTTGTTACAATAGAGTAACTCAAGACAAGTTTAACTGATTAAAAATGCTGACCTAGATTTAACACTGCTGATTTTTTAAATGTTATTTGTAACATTATTTACCTTTCCTTAACAGTTCACAGAGGAGAGAGTATCAGCGACCATGTGGGGCTTAAGGCCCAGACACACCAAGGCCAACAGCTGCGACAGTTGTGTCGCCCCATGTCACCTGTGTCTCTGCCGAAAGTTGCCCTTGAACACCCCTCAAAGAATACCGCCAATGGCCAACTAACACATGCACTCTACGCCTGCATGAGAGGAAATCACTCTCTATGCCAGAAGGCAGGGGTAGTTTGTATTCGTCATTTAAAAAGGGAAAACGGATGAACAACAAGACGTATTTAAAACACTAATTAGCCAGTTAGCAGAGCGAACAATAACAATTACAAACTTTCTGTTAAAGAGCTCAGCAGCTAAAAACATAATCTTACCTAATATAACAAGTTTGTTTCTATCTCACATCCTCTTGACCGCAGTTGTTGCTCACTTCTGCTTCTCTTCTTGTGCGTCAATTTTGATTTAACGTTATGAATCAGCCACAAAAAAAGCAGACAATGCAAAACCAGTGCGACAGATGCTCACTGATGGCCCAACATTGATTGGTGTGTCAGGGCCCTTTGATGTGACTCAACACATTTGCCTCATTCAGTATGCACAGACCTTTGAATGTGCAATTTAGTCCCACTGCTCAGCCACTCTATACCTGCTCATCTTTGACTCTGCTCATCAAACACACAAACCTCTGCTTGTAGACAGTAAGAGATACCACGAGCTTCAGCTTGCCAGCTAATAATTTGTTGCTATTGTCAGATAAGCCTTGCTCCCGAACGCCTGCTCTGACATGCTGAAGTGAAGCTGAAACCTAACTTGCCAGACATCAAAATGTAGCCTGGCTTCTCCTTTCATATCACTCGTTATGCCATGTGATGGACAGCCTCACCCTGCAAGTTGATGTGATTGGTTCCTTAGGATTAAGGTAACAAACTTTGTCTCACTCCGAAGTCGTTCTCACTCCGAAGTCTTCTAATATTGGCATGATATGTGGCTAGTTGCCATTGCAGTTTAATGGCGCCTGGCATCATCAGGGGGAAACGCGGCGGAACAAGAACCAAAGTTAAGGCGGTGAAAGTGAGATTAGGTGAGTGCGGGAGCCTTGGTGAATGGATCCAACAAACACCAGCTTTCACCTGGGAGAGCGGTGTTCATGTCCCATAAGATTATAAAGCTAAACCCTGCTCTTTTTTCCTAAACCTTACCATGTGCGTTAATTGTTGAAGGAAAAAAACATCGATATGCAGTGTTGTAGGGACGTAGTGCGTTTATTTTGAACAAGACTGTATGTAAACGGTAAATCTATTTTGAAAGATGACAATGCATGTAACAGGCAGAACTTGACATGGATTCCCAGAACGTCAACAACCAAAGCACCCAGGGTACCTTTCACGTCTTATGTGGACATGGAAAGTCCATGACCAAACACTGATATGTGATGAGGTCGGAGTGAGAATGTGTTGGTCTGACTGCATATTTCACAAATAATATATGTCTTAATATATTAAACAAAACACCATAAGGATATGTTGACAAGATAAAAAACTTAATGTTCACTGGAGCGGGTCTTCAGTGGGTATTAAGTCAAACTTCTATCAAGCGTCTCAAAGTCTGGGAATGTCGCAGGAATTAGCCCTACATTCTGTCATCAGCATCATTCTGTCACTGCGAAAGTTAGTTCAGTGAGCAAGTCTGCAGTTTAATTTGGAAGTTTTTTTCTCTTAATTGGCACTCAGTCATAAACACTGAGAATCACTGGTTTAAAGCAAAACCAGATCATTTAAATAGAGGGGTCAGATTTCCCTTAGACTTTACTATTGGTTTCAAGTTAGTGTCACGTCTCATTTAACTAAAGCTTTAAAGAATGGAGTCCTGATGCATTAATGGCCCAGCAGAACTTCTTATTTAGAGACCAAATGCCTATGATCCAGCTCCAACATACTGTAACTGCAAACCAATTTCTGCACATCATTATCCAGCTCTGTTAATCATAAATACCCCCATGCTTGTGACCTGATCCCAGCCGTCCATCAACCATGAATATCATTAAATGTGAGCCATGATGCACAGTAATTCTGCCCCTAATTCCTCCTCATCAAGACACAAAGACAAAAACAAAACAAAAAACAAACAGAGAGCAGGGGAAAGAATTTGGCCTCTTTGTATCCTTCCCTTTGTGCTGTTGGCATGGTGGCTTTGAAGCTTACAGAAGTGGAAGTGAAAGTGATTGAACTTGCTCAGTGAGGCTTGTTCGTCAGGACCGGGTTGTGCAAATCATGCCTCATGACCCATTTGTGGGTGTGTTTATTAACCCCATGTACAGTACTTCCACATTTTGGGTTTGCTAATGAGCAGTGGGTACATGGGTAGATGGCACATGTCAGCATCACCTTAGCCTGGTGGAAGGGCAGATCTGGTTTTTGGTCTGTAGACATGAAACAAATAATATGGATTGTATATCAAGGGCCTCATTACAGAAACCTTCAAAGTCCAAAATCCTGTCATCTTAGCTTGGATGACATTTAGGATTTTAGGTGTCCTAAGGAAAAAATCAATTTTATCTGAAGATGGGACTTTATTACATGGCACTACAAGTTCGGATGGCATAGACCCTGTCCTAAATTCCATTTAACCACCAAATATGGCAGAAGCACTGTTGTTAGGTCTGTATGGCAATGACAATGAAGATGGGGAACAACCTGCACACCAACATAATGACTGAAAGGCCATCCAAACCTTAAGATGATTTCCCAGGCCACATATTCATGGGCATATACTGACTGCCAAGAGGATTAACTTTGAATTTGATTAATTAGATAGGATTTCGGACACAATTAGTGATTCCCTGTAGCTAAAACTGAACACTTGTCTTTTGTCCATGATAGCAGGTAGCTAGCCAGAGACAAGTGAGCACCATTGATAGCACAGCTTTCCATCCTGACTAGCCTACTGCAGTGGTTCTCAAGTGGTCCATTCACAGGGGTCAAAATTTCTCCTTAGTCATTAGTCCAAGGTCCACACAGTTTAATACATCTGGCATCATACTTGTGTTTGGCCATGCAGTGGAGCTACTTTACTGTCTTTGTCAAGTAGTTGTCTGTCTACAACAAAAAACAGAACTTCAAAATCAAATCTCGCATTCATTCATCTTCTAACTGCTTCATCCTCTTGAGGGTCGCGGGGCTGGAGCCTATCCCAGCTGACATCGGGCGAGAGGCAGGGTACACCCTGGACAGGTCACCAGGCTATCGCAGGGCTGACACATAGAGACAGACAACCACTCACGCTCACATTCACACCTACGGACAATTTAGAGTTATCAATTAATCCAATCCCCAATCTGCATGTCTTTGGACTGTGGGAGGAAGCCGGAGTGCCCGGAGAGAACGCGGGGAGAACATGTAAACTCCACACAGAAGGGCTCCCACACCCGGGATCGAACCGGCAACCCTCTTGCTGTGAGGTGACAGTGCTAACCACCACACCACCGTGCCGCCCCTGCTAGAAATTCACTGTATCTAAAAATAACATGTTTTTTTTTTAACAAACTTGACATGTCTGCAAGTCACTTGCGGTCCATTCAGAATGAACTCGCAACCCCCTTTTGGACCAGGACCCACCAGTTGGGAACCACTGGCTTACCTGTTCATTCTAAACACTGATACAGCTACAAGCATGACAGGACAAGTGCTGACTTAAGAATCAAATTTACACTTATAAATATGATTTCTTAAGATAATATGGGGGTCTAAGACAGGACACAGATATGAGTTTAGGAATAGCTTCTGTAACAGGAAGAAAGGATTTTTCTTACCTGTGAAACTTTTTTTTTTTAAATGAGGCCTGTGGTTGTATGCTGAATAACCATTGCTGTGGCCATTGTATGGTTTATTAGATAATTGCAATATGTAACCAACTGCTGTGTTTACATGGTTGACCCATATGACTTATGTCATTAGAAAGCTGCGATCTTTGCAATTTGATTAATATGGATCATTTCAAGGTACAACCACTGCAGCAGGTACATTAAATGCGTCGGTCAGACAACCAACAAGCACACAAACAGCTTATACTTACCTATGATGATTTATCATAATCCACCTTCCCTATATATTTGCAAAGGCCCAGACGACCCATGCACTGAATACTGAGTCCAAGCTCAACATTGCAACCATAGATATTCATGGACAGCTGTTGCATCATTTCAAATGTTTTGATTTCTCCAGGTACTGTCTGCAGTATCCTCAGTTTGCATGTAAATTTCCTTGATAACAAGATTTCAAAATGGCGACTGAACTCTGACCTTTTGATTGACACTTTACTTAAGCAAATAGGAGCTTCCATATCCTCTCCAAAACCTACAATAACCAATGAGAGCCTGTGTTGGGAGAAAAGCCTGCCTCTTTTTTCACTCTGTAGAGCCAGCCAATAGCATGCAGCTGGTCCGATGACAGACAGGTCTTGCAGCCAGTGAAACTGGACTTTTAGGTCCATTATCTTTAACATAGACCATTTTAAATGCACATAAATGATAAACAGGTGGTTCTTCATTTGTCTTAAGAGGAAAAAACTCAGTCTTGTTTTCATATGTGGTAGGCTATGGTCCTCAAGAGATATTTTTGCTTTGATTGATGTGTTTTTAACTCTTACATTCAGTACATTATTTTACCCTTTCTTTGAAAGGCGTCTAACCAAAATCTTAGAAAATTGTGTAAAATTTTTATTATATTATTGTCTGCTTTAAATTTAGACAAGGTTAGATTTTATACTATGGTCTCTCTTTGTTTTCCTGCCAATAAGTCCCAATCATTGTCATCTGTGGCATCTTTTTTTCGAGAAAATATTCAAGCAGAGATTTTTAAAAAATAGAATCTTTTTTAGTGTATTCAGACTTCTATTACTCAATGACAGTCACAGTTACAGTGATTCTGACTGTCAGGGAAAAACTTCAGAGTCCATCCATGTACATGTACTTAAACATGGAATAAGAACAGCTTTCAGTTTACTTTGGGTATGCCTTGGATAGGCGTTTTAGATTAATTTTACAAGTATGGTAAGAGGTTTTTAATAGATGCATCAGCATGCCGCTGAGATAGAGTTAAAAAAAAAAACTGTCTGGAAGCCCGACAGTCTATGACTCCTCTTATGGATACTAAGTGCAGACTCCCAGAGGGTGGTCGCTGGCATGGTTTACTTTCATAGGCGCATGCTTCCATTTGTCATTGTTATGCTAAACACTGCTTTGGTATCGAGGAAATTGAATCAAGGAGCCGTCCAGCAGCAGTCTTGTGGCTGTCTTGTCCTTATCATTTCCATCAGCCTGATCAGGAACACATTGAGCTCCCACCAACAGAGGGTCAGAAAGTCACGTAACCTTAGGGCAGGCAGCCATTTCCTGAGCACTCCATCACGATAGCCTCTGTTGGCCTTCAGGCAGTGACGTAATATGCAAATACAGAGTCATTTAGTTGTGACCCACAGTGGTAATGCTGTTGATTATCAACTGTAAAAGACTCTCTCTTTACAACTGCACACAGAGAGAATTATAAGGGACCAGCAACTGAAATGTCAGAGATGGATATCACAAAATCTGGCAAAGTAAAACCAAAATTAGCTCTATGGGCAGATACCAAGAGATATAAGTGATAAAATGTGTTTTATTTTTGTTTTGTTTTTGTAATTTAGGCAGTACCCTTTAAGCTAATGGCAGCATCACACAAGAAAGGAAAATGACAAGAGACACAATGGCATCTGCATAAGCCATAAATGATGTTAGTCTCACGGGAGGTGGATCTGAGCACGACATCAACATTTCATTATAGAAGTTGCTGCCAAACCCCTGCTGAGCAAAAATATTCTACTGTCACACTCCACTACAAGTACAGGATTTAAGGCGACTTTATAGCTGACTGAGAGAATAATCCAGTTTGCCTGCGATGGCAGATGGAAGCATTTACAATACACCAAAATGTATTTCTACTTATGTAACTTATCGACAAATAATTAGACAAATTCTTGTAATATTACTGTTATTGGACACCAAGGGGAGGCAGCACCGAGGCTATTGCCACACCAGCTCGACGTGAATAAGATGCCCTGTACTGTTATGTATTATTACCTAATATTAAATAACACACAAACAAGCACACAAAAGGTGACAGCTCCACTTTATTGGAAGCAGTTTGAATTACCACACACACTTAACCAAAAAAACCTATACTAAATGGGCAAGTAAGACATTAAGGGTATATTGTATTCTGTAAATATGCTCAACAATACATGATGAGTTTAAAAAAAAAGAAAGAAAAACTGGAATGTAAAAGGGAAATAAGTTGAAGGAAATTTCTGGACAGTGACTTTAAAAAGTGGAAGAAAGGCAAGTGCAACGTTTGCATAAGACACAACAAAACATGAATAAACACTGATTCAAAAGAGGAATGAAAATGAGAAACCAGCCAAGTGAGAAAGAGAAAAGACACATTATACTTGATAAAGTGACTTCGGTCAGTGTTATTTTCAGACCCTAGTTATTCCACATTTGTACCTGAGTAGAATTCAGATTATTTTTCTGCCTCTTCGAGACAAACTTATTCACATTACAAGTAAAGTGCGAGAAAGAAGACTTTCAACTGTACGGAAATCGTACATGTTGGTGCTCAGGAAAATAGAAAATACAAAACAAGATCATGTAATAATAATAATAATAAAAAAAACCTGCACACTTATTCTGTGGCACTGTGAAGCTTACCACTTGTGCTAAAAAAGGCACGTCTCTGCATAAATATGTGTAAAACACAGAACATATCACACATTCATACGGATTCAATACTGTCACTTCACCATGATTGTAAACTTCATCTGAGGGGTTTGACGTTATTGTCTCTGGCTGCGCTCCTGTTTGAAAGCCATGATGAACTTCCAGGCTTCGACATACTGGGACAGACAGATCGCTTCTGGGAAGAGCTCCTCCACATCAGGGGGGATGTCCAGGTCTTTGCGCTCCATGTAAGACACCAATGTGTCTTTCAGGCTTTTAAGAGACAAAAGATACTTTACACATGTGATCTAACACACACACACACACACACACACACAACTACCAGTCTGAATAAAATAAAGCTATGTAGCTAAAAGACCTAGCACACTTCACTGAGGCTTAGGATGAGAGGTACATTTTGAATTGTTTATACTGTACTAATAGCCATGTTACTTAATAGCGTAGTATTTACTTAGGCACAGTGTTTCACCTTCATGGGTTGTCCCTGCGCCCAATCAAATAACAGAAATTTGTACAACATAACTTTTTGTCCTGGGCTTTTCCAGGACAACCAAATGTAATATGTAGGTGGCCAACTCTGACCAAAGTTAACCTCAGGTTTGTTTGCATGCAACACACTGAATCCCGCCAAGGTGGCTCAAAATGAATCAAACAGAAACCACTTTGTTTCAACTGAGACCAACAGCACAGCATGCTGTGTTTTTTCTCCTTTTTTCCTGTCTTTTATTTTGTACATGATTTTAAAGGGAGCCTATTATGCTCATTTTCAGATTCATTCTTGTATTTTGGGTTTCTACAAGAACATGTTTACATGCTCTCATCTTCCAAAAATACTTAATTTTCCTCATACTGTCTGTGCTGAAACACCTGTATTCATCCTCTGTCTGAAAGCACCTCTCCCAAAAAGCCCTGCTCCAATGCCCTGCTTTCAATAACTGACCCTTCACTAAGTCCCGCCCCCAGACGCAGACTGGCCAATCATAACATAGCATCAGGCTGACTCAGACCAGGGTATGACAACAACACAGCTGCGCTCCATTGACTCCAATGCAATCGTTTCAGATTTCCTTCATTTACTATACTCGTTACCTGGAGAGGTTGGAAAAAGATATACGTTTCTTCCCTGTTCCAAAACCAAAATCAGACCCTGAAAAGTGTAGGGTTAGCTAGCTAGCTACTGAAGATATAGCCTACTGAATGTATACACATGCTGCTTTTGCTTTTTAATGATTATAACAGTGAAAAAAAGGCCGACCCTGCTGTACAGGAACCAGTGAAGGGAAGCAGGGAAACTTTGCTGATATTCAACCAGCTGTGTGTCATCGCATGGTGCGCAGATCAACGTTGTTTGACTTCCCCCAGAGATCCCTGCCCGTCCGCTGGCAGCGGCACAGGGTGAAGCCAAACACCGTTCATCTGCACACACTGTGATGACACAGAGCTGGTTCAATATCAGCAAAGTTTCCCTTTATATTCATTGTCTTCTGTGGCGATCAGCAGTGATGTGGTGGTTCACTTTTACACTGTGATCTGTAGCCTCTAGTTCGGCTTTAGCTTCTAACTATCTTTGTCTTTTTAACCTGTTGTTGCTGCTGAGTCAGTTTGACATCCTGGATATATCCTTCAATCACAGACTGTAGACCCCTCTGTCTGCTTCTCTCTGCAATCACTGTTTACTTTTTCCAAAAATATGATAAAATTTCTTCAGGGAGTACAGTTAGTTACAGTGTGGGCTCCATGCTTACTCCAACAGCTTGAACGCAACTATGAGGGGCGGGGCTTAGGGAAGGGTCGATTTTATTTTATGTTTTTTTTAAAAAAAAAAAAAAAAGAAGAAGAAGAAGAAGAAGTAGGAGTGTTACCTCCAGTCAGGCCTGTAGGTGTCAGGTGCATCAGGCTTTTTAAGGACCAGCACCAGGAACTCGTGCATCTCCAGCAGGAATGTGTCAGCACTGCTCTTAGAAAAGAAGCCAGTCAGCAGCCTGTGCTCGTCCTCACTCAGGGCCTGTTTGTACTTCTCTGAGACTTCCACAAATGGATCCTGAAGAACACAGGGAGTGCATGAAACAGGGATAATAATAATGATGATAATAATGCCATTTTCACCATACTGGTAGCCATGTGTTACCCTCTTGAGCCGCAGCATATTTTCTGATTTGAGTGAGGCCAGCAGCTGCCACAGAGCCACACAGTGCTTCAGACAGCACATGCTCAGGGCCTGTGAACAAAACAGGGAGAACATGAAGTTTCTTCTCATGTGTAGCTAATAAAAAAAGGCCCCACACTAATTAAAACCATGTTTATTTTAAATCCAATACTCTGACTTTTAGTGCTGTTATACTATAGTTTACTCTCGGACAAGAGAATTTGCTCTTAGGGGCTGATTTGGCAAACTGTTTGTATACAAAGTAACATCTCTGGAAGTGAGAGAACTTCAATAGGATAATATAACCGGTGTCCCAGATAGGCTGACCTTGAGGATATGCGGAGCCATCTGGTTTCCCATCTGCAGCACCTCCTCCAGGTAGCTGGACAGCTGCATGTGAGGCTCTCCCCCGGTCATGGCGAGGAAACCGAGGGCTACTTCCAGTGTGGACAAGGCCTCGCACACCTCGCTGTAGGACTGCAGCTCCCCAGCCACGGCGAACAGGGTGAGAGTCTGAAGAGGCTCCTATTGGCACACAGACACGGGTCGTATCATCTCTACAGCAGCATGCTCAGTTGGGCTACCTACTGTGCTGTATGTCACAACTTACCTGCTGGACTTTTGCTTTTACATCCTTTAGGATAACCTCATAGTTGCGGTCATGTCTGTTCACCAGTGTTGGAATGCCCTGTGGGAAAGAGCGAGTATTTTAACATGTATCCTCAACAAAAAGGTGTCATAACTGTACTTTGCATGTGCTCTCAGATCGCTCACATTGAGAGTGATGAGAGGTTTGCCCTGTAAGAAGCGAGAGACAATCTGCTGCTGGATCTTGGGCAGGTCATACTCATGAAGGGTTTCCTGGCCTCTCTCAATGCTGTACTGGGTGTTGGACAGAACCAGAGGCATCAGGTCCCTCTCCAGCTCGTACCGAATCACGTGCAGGTCAGTCAGATCTGCAGGGCTCACTTTGTAGCTGGAGGAGGGAGAAACACAAGACACAGTGTCTATGAATCATGAGAGTACATCTGTTTGTTTGTTTTTAACCTTTCTAGCTATGAGTTGGTAATTCTAAAGTTATCTTTCTAACCTTTTTACAATCTCTCAGTAAAAGCAGCACACAAATGAGATACACATTCAGGGAAGAAGTTCACACACTGTGTTCTGACAGCCAAACATGTGCAAGTGAGAAAAATGTGGCATGAGCGCCCCCACCTGGTTTCCTCTCCAGTGTGCTTATCCACACAGTAGACCAGGTCATTGTGCAGGGCGATGAGGTAGCTGACAAGGGCTGTGGAGCATAGGCCCGGGCCTTGTCGCCGCGGCAACAGCACCTTGAAGTCACTGTTGACGTCCAGGTCCTTCTGGCAGAAATCCGCCGGGATCTTGATCTCACCTGAGCGAGAGCATTTCATTTGAGGTCAGATCACAATGTTGGACAGGGCCAGTGTTAGTGTTACTAAGTGTGTGTGTATTTACCGTTCGTTGCCAACGACACTCGGAGCTGATTCCAGGTTGTCAGGAAGATTTTGATGTATTTATCATACCAGGCTTTCAGCGAAACTGCACACACGAGGAAAACAAAATTTCATCCCAAGTGCACAAACGTCCCTCAGAGGCACGACTTGCAGCACGTTGGACGGACCGACTACAGCATTTTAAGGCATCTCACGTGTGGAAGAGATTTAGCTCCTTTAAGAATACTCAATCATTGTCTCCTCCCAGGTTAAAACAACTCATTCCTTGGCAGGCAGCGTTTTTAACTGTGCGCTGCCAGCTATTTTACTATGACATTTCCGAGAAAGAGGTAATTAGGAAATGCGTGGAACTTTGTATCTCTTGTGTGAGTGAGTCATGCAATTGAAAAAGCTGGCACAGACAGTTAGTTTCAGTACCTGCTTTCTGACTCTGGAGGAATTCAGCAATGGTGCCACAAGTTAGATCGGTGATGTTTTGGAACTTCTTGACCAGATCTCTCTGGAGCGTGAGGATGTCAGGAAGGTGTTTCACCAGTCGGACCTCTGCTTCCTTAAAAAATAAAAATAAGAAATTGCCTCAGTGGTGCGTTCAGACGGACATCACGTCACATCTCTTGTATATTCTTGGGTTACTCCAATGATTTTTCAGTTTTCTTAACAGGATTTTCTTTAAAAATGTATAGATTCATACAAAAGTAATCCCTCTCAGTCATCACTTATGACCCCCTAAAAGTTTGTGGCAGTGTATTTATCTGCAGAGGTCCTGCCGTTTACCTGTGTATTTTTATTTTCTTCTTATTTTGTTGTTTTCAGGATGTCTCTGGGCATGTAGCCCCCAGCCAAAACAGCACAAAGGTGAGGTGAGGACTAAATAAAAAGGCAATTACCGGGTGCCAAAGTGTAATCAGCACGTATTTGAGAGGAGGCAAAAACAAAATGCAGACACAGTGCCAAAAAAAAAACAAAAAAACGCAAATATAGCACAGTGAAATGCCAAGAGGACAAAGTTTGTTTCAAAATGCGAGTGAATCTGGGTTGGTTTTCACTTTTATTTCCTCTGGCGTGCACTGGAGGAGAGGATGGGGATCATGAGTGATGTAAGTTGACCTTTTTTTCTGATGAACAGGCTGGTGCTGGTAGTTAGCTTAGTTAACTTGCTTAAGTATTTGCTTTTCCGCGACAAAAAATGAAACGTTCCAACAGTAGGATCTTGCAGAGTGCGCACACTCAGTGTAGAGAGGAGGGGACAACTGTGAACATGTAACCAACAATCTCTGGACAGTATGCCTTTAAATAATAAGTATTCTTTTTTTAATTTGTGATTAAACAGTAGGGTTAATGAAACTGCATTCCTTTGCAAAAGTGGAGCGTTTTCTTACCCTATGCAGAAATCTCCAGAGCACCGGCAGAGTGTCTTTGCCGTCATTCTGCTCCACAATGTGGGTGAGACTCAGCAGAGACACTTTCTCCCTGCAGCTCCAAACGGCCGAACCATGAATCAGTGAATTTTGGGGAAGTGACGCCAGGAAGAGACGAGGTTCTCCGAACATGAGCTTCATGATTGGATTGGCAGAGATGCGGGAGTCAGCCCGGATGAATGCGTTCACTTCCTTTAGCTGCCTATCCAAGTGCTGTGGAGGAGGAGGAGGTGGCAGAAGACAACGTGTTGGATGCAGATCTCTTACAAACAGGCAGAACTAATTGCTGAAATTCAAATATCTGCTGTATTTGTTCCAGTTTAGAACAAGTAGATTATTAAAAAAGTATTTCTACCTTCAACTGAGGTGTGATGATGATGTTGCTCACTTCCATCTCCCATCCATTTCTAGCCTCTTTGGTGGAGAGCACATTGTCATAAGGAGCAGGCCCTAAAAGAAAAGACCAGTTTAATTGTTTCATATTCGAAGGTTAAGTCTCAAAACAAATTAAAAAAATGCACATAACCAAGTTGCTATAGTAAGCTACCACTGTAATCACACTGCCATATCATCCTGGATCATACAGAAAGCTAGAGAAAGCATTGCAGAGGGCAGTGCTGACCCATAACTCCCACATTTGTTGAGTTAAGTGACCTAAATTGACTCCATATCCATCTTTATATCATCCAATGTGTGTACATAAATTGCAAAAGGAACGCAATGCAATTTCTGACCACTAGAGGGCACCCTTTTCCTATGTTCTGTCACTACCCTGCAGGCTACAACTTTACAGCAACAGGTAGACGATGATTTAGGTGCAATAAACTTTAGAAACATGTTTTTACGACCTTTAAAATAGAGGTGAAAAAGGAAACACAGCTGTTGATATTCAAACTCAAATAACTTCATTTTGGTATTGTTATGTTTCTATAAATATCCACACAGCACTTAATAGTTTTATAGTAGGTCTGTTGGTCCTTACATGTTTGTTGTTTGGGCACCATGAGGCTGCTGATGAGCAGGTGAACAGCGCTGACTGTGTCGTCGGTGCCTTTACCCAGGGACCTGATGAGATGTTCTAGGTCCTTTCGCAGGTGCGCAAGTAGAAAAGCACCTGTGTCAGGGACTGGTGGCTTGATGATTGTAGAGATGGACTAGAAACACAAATAAAGTGGATGAGCGACCAGACTCCCCCTCTCTAAGAGCAGGGTATTAACAGTGCTCTAACACTTGAATGATAGCTTGTGTTGTTTGTGAGCATTTTTGTTTTGCTGTACCTCTAAACACATAAGAATATACTGCTTGAAGAAAGGATCTACATTGGAATTGTTCTCATAATTTAAGCTACCTGTGGGTGGTTGCAGGCACCGAGCAGCATGGCCATGTGAGTGAGCATGCGGACCATCGTGAAGGGAACAGGAGAAATGCTCTTTGTGTCCAGCATGTCCGGATTGTCCCTGCGGCTGGGGTCACCGAGGATGTGGCCTGTCTGAGTGCGGTCACCCCTGTGAGAGGACAATGAATAAATAAATAGAAATTTTAAAAAAGAAAATTCACAATGGATTTTCTTCTGTGTTACAATTTGTCCTCAATTGAACTTTAAGACCACTTACTGCAGGCCGGTAACTTGAAATCCCTGCACAGGCCTGTGATTGTCTCCTCCAATCTCAGCACCACAGTCCACACAGTGACTTTTCTCCATGGGCTGGCCACACTAGAGAAAAAGAAACAAGATTTTAGAAAATAAATTCTTAAGAGTACGGAAATAAGACTGATTACAAACGTTTTTATGGATCACAGTGAAGCAACATACCTCTCCAATGGTGCATGGGTGACCATTTGGACAACCTATGGTGAGAGTTAATAAAAAATTATTTACAGAGAATTTTCAACAATATTTCAAATTTTAGAGTACATTTTCTTTCTCCTGTCTGTGACTTACGGTACCACTGCAAATGCCCCATAGCTTTTTGAGCCACTGCTAACATGTCCTCCGGCATGCTAGGCAAGAAGGCGGCCTGTACCGACAGATGAAAACATTCAATTCACTTAAAAAAAAAGAGAAAGCCTAGCTTCCAACATTGACAACGGCTGACTGTGCACATACCTGCATGTTGGCAGGAGCCATTGCCAGCTGCTGCAGGGGAGCTAAGATCCCCTCGTTCCCGCAGAGCAAGACAGCAGCCAGGTGAATAGCTAAGTCCACCAACACACAATGGGCACCAGACGCACCCGGACGAACACCCAACAGCTCGAGGTTGTTGGTCACCAGACCCCTAGCAAAGGCCTTCATCTGTGGGCTGGCGAGGACTTTTGAGTTTTCGATGTAACCCATCAGGGCTTCCAATTGCTGTGAGTACAAACACACAAAAATATAAAGATATGTACTTTTACACTTTAAACCACATCTCAACCGAGGAAAGTGTCTGCTATGGATAAAGTTGTGCGGTGACTTTAGACCGCAACATCAATAATAAGATTAACAATGATGTCTACATCTGTTCTAAGGTAAGTCAACATTGTGTTTGAGGCAACATATTGCCACTTTGCTGGAAAGAAATATAAAGTTATCTTTTAGCTAACGTTAGCTAAAGTTAGCTAACGTTAGCTCCTAGCTGCATTGTTCATCATGTCACCTTGTTTGCTGGGAGTTCATTAGCCTATTTTGTTCTAGTTTTGTATTTTGCTGATTGTACACCATTGTTAGCTGTTGTCCAAAGGGCTCTAGTTAAGCTAACTTTAACTTCTGGAGCTTAGCTTCATTAATTTATCGGTAATCGCAGAGATAACAAAAGTTGGCAAACATTATGCTGAATGATATGAAATACTGTTGCACCAAACTAACGGAGAGACACTCTTGGTAAAGGTGGTAAAAAGGCCGTTAATCCTTTTCTCATATTCTGAGCCAAAAACCTTAACTTCAGTGGCACTTTAACTTGTTGTCTTTGATGACAACGCCAACAAGATGCGGTTCACAAGCGTACACTGTGACCTGTAAATTTTGGTTTGTAATTCAAGCTTTTCATCGACCTTCTCAACAATAAAATGATGTATATATCCCTCCAATGCGTAGTTTAGGCCCTTTTGGTTACTTCTCAATGACATCTGATCATGTCCCCAAAAATCATCAATTCCCTCCTGCAAAATGCCGTGTACTGTGACGCCTGCCATAGCACCGGTCACTGAATGTTGATAGTTTGTCTGAGTGAGAGGAGGAGGCGTGGCTTAGCCATAGGTCAATTGCAAGCAAGTTGGATGAATGCAGAACAAGTCTTGATGATAGTCATTTGCACAAATGGGTGTAAACAAGCATGACCGATTATATCAGAGCACCTCATTGGGTCTTATTGTAAAGATCTACCTCAAGCTTGGGATGGAAGCTGGCATTGGCTTCTCTGTAGAGAGTGGTGACTTCTCTATACAGTGCCAATAGAAGATAAACTGTTGTACACTGTGGTAAGCATCGGCACCCCTGTGAAGAAAAAGAGCCGTGAGATACCCACGTAAACGCACAGACACGCACACAAAAGCAGAGTCCTGACTTGATGCTCGGTTACAAACAAGAAAGCGATGTAACGTTACCTTGCAAGTCTCATCCAGTCCATCCATTTTGCCCTCCATAACTCCCTTTGCCACAGCATTTCTGATGGTCTTGTAGTCTTCCCCACACACAAGATACTGGTCTACAGGGGTGGCTTCTTCACTCTGGGTGTAATGGAAATTGAACCACACTCTTTAGTTACTCGTGGCATTACATCTGGAGCACAACCTTGCCTTTATTTAAGCACTAACAATGAAAATCACAATGTTGGTAATTGAACCTTTTGCAGCACTTCTTCAGGGAAGAGCCAACGCATTTCTTCCTTTTTGAGAAGTTTCAGGACAAACTCCACTCCATGCTGGCTGCAGATCTTACGGATCAAGTAGACACGATACCAGTCGTTTCTACTGCGCCTACACAAGTTCACCACACTGGTCAGGAAGGCTGTGGTTCCACTTTGACCAGCCTCTGCTGTGATTAAAAAGAGAGGAAGTACAGTTTAGTAAAATGAACGCATTCTAAAACCCAATCACTTGGGGCCCGTACACATGCCGCGTCTTTAATTGCCTGGAGAACGCAAGGTCGAGTATTGGGTGCTACTCTGTGCCAACTGTGAAGAACACAGAGCCAGGCTGCGTCTGAGGTTGCTAAGCGACCCTAACAAGCACCATATCATTGTCTACTTACCTGAAATCCTGAGTGCAGAGCTGATTTTTTTAACAAGCATTGTTCTCTAAGTGTTTAGGCCTAAAGTATTGTCTGTGGGACGGATGTAAAGCTCTGAGTAGCCCTGCTCTAAAATGATCAACTACTTCTCCATATTTACCACAGAGTAATATTTACAGAAGAACAGAAATTTGTCGGCAGTGATTGGTTGTTTCTTGTCACATGATGTGGAGTGTGCTGCTGTATTCCAAAAGTTGAACCCTGTTTATTTCAGGGCACAGCCATCAGGCACTGAAAAACAGGCACCTGGGAACGCTTGCGAGTCACAGCATCGCTCTGGCTTTTGTGTGCATTGAAAACAATGGATGTGAGGGCAAAAAAAAAACGCAGCATGAGCACAATCCCTCATACTGTATTTCGTCCAAATTACACACCTGCGGTTCTGAGTTTTTCCATAATGAGGCTTGCAGCCATATCCAGGTCCATACGCACTCTGGCCAGCTGCTGTAGATACTCCACAGTGGCTGCTTCAGCAGACTGACCATGTGATTGCAGGTAGTCGGTCAGGAAGGCACTTTCATCCTGCAGACACACCTGCTGGTCTGCGACGGACCTGAACTGCAACCTTTCAAACATGGAATCCTAGAGAAATGAAAAGTGAATATATCCGATGAAAACAAGTTGTATCACAACTAACTGTGTCACGATTTCAATCCTAAATCAAAAATTGATCGAAATGAACTTTCAATTTCAGTCAAATCAAAAGCAGGATATGCCAGTCTTCCAGTATTCTTTTTTCTCTCTGCCCACGCCTACTCGCACACATCCGAGGAAAAAATTAAAAACAAGCAATATTTCCAAGATGACACAGTCTAACTTACTGGTAGCCTGAAGCTGCACTTTTTGAGACACCATGGCCACTGCCAGAGTCAGTAATGAAGGACAAACCACAGAACTGGACAATCCTCCTGCTTCCCTGAAGTCACCGCTGTGGCAACATTTTGCTTTTGCCATGGAAACAATGAACACATTGTTGACAAAAAAACTCCAGTTTGTATTCTATAGTATTCATGCGGGTACCATACGCTGCCTCAGGCAACAGAAGGTTCAACAGAAGGAAGAAGGATCTAGTGGCTTTTTGCAGGTGAGGAAACTTCTTTTTGTTTTTTGTGTTTTATATTAATCAATCTAATATGACCATACGGCCTCAGTGTGGTAGATTCCAAAACATATATGGCAGTATAAACACTTGATACCACTTTTTAAAGAACAATGTGGAAATCCTGTTGTCAGGGCATAAAACCTATGACCTATTGATCTTCATAGTCTAACAATGGCATAGCTGTCAGTGCTGGAAAAAAATACTAAATAAAATGGTGACCATGAAATCAAAACTCAAATTAAAAAAAAAAATCAAATATACAGCAGAGTCAGAATTCATGTGTACCTCCAGGCAGTTGATGTACAACAAGTAGAGCTCAGTTTTGTCCGTCTCCTCCAAGATGTTGCTCTGCTCAACTGCCACCAGATGCTGCTGCAGGTACTCTTTCACCTCATCAAAGCTTTAGAAAGAGTACAATTTATACTACAATGAGAAACACAGCTAAAAATGTTTGAGGCATACACAAGTAGGCTTTACATGTAACCACAGCACCTCACCTGTACTTCAGCAGGAGTTTGAGCACTACTGACCGAACCACTGGATTTTTATCCACAGAGTCATCAAACGGAGAGAGCACCTTTGTCAACACTTGTCGATTAACTGGTAAATATACAAAAAAAAGGGTTAGTCAGAGGTGACAGCACACGTATAAACAGAGACATGATTGCACACACACACACACACACACACACACAAGTGAATTGGGTAAGAGCAGCCTCCTACTTCGGAGAATGGGAACAGTGTTGGCCTCGACCATGAGGAAGGACAGCAGATGGACAATGACAGCCGAAGAGGGGGGAGAGTTGTCCTTGAAGCACACAGTGGACACCAGTTCGATGAAGAAAGCGTTGCACTGCTTCCTGAACTGAGCGTGTCGGTTGACGAGAACCCTGCACAAAACAAGAGACACAAGATAAATGACATGCGCCTTTTATGAGGAACACAAATGTAATCAATCCGGTTGTTGTATCGACATGCAGTTACAAACCTTATGGCATCTGAAGGAACCAAGGGGAAGTCATCGTTAACTGGCTGCATGCACAGGGGACAGTACATCTGACCGGGGATCAGCCACTGTTTGATACAGGCTACACAGTAGATGTGGTCACATGGCAGGCAGAGCGGGTCTTGTGGGTCTCCCATACACACTGGGCATAGTTTAAGCCCAAACCTGGAAAAAACATACACGCAAGGTGAAGACACAGGGTCGAGGGAAATTACAGTAGAAGAGATTTTGATAAAAATTTCTTACTTGAAGATGCGCTCAACGGCTCCATCTTTGCAAGCTTTGAGCAAACCGATTACTGCCTCAAATGACCGCTGAGTTTTGAGGTCTGAATTCTTTTCCAGTATCTTGATGAGAGAGCAGACGCAATACGTTTCATTATTGACGGCGGCATTATTGTGGATATACTTTAAAGGTAATTTATTGAAGTCGTGAAGATTCAGATTAGTACAAAGAACCAATACCAACCTGGCAAAGCCCTCTTGTATGCTCCAAAAGTAAAGGCGTCAGCTTCTTCTCTAATTGCTCAATGCCCAACAGCATGTGTTCCACAAAGAGCGAGAGGGTGAATATGCGATTCCATCCAGCTCTAAAAGCAAAGAAACACGAACAAATAATCATCCAAGTCAATGCAGCTAAAGTAGTTTCTAAAGACAACCTAACAACCTCAGCATAAACAATACAACAGTCCCACCTGGACCATTTCAATATATTTAATAAAGCTTGACTTACTGGACTCTGCAGACCATCGCCTTGCTCCTCTCGCCATAGCGTCTCACACTGTCTTCTGAGCAGATCAGCTCAATGGGAACCTGGAGTTTTTTGACCTGTCTGAGCCAGGCTTGTCGTTGGGCATCTGTGTTCAGGAGCTGAGGCTCCAGGTACTCCACACATGCAAAGGCAGCGTACACATCGAGTACCTTGGATAGAGGGGTAATATGATCACTACACATCACAGGCCAATAAAAGGGCAACATAAATATCAGATATTATCAAACATAATTTACTCTTACAGTTATACTATGCAGGATTGTCGGTTACAGTTGTAAACACGTTCACCAGTAAAAGTGAAAATAAAAGCCAACCCCAGATTCACTCTTCTTTGGCATTTCATCTCACAAAAATTGAAGTGTTTTATTTAAAATACTTAAACAGTCTTTACAGACTCACCAGTTCAACCCCGTCTCTTGTATGATGATTCTGCAAGAGGTGCTGGGTGACTTGGGGCTCGATGCAGATCATCCTCGAGAGGTTCTGCAGTCGGTTCTTGAACTCGTGATAAGCAGCGTGGACCCATGCAAGCGATGTCGGCGTATCCGTAGCACTGAGGTGCAATCGCAGCTCATTGACGCAACAATTCAAAGCACCAGAGAGGAGCTAGCAAAGCAATAATGTGCATTAGTATACGCGTGCACACACATGCAGCATTACAATCAAAGTATGATTTAAGGATTACAGGAAAACAACCTGCAGATCTTCCTGACAAGTCACATTCATTGTCATGTAGATGAAGTCTTGAAGGTAGCGCTGGAAAAACTCTGTCTGGATCTCTTGGTCTGCTTTCATAATGTATGGTCCCAGTGGTGTCTTCCAAAAAAACTCATCAAACTCTTGTTGAGTGTGGCCTAACAGACATATACATTTAATTCACACAACAACATCATGGTGGTGACATGCCACTTATGAGGGTACCTGATGACAGGCTATTACCTTCATGCTGAAGCGCATGAACCCAGAGTTCCTCCAGGTAGTCCTTGATCCTCCAGCTGAAGGGCATGCTGCAGCTTACATTCCTGTTTTGGGCAATGTAGTTCTGTACAAGGATTGTTCTTGTCTCTGAGCTGTGAAAAGAGAAAATGTTAAAAACATTAAAATGGGCAAAAGTTAATAGTGTTAAATCTTACCAGGTACAGGAATTTGGCGTCCTTTATGTAAAGTGCCACTTACTTGTGGTCCATCGTTAGGCGTGGGATTTTCAGCAGCTTAGCATTGCCAAAGATGTCTAACCACAGCCTCTTGACATGTTCACCACAGTTTCTATCAAGCAGGATGTCCAAGTTCTGGTCACGGTCAATGACTGAAACCAGTTGTGCCAAGAGGGGGATCACCACAGCCTGAACACGCTTCCATAAGGTGTGCCTGTCACGAACCCCAAAAAGTTGACAGTGCTGTTCAAAAAAAAAAGGAACATACAGGCAAACATAGAAATGTTGTATTCTGCAGTTGACACACTCACCTAAAGGTGCCTCCTTCTTGCAAGGCATCAATGTTTGAGGCCTCCTTCATGACCCAGTTGCTTTTGATGGCTGAGAAGGCGTTGCCCTCGTTAGTCGCCAGCAATGAGTGAAGATGCCTCTTCACAGTTTGTAGAAATTCACCTGACAAGAGTTAGCGAACATGTTGAGCACTGCCCTGCTGTATCAACAACAAAAACACTGGGGAAAAAAAAGTTGCCGTTAGTACCTTTTATTTCGTCATTGTCATTGAGGAGCATCAGCAGAATCTCAACTCTCCGAGTACTGCGGAAGCCGCTTTCCATCTGGTCCCTGAGCATGCCTACTGCACTCTGCACACAGCTCCGCACCAGTGCTGTAGTGTCCACAACGTTATCCCAGCCCTGCAGCGGGAGGATATGCTGGTTAAAAACTAGTGTCACAAGCAGCGCAGAATAAAAAATATGTCATTGTTGTCAGGAAAAAATAGTGTGGAGGGAACAATTTTGTCTAAAATTGATGCACATATGGTGAATGTTATGAATGTAGATTTTAAATTTAAGGCTGAAAAGTGTCTGAAATAAATGTCTGTTCTCACATTTTCCTCTGTCTCTGCCTCCTCCTGTTCATTCTCAGTGTACATGTCATCCACCTCCATGGCTGAAGAAAAAAAAAACATTTACTGCCACACATTTTTTATGTAGACGAAATTGTTATTTGCTGTCAATTATTTATCGATTAATTACCATCAGGCCGACTTGTCTTTGCTTCAAACATTTGACAGATTGTCATGTTTTGCAAGGCTTTGATGTCTGAAACGATGTCTTTTGACCGTCTGAGGTCATCAATGTGAACTGATTTCCAAGGGCCTGTAAATATCAACATGTCTCAGATTATTCTTCAAACAATTTGATAAAACATTTAAAATAAAGTCGGTGTAGTCTTACCTCCATGAAAGCCGATGTAGGAGGTCCCACCTTCCATTCTTGGCAGTCTGGTGATAAAGTACACAAACACCCTGCTTCCCATGCTCTCCTGAGTTAGTTTGTTGATTTCATTGATGGATGAATACCTACAAACGAACAGCAAAATTCAATATGGCGAAAGCACACAGCATTGCATTACCCAGCAGAGAGGAATTGGTGAACCTACTTTGCAGATGCAATGAGATTTGCACTATGAGAGGCTTCATCAAAATCACTCTGAATGAGGAGAATCTTGTTGCAGGGTCCAATGTTGCGGTTTCCATTTTCAGCAGTGAGGACGTTTCTACAAGAAAACAGGGATTTGATCTTTAGACTGAGATCATACAAAAAGATCACAGGAGTCATTCTTGCTGATAATTATTCCATGCTTTTGAACATACAGTATATCCTTACAAACTTACTTTAACAATACAGATGTCAAAATATTTGAAAGGCTCTAAAACAACCAGAATAAACTGTAAATTTAATATAATTGCCCCCTGAAAAGACAGTTTATGTCTGTGGCTCTTTAGTATTGTTTCTTCCAACCAAACATACCAATATTTATATGAAAAGTAATTATTTTTATTACAATATTTATTGTAGTTTACTGTGTGAGCATACCGACATGTTTCAGGTTAATGGGCCATAACTGTTATCGAGTGTAAAACAATACATTGCCCAACATATCAACAAACCTGATCTTCTTCAGGAAGGAGTGCTCTGTGTCAAACTGCTGGAGTGAGAGAAGCTCAACACTATGCAGCACTTGCTCCAAAGGTTCCAGGTCAGATGCTGTCAGGAGTCTGGAGAATGTTGTCACCTATGGTTTAAAATTACAATCAGGGCTTTAAAACCTAATACTAACAGCTTCAGGATATATTTGAAAGTAGTATTGTATCACACGCTTAAAGTTACCTCTGTGAAGGAGGAGTAGCAATGGACTTCCTGCCTTGTGTGAGCAAGAATGAAGTCCGCCAAGCAGCTGTTATTCTGCTCTTCAAAGTAGACCCTGGCCAGGTTTTCACTCTCCACTTTGGGAAGGCCTGTGCAGTCCAACCGCACAACTGAGTCTGGTGTGGCGCATCTGAGCAGAATGAGTTTAGCCTCATCCAGTATTCTCCTCTCAGGATCTGAGATCTCCAAACTGTCCTTCTGCTTCTCTATTACTTGAAGTACCACAGAAGCACAAGTGTCCGAGTGGTAGCCAATGAAGACGTCTGGTGGTTGGTACTTGTAAACCTGAGCTGCTGCTGCTGCATGTTGACTGCTGAGAGACACAAAAACTCTCAACCATTTCTCCAATTCATCCACCAACCTCTTCTGCTCAGTTTTAAGGACAGTGTGGATGTCCAGGTAGTGTTTCTCCAGCCTGTTGATGAGAGGTATTGGGAACTGTTTATACACCACCTCTCTTTCCTCAATGACAATTAGTCGGAAGTCTTTGTGCACCCGGCATTTCACACGGTGGGTTCCCAGTCCAAGGTCGACATATTTCTGTCCTCCCAAGCAGACATAGTATTGGTTGAGGGCATCGTAGAGACTTTCATAGAGGTTCTGCAAGTTTAGCAGCACAACTGTTTGACCTGTCTCCATGCAGATCTTTACTCTGTTGATGTTGCGGCAGATTTGGGTATACTCTTGGTCTTTCGGGAAACTGGATCCAAAGATTATCTCTGGCTGACCACTTTCTGAAAAGAAGACTTGCTGCAGGATCTGTAGGGCTGCGTAGTTTTTTGTTAGCACCAGCAGGTACCTACATTCTTCTTCTTGTCCAACTGCCTGAATGTTTTCTCTCACAAACTCAATGGCACTGATGTTCTCCAGGTTGGGTGCAATCTGCAGTCGTTTGGTAAAGACCTTAACTGCGTCCACTTCATCCCTGCCACTGAAATTTCTCAGCACAGCCTTCACGGTTTCCTCTGCAGTGGGCCGTCTTTGAGAAGCTTTTGCCACTGCAAAAATCATCTTAATCAAGCTGTAATAGTCACGAAGGCCAAAAAAGCCTTTGCCTTGTTTGCGGCAGATGTTCAAGTAGGCTCTTGCAAAGGGCTGGAAGAAATCCCTGACCTTCTCCAAAACCATTGCATCAGATTTGCATATGCCTTTAGCACTCTCAATGAGTTCCCTCTCATCAGGGTCACCACGGGAGACAAAAATGCCTCTATTCATCTTTGCAGGGTCTAAAGCCCAGTTGGAGATGCCAATGAATCCAACCTTCTTGTGTGGTAGTGGCTCATCATCAATGCATCCCTCTTCTAGCAGTGGATGAAGAGTTTTCAGTGGCATCTTTGGAGAGTCCTCAGCCAGCCCAATCTCATCAAGAACCACAACTGAAATGTACTCATCCAGGTTCTTTCCTTCCTGGAAGCGTCCGCATTGCTTGAACGTATTAATGATGCCTTCTGGGGTTGAGTGAGGGCTACACTGGAAGGACACCAAATGGACTTGTTTGAGCTTTTTGTAGAGGTCCGAATGAGCAGCTTGGCCCTGCATTGCATCTGCCACCAGAGTTTTAGACAGGGATTTGGAACTTCCAGGTTTTCCAACTAAGAAGAGAGGGATTCTTAGCTCAATGCAGAGAACCATCATGAAGACATTCTCTTTGAGGGCACTGTTTCTTGCAATAGTATCCCCCATTGGCACGCCACTAAGAAGTAAATCTTGCATGAGTGTGATTTCCTGCATCACCTTTATTGGGCTGTATGGTGGTGGTAGGCTTTTGCTGATTTTCTGTCTGTATTTATCCTTATTTTCCAGGCAGGCATGGTAGCACACTCCTATGGCCATGACCAGAGACCAGAGCACAGGATCTCTGACCTCAGGTTGTCTGTGATGCCGTTCACTCTTCTCTGCATTTTGATTACTCTCAAAGTCTTCAAGCTCTGCAAAGACCATGACGTGGTTGTTGTAGAACCAAACAAAAGACTGCATGCAACGTTCGACATCTCTCAGGCTGACAAAGCTACATTCATCTTTTCTTGTCCGCATGTACTTCTGTGAAGCTGAGAGGACATCAGTGATCCACTTGATGTAACTTTGATCAATTTCTCTGTTTTCAACCACTCTTTGCACAATCTGCTGGATGTATATTTTCTCTGTGTGATCGTTGAGCTGTCCAAAGTCCCACACGAGAGGGATCATGCTTGGTGGTAATGCTTGAACTCTGTAGACCAACTGCCGGAGAGGGATAGACCCAAGCTTTTCATCTGTCTCTTCAGCTCTAACTCTGTATCCAAGGCCAGAAGCTTCCAACCTCTCAATCATCGTATCTGTGTGTTTTCGGTAAGGGTTGCATGCTGCGATAATCTGCAACCCACAATTGGGTGTCAAAGGTTCGCCCTTGACTGTCTTGTCACAGAGAACCTCCTTAATACTGCTGATGGCCTCAGTAGTGTTGGCCTCATCAAAGAAAAGAACAGAGTCAAATCCGTAGTCTTGCTTGTTAATAGCAGCTATGTCTTCTGCTTCTCTGACTTTGGTGTAAATCATCTCCGAAGTTGTCCCTCCATGTACCTTGACCAGTTTCATGTTCTCGGTAGCCACTCCACTCCTCCGCAACTCACAAAGGAATTTGATGAGTCTCGTCTTGCCACACCCTGTCTCTCCCATGATAATGACAGGGATGCCACACCTGAACCGCATATGGATTGCCAGCATCTTCAGTATGTTGTCAGTTGTAAGCTCATATGTTTCATCGGGGTCAAGAGGCCACTGGATTCCAAGAACATTGCAGATTCGCTCTATTTTCTCCCCTCTTGGAAGGCGATCAAAGTCAATGTTGAAAGGTACTTTCTGTAGGTTTAGGCCTTCATACAACGCCCTTGTCATGACATTCTTTTTTATTACCCTTCCAGAGGTGGGCTCAATGGCATCAACAAAGTTCTGTTCATTGGGCTGAAGATGGAAACCGATGAAGGTCATGGACACATGGTCATCATTAAAGAAGATGTATGGATGTGGTTCTGTTTCCCATCTCTTTCTGATCAGGAAAGGAGCCAGGTCTTCATCCCGGACATTAGTCAGGTCCATCTGCAGCCTGCCAGGACTCTGGTCTGAGATGCTGAGTGATGGAGTGGCAAAGTCCTTTGCCATCAGAATCATGAAGTCCACCACAAAGGTTTTGAATCCAGCAAGCGTGTCTCCAGTGAAAGTGGCATCACAAAAAACCGATGTCTCACAGTCTTGCAACTGATGGTTCAGAAACCATGCAAAATTTCTCAGTTCTGCCCAGGATGGATCCATAATGCCACAGAACATGAGAAACATCTGAAGACATTCAACATGAGACCCTTCAACCCCCTGATATGTGAACACATCAAGATCAATGTGGTTATGAAATCGTGTAAGATACTGGTATGGCCGCTGAAAGGCTGCACTCCTGAATTCTTTATCATCCATCAGTGGGTCATCAGTGCTTACAACGGTAGGATTTTCTTGCTTGCTCATCTCTAGCATTAGCACCTCTTTCGGTGGTCGGCAGAAAATATTTGGAAACACTTCTGTGAACGTGCTGTTCACATTTTGAGCCTATGCAGAAAACAAATATAAAAACAACAGAGTTAGCAACAGTTTAAAATCCAATTACAAATGATCAGCATCAGTGCCAAACTTGTAAACTCATACCTGTCGTGGAGCATTTCTGGTTGACATGATAGTTGGCTCTAAAATTTCAATGACATACAAGTGCTTGTCACTGCACTTCCATGTCTTTCCCTCAGAGTCCATCAAATAACGCAGAATCAGCAACTTGAAAAGAAACTCATGGAGACCTCTCTGCACCTTTTCAATCATATAAAACAGTCTATTAACACCATATGCAAGCTGTCAAGACAAATCCTAATAATAAGGCTATATTGCCTTAAGCTAAGCATTAACTTGAGACTCATTATTACCGATGATGTGATGTCAAAGTGGAACATCATGAGTTCTTTCCTCTTGGGGGTTTTCAACAGAGACTGGACGATAACATTCTCATCAACATTTGGTTCGATCAAGGGGATGCATTTCATCATTGACGGCTTTTTGGTTGAGTGCTTCAGTTTTTCATACAGCCTCTTGATGTAGAGAGATTTACCTGCAAATTAAAAAAGGTTATTATCATTCATATCAATCATTTTAGGAGTGAAATATTAATCAATTTCAGATATCTGAGTACTGTATATAAATACTAACCAACACCAGCCCTTTTGGATGAGATGACACCAACGCACAGTCGGTCTTTGAATACAGCTGCTGCACTGTCTTGATCTGCTGGGACAACATAATGGTTGTGAAGGTACCTCTGGATCCTCGCCAGTGGCTCCTGTGGGACCATGTGCAATCTGTACTGGCTGAAGGCTGAAGGAAGGTAGGCATGTTCTCTTTCCGAGCTGCAGATGATAACAAGTCTGTAGTCTTTCCTGCTCCGCATTTTCATTCGCTGAAAAAAGTTCTCAACTTTGGAGCTCACATCATAAGAGAGCAGATCTCCATACAGTAGAGAGTATATCTTCTGCCCCCTGTAGCCTGTGCTGAGACAGCGTCTGAGGAATAGCTCCACTTGTTCGTATGGTGTTGATGAGTTGCACAGGAGGACTTCGTCATAGGTGGGAAGTGTCTCGTCTTTGCTACTCATGTAAACGGAGATGCAAGATGTCAAGACCTCATTGTGCGGGCAAACAATGAGGTTTGGATTTCCTATGGCCAGGCCTTGAGGTAGCTTCCTCTGTATGAAATCCCCAGTGTTGTCATCAGAAATGTCCTCTTCGCTTTCGTCTCCGTCACTCTCATCTTCTTTGTTGGCCAGTATTTCCAGCAGTCTTCCAAGACTTCTTATATCGAGGATGTTGGGAAGATAGTTCTTCATGTCTTTCATATAGGCATTCCATATCAGATCAAATTTCTGCAAACCATTTGCTTGTTCCACAAGACTTAGCAGAGAGTCCAACTCACTGTCGAAGTCTGCACCTCCAAGCTCACTTCTTGGCACCATAACAAAAGTCTGAAACTCAATGTCTTCATTTTGCTCTTGTGGTTTAGTGAGGATCTCATACTGGAGTGCATGCCAGACCTGCCTCAAGTCTGAGGCTGTGCAATTTGGCTTGACAAAGGAGAGCATCATGAGAACTTGGTCCTCCACATTGATCACATTTCGCTGAGTCAGCTTGCTGCAGAGGTAGACAATCTGTTCAGCCGTATAGTAGTTCAGATAGTAATGCTGGGACCTCTGTTTGTCCACAAAATTCATCCAATAGTCCAGGCATTTCTCCATTTTCCTGCAAAGGTCAGGAAGCTGCTCCTCTATGCTGCCCTCCGCAATGACAACACCAACAACACTGTCTAGGTTGAAGTCCATCATAATACTGGGTTCTTCGCTGCTTAAACAGCAGTGGATTTGTGCTTCCCAGTGTCTGAACAGAGGATTCCCAGCATTGTAGAGGGCAATGAATGCCTCAGCTAGCCTTTGAACACTGGCAAAAACCTGAAAAATAAACAGTCAGATGCAACTATGAATCCTTTTTTCTATGTACAGTGTAATCAAGAGGCATACTGTGTATCCTTTAGCTGTCAAACACTGAGCTATTGAGGATGAGTCCATATTCATTGCATTTCATGCATTAAGTACACATCACTGTTAATGATAATGGATATTAGTTCTCTACCTTTCAGATGTGATAGAAAATACTTTTTCACCATAAATTATTATTCCTTTTATTTTGGTATTTTATTGTTATTTTAATTAATTTGATCTCTGTGGTTTTTGTCAAGGTTTATATAGTACATACAGAAGTAGTAGTAGTAGATGCGTTGTAGAATTAGGAGTAGCATTTTGGATTCTTTGCTAAACGAAGCAACCTATGTTAATTGTATAAAAGGGAAACATTTCAGTATACCTCTGCAAAGTGATCAACTTCATTCTGCCCTTGATCCCCTTTCCCAGACATGAGCATGAGCTTGTTCTGCAGCTCCCGCAGGTCCTCCAGAGAATAGCCACGCATCTGCTGACCTTCATCATGCTCCTCTGGAATCTGCAGCTTCAGGGCGGTGTCAAGGTTCAACTGGATTGAGAAACAGAAATACATTTTCACTGTAAGAACTCTGTTCTCAG
The DNA here is from genome assembly GCF_011397635.1 of Epinephelus fuscoguttatus. NCBI lineage: Eukaryota > Metazoa > Chordata > Actinopteri > Perciformes > Serranidae > Epinephelus > Epinephelus fuscoguttatus. Next base: position 22,324,836 of record NC_064770.1, on the reverse strand, counting down.
AGACAACCTCTGTGCTGCCTGGATATAGGGATGCCATCATGTTGGATGTTGTTATTTACCTTTTTCACATTTTGTGCACTGATCAGGTAGATCCCCTTATTGTTGATGGCTGATGCTAAAGAGAGAGATGACAGCTCCACTGACCCATGACTGTCCTTCACGGTTTTCAGCCATTCCAAATGGCGTGCACTGTCCCGCTAATAAAAAGATGATTATTAACTGTGATTTAAATATTCATTTTCTATTTCATACTGTCAGGGTCAACCCAAGCATCCTGGTTGTTTGGAAGTTTGAGGTTGTAAGCTTTAGTGTTTTTAGTAGAAGTATAAGCAAGGTGTCCTCTTACCAGTTTTTTTGGTAGATTGTTGTCATTCTCCAAAGCTCTCCAGAGCTTCTTGAGCACCTCTTTGAAGACAGGAAAACCAGAGTCTGGTTTGAGCTCATATAACATTGAAGAGTAGCCGAGGACAGCATCATGGAAGCAAGCGACACGATCCACGTCCATGTCATTCTCTCCCGCCGAGATGGAAGCCAGGTCAACGAAGACCTTCAACTCATTGATATCTTTAAAAAAAATAAAAATAGAATTAGTAAGTTGTCTGAGTGAGCCTTTAAATAAAGTACCACTGTGACTACAGCAGATAACTATTCTTACCTTCAAGTGCATCTTTTACCCATTTTACAAAGTGTCCTCTGAGTCCCAGCTCCTGCAGGCACAGTCTGCGAGGTTCGGTGATGTCAACCAGGACCATCTTTGCCTGCATCAAGTCATTGTCAATCCTGTTGAGCTGCTCTCTCTGAAAGTCAGCATGATTCTGAAAGGAGAAGGGAGTCAAAAGTTCAACACAATGCAGTAACTTAAAGGGCCAGTGTGTAAAATGGGTTGAAAACAGTGACATCAGTGGTCAAATTCTAGATTGCAGGGCTCACTCGCTCACCCCTCCCGTCGGGTAAATGACGGCGGCCTCGTAGGGACAAAAAGCCTTGCGCACAAGTTTTTCAGGAGTAGGTCTATCTTGCGATGAGGTGAATATTTATTTAGAAATCTAAACCATGTTACGATATTGTAATGAATCCCTCACGCGCAGGAGACCAGAGGAGCGTTCAGGAAAAAGGCCAGTTTATTTGAGCACTCCAAAAACTCTGTTAACACTCCAGGGGGTAAAAGACTCCGTCCCAAACTCTGACTCTTCTAGCCTAACACACACACTTCATACACACATACTCGTTTACCATACTGAGTGGGGACCCCCTCCCCTCTCTGCTCCACCAATCTCCAGCCCGCACACTGACTGACAGCGTAGCAGGTAAACAGAGCTCAGCTGTTTATTTAGCTTAGCAATATCTCCGGACTATAGTAGCTGCAATGGACGACTTTGAACGCGATTTTGAAGAGTTTCTTTCTTTTCTTAGCGGACACAGACCCAGAGCCATACCTGTTTGAGCCGGAGCATACAGATGAGGAACTCCATGTGTTTGATGCTGAGCGGGCGTGAAGAGAGGCTGAATGCACAGAATGGGATTCGGTGCTACTGCTACCATCGTTGGGGAGATATATCATCAGGAGGAAAAGCGCCGCAGAGAGTGCATCACAAGGAGTGAAGTTGCGTCTTCTTTCCTCGCAGATGACGGTTCGGGTTCATTCTCTCCTGTTGCGTGGTAAGTGTGGTCCATTCGCAAACTTTATAACTAAAAAAACTTTTCACTACTCTATCGACGAACTACTAACACTCTCTGCTGTTTCCTCCTCCTTCTTCCTTCCTTCCGCTGTCTTCGTTGGTTCATTTATACACGCGAAACACGTTCTCTGGCTGGCTGGATAGTCCGCTCGGTCTGCCGTACATACATGGCGGCGCAAGATGACGACCTCTCTAAAGCAAGGCCCTTGCTATATATATACATATATATATATATATATATAAAAGCGTAATTATAAAGCTACGAAAACCAAACGAATTTTATTTTATAGCGATTATACACTTATATAAACATATTAATGGGCAGAATATTCAGATTCAGATTCAGATTGACAATAAACCATGCCAAATATTACACACTGGCCCTTTAATGCACCTATGGTACGCACAGGGAGCTTTTCAGCCTGATGAGTTTTCACATAATGTGCAATGTTTTTGGATGCAATATACTTTGTTTAAAACACTGCCACTTACAGCTTCTGTGAGTGTCTGCAGAACCCTGAAGTCCCCTTGAAGGTGAAGAGTCTCTTTGACCATCATGATAATCTGAGCTGAAGCCACAGCTAGATGAAGTTCGTGATACTGCTCGATCTGTTGAACCCTGCTGTAGATCCACTGTTTGTCGATGGATTTATCGACTCTGCACATGATGTCCAGGTCCTGTGCAAGCTCGTCGTACTTGCCCTTGTAATCTCTGAAGAGCTGATTTACCTCCTCAAGCCTTATGCTGCCATTCTTCAGACAAGTGTAGATGTCTTTGTAATCAGCAAAGCAAGGCTCGAAAATGTCATCATATATCATTTCTGGTGTTGCCATAATGTCCACTACTTCATGTTGGTCAGGGTTCTCATCTTCCATTTCTTCAGTGGCCATGCGTTTGGCTTGTTTCTCCCAACACACTTTGAATATATAGCTGTCCCTGAAGGTGAACAGGATCTCTGCCATGTGTCTGATATCTTCACTCAGATTGAAGTAGGTGACAGTACCAGCCATGGGTGAAGGAACTCTGTCAAATGGATGAACCTCCATGAAATAGTTCAGGGGTTTAATCTCGACGTTGACCTGCTGTCTCTCTTCCATGTCGGCAACATCAACTGTCATAAAAATAAAGCATGTGTTAAATTATGTAAGCAGGCGTTTAATTGCCTGGTCAAAACAAACTGATGGATTATCCACAATACCTGTCATGTGTTCCTCAAGTTTGTGGCTCATTGTTAAGAAGACATCCACAAGCTCCTTCTCATGGTACACAGCTTTCACTTCATCCTCTCTGCACTGTAACAGCCTCCTCATTTTGGCATTATCCTTGTATTGTTCTTTCTCAGAGAGGCAATCTGTTAATTTCAAATCACACACACAAATCAATATTTCGAATAGGCCAGTGCACGCCATAATATGAAATGCACACATTCTGGGGTTATTCATTATTAAATGTTGAACAAATTTCTTTGGAAATATGTGATAACAAGCAGACTGTTATTACCAATCTTCAGCATATCTAAGAAGGCATTTCTCTTGTCCAAAATGATATTGAGTAGGCTGATCTTAATGCCTCCGTCGACCAGTTGATTGTTGATGGCTGTGAATGATGATATGGCTATAGCAATTCTGTCCCTGGCATCTTGAGAGAGCTTCTCAATCAGCTTTTCGTCTGCGCCTGTGATGACAGAAATTACATGTCAGTGTTTTTGTCCAAAACCACATCAATAATTACAATTCTTCTGCTTCTGCCATGAAGTCATAAACTGAGGCCTGGTTTTCTACCTTCCTAACCTAATGATTTTTTCTATTTGGTGTGTGCATGTTTTAATGACTTTTTTTTCCCCAAGGAGATACCATGCATTTGGAAAATGTCTTTGGCGGCAGTCCAGGACAGGAGGTGCTGAAGGACCAATTCTTCATCTTCCTGGAAATTTCCTTGACGATCCTTCGGCCAGGATTTTTGGATAATCGCTGAGATGAGTTTCCCGAACTTCCAGTTTATCTTGAGCCTCTCAAACAGCCTTCCCTCAGACTTAGTCTGCAGTGAGGTAAAACAGCCATAAACATTATTGTGTGTATTTTAAATAGATGCAGAGAATCTAGTCTACAGTTGTACAGTAGTTCTTAAATATGGCTAGGATTGTTATAACCTATGCCATCAATACATGTATATGTATTTACATGTTTTGCATAGTTCAAAAGTAAATTAGAACTCTTCATACCTGGCACAAAGATGTAACGGCCTCAAGAGCACACCTCTCAATACTAGCAGCAATGTGTGGATGGGATTCACTGAGTTCCTCTATCTTTGTGCAGTAGAATTCAATTTGATCCACAGCAGACTCCTAAAATCAGACAGACACATGAGATATGTCTAACATGCTGTAGTTAAAACAAAAAAGAACAGGGGTCTGCAACAGATGTACCACATACCTGTCTGTACTTGCCCTCAAAATCCATTATGAATGTCTGTCTCCATTTTTTAGTGCAGTCTTCATCTTTGAATTGCACAGAAATGATGTTGTTCCAAATCTGTAAAAGGCAATCACCAAATTAACCATTTTCCAGCTTTCTTTACCAATGAGCATCTGTATGTACATTTTGTGTTGTATTTCCAAACATAACAAAGCTGCTCACCTCAATCTCTGCTTTGGTCTCATCTCGTAACATGGATGACCAACCCTTTTTGAGCAGACTCTGTCTGAAGGACACACTGATCCAGTCTCTCATGATGACCATCGCCTGAGAGATCACCAAGTCTTTTGCATTTTGCTCTTCTCTTTCCCCTTCTGGAGTCTCCTGAATGAGAATTTTCAGTTCAGTATTTGAGAATTCTGTCTGAAATACCAACAGCTTGCCTTACAAGATTCACTTTACATACCTGTTGCTTTTTAGAGTGAATAAAGTCTGACACTGATGCAACCAGATTCATGCATGCTACAGGAATATCAGGGAAGTTCTGGGTATAGGATGCCAGTTTGACTCCTTTGCAGAGCGTCTCTAACAGTCTCACTGCTGTTGCAAGGCATTCTCTCCTATAAACCTCGGTAAAAGGACTACAATAAAACAAGAGAGAATGGAGGATTAAAAGTATATGTCATCCACAAAATGCTACCTTGAATTCATTAAGAAAACTTTGTTTTTCTTGCATGCCTCCACTGTGAACGAAGAATCCAACAAAGGCGAACATTCTTCATGAATTAACATCATTGGAGACCACAATTTGTCAGCAGCAAAACTATATCAAAACATCCATTTACAAACTCTCATACAACTCGTGCAATATAATCCAAGTCTCATTTATCAAGTTGTATGCTCAGTACTTCCCAAACACATGCATTTTCACTCAAACGTACAACATAAAATACTTAAACGCAGTCCCCGTTTACCTCAATTCATGAAGAATGTTCGTGTTTTTTTGGATTTCCCATTAAACATTGAGGCATGAGAGAATATTTAAGGTAACACACAGTGAGAAACTGATGTAGAAATGACAGTTTGCCAGTGAAGTATTAATATGATGTTGGTGAAGATTCTCAGTCATCCAGGTCATGGTAATCGTAAGCGCTATATCGTAGGCAACTGGACTTGCTTGTGTTTCTTGAAGACGTTTCGCCTCTCATCCAAGAAACTTCTTCAGTTCAGCTTCTTGGATGAGAGGCGAAATGTCTTCAAGAAACACAAGCAAGTCCAGTTGCCTACGATACAGCACTTACAATTAATATATGATAAACGTGTCTAACTCAAATTACCTGTATTTTTCTTCAATGAGGTTTTCTTGGATATGTGAGAGAATGGCAGATACTGTCTGTGAAGCAAGATTCAAGAGGATTAATTTGTTCAATGTTCTGTACTATACGCATGAAATGTATTATTTACAACTACTGTTTCCACTTCACCTGGACATTACTGCTTGTAATACCCGCAGGAGTCTTATAAGTGAAAACTTGAAGTATGTCCAAAAGCTCAGTGTTGATGTTGATGATACACTCCATAAGTTCGTCAAGTGGCATCAAGTACGAACAGGATCGCACCAAAAGTGCATCCACGTTCATCAAGTGACTGTGGCTTTTCATCAGATTCACCAGTGCCCTGAAGAACAGAAGAGACAGAAGAGCAAGTGAACATATGTAATAGCCATCTAATGGACGATCTTTGTGTAAGCTGTACTTTGGCAAAGGTAGGGGGACTCTTACTTCCTCTCTTGACTGTTCATGTATACTGGTGAGGTACCAATGTCAAGGCCCTGCAAACCTGCCCAGGATAGGCCGTACTTTAAGTTTCCAAAGGACGGCATTTCAAAGGGCTTTATGTTGCCTCTGAGCAGGTGGAGGAGCGGTAGGACCAGAATCCATCGGGGCATTCCTGTTGTTTTTACAGCGTTTATCAGAGACGCCAAGTGAACTGTCAGACTGCAACAAAGAAAATTTGATGAGCATCTGAAAAGAAAATGACTTATTAAAGCAAATAAAACAGTAGGTTATTCATGAGTAGCTTAGGTACCTACTTTTTAAGAATAGAGACATCTTGTGTAAAATCTGCCCAGTACTGAAGGAACTCATCTTTGTTTAGGCTGGGCAGGCACAGTGCAGTGCAGAGCCGATGGAGTTCACCTTCATTCAGTCTGATACCATGGTGTTTGCATACATAGAGCATGATAACAGCAGCTCTCATAGAATCCTGGATAAAGAGCATCTTGCCATCTCCATCTTTCACCAACTGAGGAATCACGTTCGTCAGCATGAATTCCTTTATCATCCTCCTCACCTAAGATATGAAACCAAAGAAAGAGTAGTCATTAGAGATGGTGTTTCTACTGCTTCTGTGTGACGTTTACAAAGTAACAAACTTACATCCTCTTTCCCATAGTCTAAGGAGGTCCATTTCTTATGGGTGTCCTCATACACAAAAGGGTCACCATAAATCTGAAAGAACTGGTCCAGCTGGATGAGAAAACTTTTGAAATTTGTGGTGGTCCAGGTCCTGAGAAGATCAAATATGGTCTCCAGCATCACTTTCCCTGCGATCTCTCTGCCTTGAATCAGATCCCTCCTTTGTTCAGGCCAGATCTTATCTTTGATGCGTTTGAGCACATTCTTGGATGGCTCGACACAGATGATGTCATCATACTGATGCCAGTCCCCTTTTACAAAATGAAAACATAACTAATATGAGATTTCAGAATAATGATCAGAATGTGGTTGCTACCATGCAGGAAGTTATGTAATTGCAAATGGCCTCAGAAATGGCTGCATTTACCTTCTTCATTGAGGAGGTGGGACTTCACAAACAAGCATCTGTTAGTTGTGTGTTGTGAAGCATCCAGCTTGTATATGAACTCATAGTCATATTTGCCCTTTTTTTTGTGATAGACAACGTATTTGTATGGTATCGACACAGATACAGCTTTACTTTTGAGTGTCAGCAGACTGCCCTCCACCAGAAAGCCGTGTTCTCCAAGATCCCTGCGTGAAAAGGGAAAGAAAGTCAAATGTACATGGTGTTTAGTCAGTCAGATAGGACATTAAAGATTCAGTGTGTAGGATTTAGCAGGACATACTGGCAGAAATGAAATACATTATAGTAAGAATGTTTTCTTTAGTGTATAATCGCCTGATAATAAGAACTGTCGAATTTTTGTTACCTTAGAATGAGCCATTTATGTCTACATAGGGAGCAGGTCCTTGTCTACAGAGATCTTCAAGTTGCATTGCCATGTTCCTACAATGGTCCCGGATGAACCAAACACTGGCTCTAGATAGAGCCATTAGTGTTTTTGCGTTGGCTACTGTAGTCAGAAGCTGCTCCATAACAAGAGCACCGGAAAAACATTCATCATTTTCATCATTTTTTAACATGAAACTGCTTTATTTTAGTGTTTTTACTGGTTTAAATCACCAGGTCCGCTTGTTTAGAGGAGGAAGAGATCTCTGCAGATAATTTGGCTCCTGGTAAAAATTTCCTAAACATCTGGATCTGAAGGTATCAGAGTAGATGAGCACACATTATAGGGCTGTCAACGAATATTCTAAATTTGAATTTAAATTCGAATTTGAAAAAAACTGGACCTTCGAATGTGAAAATTGATATTCGATTGTGGAGAGAAAAAAAAAACACCACCGCAGCTGTCCTCTTTGCGAATGGGCATTGGCCTGGGCCGCTGCACTGAACGCACTGCATAAATGCCAGGGCCACACCGCCCGTAGAAGTGCTGCTGGTCGACTAGAGGTTCTGCTCGAGGCTGTTGTCTCCGTCACCCCCCAGCTTGACACAATCGCTCGCGGCTCGTGCAGAAAATAGACCAGACGCCGAAACGGAGCTGCGCGGCGCGGCGCAGCCGGTGTGGATGTCACAATCGGTTAACGTGGGCAGTGTGGCCATGGGTCAGAGAGGGGGGGCGAGCGAGAGGTCCGCAGTCGTTTATAACATAATTTTATAGATAATTGTTTTAATGTGTAGGTATGTAAATGTTTTCAAAGACGTTTATGTTGAAATAAAAATACCTACAGGTAGTTATGTTTCCTTGTATTAATACATATACAAGTATGTTTCCTTGATTAGTTTGCCCTCTTGTGGACATAATACGAAAAAAAAAAAAAAATTCGAATGGTTCGAGTTATTTTTAGAAGGAATATTCGAACGTCATTTTTGAGCAATTTTGACAGCCCTAACACATTAGTAGGTGCTGGGCCAACAGCCCATCTCCAATATACCAAAAAACATCTGAGAAACAATGATTTGTAACGCAAAACTGCTTTATTCAGCATTTCTACCAATTTAAATCACCAGCTCCATTTGTTATGCAGAGGAGGAGACCTCTGCAGATAATATAGCTCATGGTTAAAAATCCCTCGAACAAAGAACACTAACAGAATTCTAACCAGAATAAGTTTAAGGTGGTTGTAATCTGCAATCTCCACCACTAGATGCCACTAAATCCCCCTAAATCTCACACACTTTTCCTTTAATAACTCCCCAGTTTGTCAATGTACACATCAAAAGCCCCAGTCATCCCTCCATCTGCCACTAGGGGAGGCAGGCGAACCCCAAGTTGAGGATCACAGATGTGTTAAAGCCAGTTTATCAACACACAACAACCATCATATGTGTTGTACATTGTATGTGTGCATACAGTGATTGCGTGGAGAAAAAGTGTATGTTTAAAAATGTAAGAAAGAAAAAAAAAGAACTCAAACGTTTTCTTCTTGCTCAAAGAAAGTTTGGAGAATTATTTGATTTGCCTATAGAGTAAATTACCATCTGAGCCTTAACTGGCAATTGTTTCAAGATTACGTACCTGCTCACAAACAGCTCAACTGTATCTTCCTCCCAATTCCCAATGCGGTTGCCAGCCCTGATGAAGATACGATCTTCATTTGGAGCAAACTTAAAATCCTTTGAGAGAACTGCGTGGAAGTAAATTGTGAGTCTGTCACGTGTGGCGATGGTGTTGTTCCTGGTCAACCTAAAAAGCAAAAACAAATGCATACAGATATAGCAAATATACCACATGGCTGTGATCCAAAGCAAATGTGTACAACAAACTGAGGGAGCTTCCTAACGTTTTGGGTGGTTGGCCAGCTGGGGTACTGGATTCTGCGTTATCTTTACTGCCGTCTTTATTTCCCGATTCATCATCTGATGTTTGTGCTGCGGTTGAGTCCTCCTCGCCCCCAGACTGCTGAACCTCCATGTCCCCTCCTGTCTCCACCGGGTCCACACTGGAGCCTGTGCTGTCAGCCTGTACAAGTAGCATTAACCATAATCCATTAAATATACATCTTAATCTACTAAAAGAATAAATTCATATATTCTAGTAAGTATTACCTTTGATGATAACTGAGGGCCAAAAACCATCTTCTGTTGTGCTAGTGCAGTCTGCTTCTGTTCCTGCTCCTGCTGGCTCTTTCCCTTCTGTTTGCTTTGTCCTTTCTGTTTCACATTTGTCTCCATTTTGGTATTCTGGTCCGACGCATGTTGTTTGGCCGTGTCTTTCTTGTTGCTTTCTTCTGCTTTCCCCTCCTGGTCCCCAGTGGAGCCTTTGCTGTCAGCCTGCACAAGCAGCATTAAACATGCATCTTAACAATGAAACTGAGCTTGCGTGCTTTCTCCACTAAAAGAAGAAAGTGCAGGCTTCTGTCAGAACTTTTCGGTCATTTTAGTCAGCATTACCTTTGATGATTTTTGAGGGTTAGCTGCTGCAGGCTGCTTCTGTTTCTGCTCCTGCTGGTTCTTTCCTTTCTGTTTGCTTTGTTCCGTCTGTTTTACATTTGTCTCCATGTTGGCATTCTGGTCCAGTGCGGGTTCTTTGGCCGTGTCTTTCTTGTTGCTTTCTCCTGCTTTCCTCTCCTGGTCCCCAGTGGAGCCTTTACTGTCAGCCTGCACAAGCAGCATTAACCATACATGTTAAATATACACGTTAAACTCATGAAAATTAACAGATGTACTTTCTTTACTAAAAGAATAAAGTACAGGCGCCTGTTAAAACTGTTTATACATTTTAGTTTGTGTTACCTTTGATGATTTTTGAGGGCTAGCTGCTGCAGTCTGCTTCTGTGTCTGCTCCTGCTGGCTCTTCCCCTTCTGTTTGCTTTGTTCCGTCTGTTTCACACTTGTCTCCATGTTGGCATTCTGGTCCAATGAAGGCTGTTGTGCCGTGTCTTTCTTGTTCTTTACGTTTTTCGTGTCAGTCTTTTGATCTTTAGGGTTAATGGGATTTGTCCCTTTGCCTGAACCTGCCAGAGAAGTCGTACTCTTGCCATCCTCTGAGATGGGAGTCGGAGTGTCAGCTGTCTCGATTGTCTGATCCTGAGTTGATCTTGGTGTATTGCTTTCTCCCTCACCTGGGTCACCTGGAGCTTCCTCACACTGCATCGCAGTCGCTGCTTCTTCTGTGGCAGCAGCCTTTTCACTCTGAATGACTTGTGCGTCTTCAGGTGGCGCAGCAGGAATGTTAGCGGCTACAGAACCAGGCTGGTTCTCTAGTGAGGAGGGCCCGTCTTGGAGTGAATCTGGTGCGTCATCCATGGCATTATCTGAGCTTTCACTGTCAGAGGAGTCTTTTCCGTCCTGCGTCTTCTTCCCCTGGTTGTCTCTGAGGGAGAGAAGGGACAGCTCTTGGTCTGCTGACAAGCTGCCATCTTTCTTCTTTTTGTTCCTCTTCCTCTTTTTTTTCTATTAAAGCCAGAAGGAAGAAGATATGTTTTACAAATCCTGCTGTACTTTTAAATGAAACCATGTCATAGTCTAAATACAGAGTGAAAGGTTAAAAGGTCATTCTGCTATGGTTTACTGTGTGCGCTGCTATGTTACCGTGACATCAGGCCTGTTTATGTCGATGATATTGTGCCTGGTGGATCTTGCCCAAGTTTCCAAATTGGAATTCCTACTTTTTTTCTTTCTTTTTTTTTAAAGATATTTTTGGGGGGGCTTTTTTTTAGCCTTTATTTGATTGGACAGACAAGTGTGAAAAGGGGGAGAGAGAGGGAGTGACATGCAGCAAAGGGCCACAGGCCGAAGTCAAACCCGAGCCGCTGCGGCAACAGCCTTGTGCATGGGTCGCCTGCTCTACCACTAAGCCACTGACGCCCTGAATTCCTACTTTCATACTCGTTCAACTGTGGGGAACGATCGTTCAGTCACTTTGATAAATTCTATTTATTATTGCTAAGTTTAGTGTACATCACCCTCCTTTGTTGCGGCCCATGAGCCAGTCGGAACAATAGCAAATATCAGAATGGATGATAGCATTCAGCCTTGAAGAATAACTCTTTGCAAACTTAAGATAAGTTTAAAGTTGCCATAACATTTGCTTGACAATCATAAAGTCACTGTACACCAAAAGCAGCTGCACTTAGACTCATATATAGAGACAGAAAATTGAAAAGCGAGGCCACACACTGATAGCTACACTAACCTTTTTCCTTAGGTTGCTGGTGGTCTCATCGTTCGGTCGTTTGGTGGATTTATTGGGGTCTTTGCCGTCCACAGGTGGGTCGTTTTCCTGTGACACTGATTTCTCAGATGCACTTTCCGAGTCTGCTACTAAGGATTTAGGCTGATCTCCAGTGTCTGGAATAAAGACATGGTGTACAAATCAGACTGCAAAGACAAAGTATTCGTACTTCACAGCATTTTGTCACACCTGCCTGCACTTGGTAGTGTTTGTTCGACCAAATAAACCTTTCTATTTGCATCTGCGTTTTCCCCATTAGCCCTTTACAGATCACAATATTGACCTTGTTCTCAAATGTAATCTTGCCGCTTGTGTAACTACAACCTGTCCTGCTGTCTGCGAACACGTGGACAGATGATGCAGAGATGCTGCCATCTTGAGGTACAGTAAGAGAATAACATGAACATCTGGCTGCAAACTTGTTTCATTTTTTATGTTAAGCACTTTCTAATTTTTTGCATGTCCTATGTAAGTAATGAAATGTATATTGTCATCACAATCTACAGAAAAAAAGGTTTTGAACAGCTGAACATAATTTTCATCATTCTTTCCTTTCACACAAGATGTTAAATTTATCATTTAGGGAGAAAGTGATATTTAATTGTGTTTTTTTGGGGGGGGGGGGGTTTAGCAGTTAATGGCATTGATAGGGTAGTCCTCTGTTGCTGTGGTGCCCAATCAGGGGTCTGAGGACAGGGGTCCTTGAAGGAGTTCCAGGGGATTCCCAGAAAATGAGGAGTACCCACTGTGAGTAGGAGTGATACCAGTGACTCTGTCGGTAAGTTTCACTTCCTCCACAGTTAACACCTCAAATCAACTGTAGAATTCTGGTCTTAATCAGATCTAACAGCCAAAACCTTTTCAGGTGCAGGTCCCTGAAATGAAACCTTATTAATTTAGGGGTCCTTCACACACACACACACACACACACACACACACACACACAAAAAAAGTTGAGAACCACTGTTCATCAACGCACAGTACACCCCAGATGTCTCACAAATTATTTTCTGGTAGCTGTATCAAAAACAACATTCTTTTATACCCGGTGTGAACATCATTCATGAAACCCTGTATGCAAATATGTAACATTAAACCACATCTCCACTCACCCTGTGTGTTTGCAGGTTGGACACACAGCCTGTGGCCACACTTGCTGCAGAAATTGGCATCATTCTCCAAAATATCACGGCCACAACCAGGACACTTCATCTTCACACTTCAGTTATCTCTGCAGAGAAAGAAACAAGGCTGAACTGCAGTGTGCCTTGAGGTCCCACCCTGAGGAAGATTCCTTTCACTTTCAATTTCCCCACTCATGAGGCCTCATATGACAGTTTTCAGCTGTGCACAACAACCGCCCGCAACAAAGCTGTTCCTATCACCGACATGGACTTTGAGCAGTGTTGCCCAACACACTGACCAATAAACACTTTGTAAGGCTGAGTGATTGAAATAGGAATAACCATGCAGCAGTGAGGCAATGCACACCCACTTCAGTCCCGCTAACTCACTGCAGCCAAAGAGGTGGAAAAACTAAGCGGTCTCACTGCGCACTATAATGAACTGAGTTCCTCTAAAAATACACTACCCTGAGGCTTTAGGAAGATAAAAATGGACCAAAACTACTTAAAAGAAGACCTCTTATGTAAAAAAAAATAAATAAACTTGCCTATTTATAGAATATTTAAGACATGTAGTCTTAAATATTAAATAATTACCTTTCCCAGGGTACAAAGGACAGACTAGGCAGGATGCCCTCTTTACTACTTTTCTATTTGGTTCACATGACAAGTTTGCAGCTACTAGTAAAAGCTGATCATACATCAATTCCTTTTTATTGTCATTGGAAATAAATACAACAAAATCCAATGCACAAACTAAAACAGAACTCATCATAAAAGCAATAAATAGATAATAAAGGAGGGGATAAGATATCATTCATTCAGTCTAAACACACATACACACACACACAAGCAGTGCATACACATGCAGTGAACATAAAATATGAGTTACAATTCTGAGCTGCAGAGTTCTTTATATATGTGATTGGTTTTGATGTTATAGCATGACGTGTCTTAATATGATCACTGCTTATTAAAAATCATTTGTGAAAACAAGGAAAAGGGATTCAGTTAAACTTTAGTTAAACGTGCTCCCTTTTTCACTGAAACACTCTGGCTTTCTGGCTACACCCTGAGGCAATAAATAGCTCGAGCATTTAAACCCATAGCGGTGTTTGAGTGTGATTAAGTTTGTTTGTTTGTTTGTTTGTTTATTTGCACTTTGTCCAAAAGTGTTTTTCTGAATCTGTTTTGTCATGCCTAACAGAGCCAGTGAAAAAAATCAGTCACATTTCATTCTGTGCATACTTAAATACTTCCCATCTTTCTTTTGCACTGAGAATCACACTTTTTATGTGCGTGTAAACATATTTTCAGGTCTATGTTACTGTGCTATTATTGATATGCAGGGAAAATGCACCAAAAAAATCAGGAAATAGGCTTGTCAGTGTACTTAATTATACAGTCGTCTGTGCTATTTTAAATCTGGAATACTTGTAACACAGCACTGTAAAAGAAGTATAATGTAAATCACTTCTGGTCTGTGGTAAAATTAGAATAACATGGAAAAACTGCAGACTGGAACGTGGGTCGACGTTTTTCATGTACCGAGTGATTCCTCTTGTTCGTGAAAAGATCTTTGGCTCCGCAGGTCAGCCAATCACATGCTTTCTTCGAAAATGACGTCACTACCTGTTTATATACCATCATTTAACCCTCACAACAACAGCTAAACTGAGAATACCGCCTAAATAAACACACAGCAGCCATTATTACTGTTGTACAGCAACACATTTAACACTGTAGTTACAGCTCTTACTCAATAAATGTCCTCGCTACGTTTTAGCAGCGCGTTAGCTAACTAGCTAAACTCGCTCGCGCTGCGTAACAGTGACGTTAGCTAGCATGAGCATTAGCTGCGTCTGTCTGCTCTCTGGCACACTTTCCAGAAAACCAATAAACTGTGCAGGTGCAATGACAGCTGTCACCCAGAGGACACGGCGTTTAAACCCAGTTTGAGCCAGACTTACTCGGAGGTGTCCCGTGACAGCGAGGTCAGATAGCTCCTCCAGCTAATAGGATTAGTTTATTGCTAATTTTGTCATAACGTAAAGTCTGACGTTGTCGCCTCCATATCTACAAAGCAAACATGTTAGCAGTCCTACCTGAGCTTGCGGTGTCGCGAGCTGTTCGTGTGTGGTGCATAAAGGAAAAGCGCACAGGTCATGTCTGCTGGACCTGTCGCTGTACCGGCTGTGTGGAGCCGATGTGTTTGCGTTTCCGCATGTCTTCTAAAGTTTCGTTTTGTCAGAAATGGGCGTCAGCTAATAAAGTTCACTTTCTGCATGAGTCATATCCATATTTTTATTTCAAGACAGAGCAAGGTCTCATGCGCAGGTGTGGGGAGTGACTAATCAGGATTCTCATTAGGCTACTGTAACCAAGTGGTTAATAAGAACCTTTTCTAATAACACCCTCACCCAGGGGTGTCAAACATATGCCCCGAGGGCCACAACAGGCCCCCCAAATTGTCCAATCCGGCTCATTAGATGACTTCACAGGCTTTTCCACCCTGACCACAATATCGCCCTCTGAAATAACAATGACTACTTCCTGTGGTCATATTTTAAGATATTGAATATTGTGAAACATACTGTCAGGCCTCTGATCAGGATGCCTCCTGGGTACCTCCCATTGGAGGTGTTTTAGGCACATCCTGGTTTTTTAGAAAGCCCTGGGGCAGACCCAGAACAAGCTGGAGGGACTATATCTCATCTGGTTTGGGGATGGCTCGGGGTCCCCCAGGAAGAGCTGGAAAGCGTTGCTGGGGAGAGGGACGTCTGGGGTGCTTTGCTCAGCCTGCTGCCCCCGTGACCCGGCCCTGGATAAGTGGATGAAAATGGATGGATGATGGATGGATAGTGTTGGTCAGCAGCTTCAGTACAAAAGAAGCTGTATCAGACTTTGCACATCATTTGTCTGAGGATATCGCGTACTGTTCATCATTTGTTTTGTAAATGGATGAATGTTTTCACAATCTTTACACTAACTTGTGTGTTGGTGCATTTGTCCATACATAACTATTGTGTTTTATCTATGTGTCCTTTCGATTGCTGCTCTGCATGTCTGAATGTGGTGCTAATCTGTGTGTTGGTGCTTCACGTTGCTTGCATGTCTGTTTGCTAACATGCCATTTGTTGTTGTTGTGTTACTGTATTGTACTGATGCTCTGCTGTTGCTTGTTGCTTTGCATGCTGCTGTCTTCATGCTGTCTTTGTCCTGTGAACTTTATCCTGTTATTGGTTTCAAAACATCTCACCAAAGGACTGCAGCTGAAATTTAGCCAGCTGGCTAACACTGACGCATTTACAGAAATGCTGATTAATGTGCGTTGTCCTTATAAATAAAATAAAGTAAATACACTAAAAAGAGTTATTGATATTTATAGGTTATTATGTAGTGGTTTTACTGGTCCGGCCCACTTGAGGTCAAACTGGGCTGTATGTGGCCCCTGAACTAAAATGAGTTTGACACCCACTCTAATCAATATTTTTGATTTAGGCTGTGATACAGTGACATTTAAGTGCTTTATAAGGCAAGAATGTGCATGTGCACCCCTTAGAGAGCACTGTCACACAGCTTGATGACCTGTGGCATAAAAAGCACATCACTGTTTTAATGCGAGGAGGAAGTGGGTATATTCTCTTATATCTTCCAATGGTGTTTAGGCTGATAGGTGGGTATACTGTAAAAACCCAGAAAAAATGGTGGGTAAACCCTCCACTACACCACTGGTTGGCTCTCTTTGTGTTAAACAAGGGTCGTCAGTAGCCTACAATAGGCTAAGTACATTTTTTTACATAACCATGCATGCAGAAATTAACTTAAAGTCTATTAGTTGCAGCCACTGGTCACATTTAAATGATCACAACACATTCAGGCCCTCAAAGAAATACAGCTTGTGGATGTATTTTACTTTGATTTTCACTCTGAGTAAGGACATACACAGCAGATCGTTAGAAATATAGTTGCAGCCTACTGGAAACCCCCCCTTCATGATGTGCTTCAGTGTGGACATTTTACCGTTTGTTTCATTGTCATTTTAAAGCTACACATGGATTCAGGGTGAGCAATGAGTGAAAGCAGAGGACAAAGATTACATTTGCGTAACACTGTCTCAAGGTAATCTGTAATAGAAACTAATGTACGAGCAGCTGTTGTGTGTTGTTTTCTGTTAGATGAGAGATCCACTATCCTGTTTCAGTTCTCAGTAAAGTGAAACATGCTCAACCTGCAGATGTTTACAGTTACACTCAGCATCCTGTGATGCCTGTGGGATTGACCTTTTATCCAGTTATGAGCTGCTCCTCTCCACAGCTCTCACATGACACCCACTTCCCCACTGAGGAGTGTTGTGTTCTGCATCGTGCAGTTGGAGTAACGGGGGCTCGATATGAACTTGTCTCAGGATGCTGTACTTTAAAATTGTCAACAGAGGGCAGACAAATCTGGAAGCTTGGGTAAGAATGTGCCATGGAGTGCAGGGACCATGCAAGTTTTCCCATTAACCACACATTTGTAGCAAGACTTCCACATCTCTAAAAGATCAGTCACCTAAGTTATCCTGCTGAAACACCAATCGTGAGGGTTTCGGGTTCTTTTTGTGCAAGTATGTTACCATGGTAACCTGGACTGCACTCCCAGATCAGGGGTGTGTTACATTCAGGCTGTCAGATCCACAGGTATTCAAACTAGTCACATGCAACCTGTATAAACAATAAGTTTAGAGAGTCCTGCGAGTAAGAGGAGATGTTTGGAGTGTGTTTGTTGTCTCAGACACAAGAAGCATGTCAAGGCTATTTTATGGCTGCTTACATTCACTGGCAGGTAGCTTATATAGGATGACAGAGGAGACACCTGCACACCAACTGGGCTGGACAGCCACAAAAATGTCCACAGGCTGAGATCAATGCCAAAATAGTCAATTTATTTAAGACATCCGTTCACAAAAAGAAGAGTGCTCAAAGTGCAAATAATAAAAAGTGACTAAAAACAGCAGCAAACGTTTCAGTCCTCGTCTCGACTATCATCAGTGCTACCATCAGTGCTGTCATCAGGGCGCCGTTTCACAGCAGCCCTCAGACTGCAGGTAGCTTATAGACATTAAATGAGCAGGGCATCAATAAGCAGTCTCTGTGGGTCCCCCACCCTGCCATGCACCTTTTTTCCTTCTTTCTTTCTTTCCTACTTTCTTCCTTCCTTCCTTCTTTCTCTCTTTCCCTCTTTCATTCTTTCTCTCTCTTTCTCTCTTTCCTCCTTTCTTTCTCTCTTTTTCTCTATCTCTCCTTCCTTCCTTCTTTCTTTCTCTCCTTCCTTCCTTATTTCTCTCTTTCCTCCTTTCTTTCTCTCTTTCCCTCTTTCTCCTCCTCCTTTCCTCCTTTCTTTCTCTTTCTCTCCTTCCTTCCTTATTTCTCTCTTTCCTCTTTTCTTTTTCTCTTTATTCCTTTCTTTATCTCTTTCCTTCCTTCTTTCTCTCCTTCCTTCCTTCTTTCTCTCCTTCTCTCCTTCCTTCCTTCCTTCTCTCCCTTCCTTCCTTCCTTCTTTCTCTTCCTTCCTTCCTTCCTTCCGTCCTTCCTTCCTTCCTTCCACTCACTCAGCTCTGGTTGAGTTTAGAGCTGAATCCTAGAGCAGGAGTGGACTAAACCATTTTATCCTTTAAGAGGGTGGGACAGGCCTTAGAGAGCTTCCACATATTTTTTATTACAAAGTTCAGTCTTTCAACCTATGTATATATAGAACCAATTTTAATTTAATTGTGGCATTAATCATTTAGAAATAAAATAGTAATGATAATACTAACTTAATTTGTATAACAGCTTTAAAAACAGAGTTTCCAAAGTGCTTTGACAAATGAAGCAAAAGCAGACACGGGATACTGAGAAGGCAATTTAGCAACAGAAAGCCAAACTGTCCTACTAAATATAATCGAGACAAAACTAGGGAAGAGTTAAGATAAAGTCAAAACAAGAGCACAAAAAAATGCAAGATGCAAAATATCCATATAAATAAATATAAAGACCAGAAACAACATTAAGCAATAAAACAACAAAATAAACAGGAAATAGAACAAATAATATATAAATAAAATGAAATAAGAAGATGACATCACATTAAAGCAAGTCTATAAAAATGGGTTTTAAGAAATGATTTGAAAGAAGTCACTGATTCTGTGAGCCAATTAAAACATTGCAAACAAAACCAAATGTTTCATCCCAGGCTTTTCAAGGGCCCCTTTCCCATTCTCTCCCCCACACTATGTCAAAGAGGAATGAGTGTCACATCCACAGAGAGAAACATGACCGAACCTTAATGAGTCATGAGTTGACTTGTTTCACATTCACTTTGAGTGCAGTTTTCCCACAATTTTTTACTGTTTTGGGTGCCATTCCCCTCCTGTAACACTGAGGGAAGAGCAGAGACAACAAAGCATCATGTGACAATGTGTCAGTGGGGTCTCTTGACTCACAGGCGCTCCTCTACACTGATTCAGACACGAAAAGAGAATTAAGTGACACCCTAAACACTAAAAACATTTATTGAATTCCCAATGTGCAGCTTACAGAATCATTGCAAACATGGAACTGAGTCATTTAAAAACACAAATTCCCAGCATGTCTTTCATCAGATTACCTTTACCGACATAATCTAACGGGTTACTATTAAAGGGTTGAGGCTGGAGTTAATTTGTTAACACTAAAATATCCCTTAAAGTACACGTAACACAAAGACAATACACAAAACATACACGTAAAGGAGATGTTTGCAATAATATCAACATACTTATTCACACTTCACATCTTTTCATGTCCATATTCATCAATAATTAGTACATCTGCAATGGTGATGTCGCCTTCTAGGATACTAGATCAGCATATTATCATTTATAATCTACTGAAAAATTCACAAGAGATGTACAACAAAACAATACTACTAATTCCACTGAAGGAAAAAAAAGGGGCGATTGTTCATTAAACCTGTCCATTTCTAACTGTAGTCTTGCTGTGATTTTTTTTACATATTAAAGACACTTTTTACCCTATATATATATATATATATATATATATATATATATGAAAAATTAAAAAAAGGAAATAAAGCATTTGCACTGTCTTGAGACAGCCATTATTGATGAAATGTGTGAGTGTTCACAGAGCTTCACCTGCACACTGTGCTGTAGATCACACCTTTGTCATCATTAAGAGAGTCCACCTGCTGTAGTACATGTGCCTCTGATGCAACATGAATTATTATTTGAAAAATAGGTGAAATATTAAAAAACTATCTCACATGTTTGACTTTCTCCAGTCTGACACAATTTAGTCTCAAGTCAGCAGTTGCGTATATGAGTGCTCCTTCATACTGATTTCAAAAACAGGCCAGTTGATGTAGTCTGTGTTTTGAATATAATAAATGGTGAATTAGTGTAGAACAATATCCATCTATTACATTCAGTTCTACCTTTCTTTCTCTACTGTAAACACAACAAAAACAGCCTTGTCATGTGGGTTTAACTTGCTCATAATACTCTGCTTTACATGTCGACCACCTCAATACTACCTACAGCTAAATACGGTATACATACAGTATAGATATGTCAGCTGAAATTCACCTTCAGATCAGAGCACAATAGAGCCATAATAAGCCGCCTACAAGCCCTCTTCATAGTCAGCCTCTAGGGCTTTGTCCTTCATTTTCTCAAGTCTGAAACACGAACAGACTATTAAACATCATCATGTGATTGCTGTATGAGAGATATAAAAGTGATATGATGTAAATGTAGCTTCTCTTACGATGGCAGAAACAGTTGTTACAATCAGAGGACAGCAACAGTTGCAATGATAAACCCACGTCTGCTAAATGTTGTCAAATATTCTGTGTGATAACAAACTTGCTAGCTTGTTAGCTTTGCGAGAGCACAAGAATGAAGTGCTCAAGTTAAAGTCAGAATATGTCACGCGACATAATCTACTCTTTTAAAAATTACAGTTTCAATTAATGACCCTTAAACAGTGAAAATGATTTTTTTTTTCCAAATTTAAGTTTTCAAGCAGGGGCTCAGATTTTGTCTCAGCATGGGGGACATCTAAAGCAGGGGGTTTGGGACAGCCTCGGGGCCCTGATTGCAAAAGCTCTGCCCCCTTTGGTCTTCAGTCTGGACTCTGGGACAAGCAGAAGACCTCTGGCACACAGAGTTTCATAAAGGACTAACAGGTCTGAAATGTAATTTGGAGCCAGGCCATGAAGAGCTTTGGTTGTGGTTAAAAACCTTGCAGCTGAGTTCTGAGCAATTCAAAGTCGTTGCAAGGTTTTTTTGATTAAGACAGGAATAAAGGCTGTTGCAGTAATCAAAACATGAAGAGATAAAAGCATGTACGACAGTTTCTGTATCTCTGAAAGTTAAAATAGTTCTTCTTATAGCAGGTTTTCTGAGGTGATAAAAACATGATTGGACATGCTTAGTGACATGTTGTTCAAAACATAAATTATTATGAAACATGACACTAAGATTTCTTGCAACAGGCTTTATGTGTTGTGACAGGTGACCAGTAGATGGCAGTATTTGTTTCGTGATATGATGTGACCCAATTACAAGGATTTCTGTTTTCTTAGAACTGAGCTGAAGAAAATGTAAAGACACCCAATTTTTGATATCATAAAGACAGTCCTGTGGAGAACTCAGCATGCTGAGGTCAGTGGGTTTAACAGGGAGGTACAGCTGAGTGTCATCTGCATAACAGTGGAGAGAAACACCATGTGGAAGGATGGTATCACCCAAGGGGAGCATGTAGGCTATGAGAGCAAGACTGGACCATGGACTGACCCTTGAGTCTTGACCCTTTGAATATTTATGCATCAATTTATGGTAGAAATGTCCATAATTTCATCCAAAAAAAGGAAAAAGTCTTCTGCTGCTTTCATGTTTTTCATGTTTTTACTGTGGCGGGGGTTCATGTTTTTGATGTTGAGGGGATATGTCCTCTGAAACAAAAGTCTAGTGTATTCAGAGACAACACACTGCAGATTTAATTTTCATTATATAAATAATAAAGATGTCCCTGTCATTCTGTAAAGTGTTGACATTGTGTCCAATACTCACATTCAACATCAATATTTACAACTCCAGAAGTTGTGTCTGTGTGTGTTTCTAGAGAACAGGTGTGGTTTTCAGAGCTTGTGTAGGACATGTTGCTTAAATAAAGTTCAGGTCCTTCAGTCATGGGTTCTTCATTCTTAAACCAGAGAAAGCAGATGAAAGGTTACCGCCATCACATCTGTTTAAGCAGGTCAGATTCACAGCCATCAGGTTCCCATCAGGTTTAGTCAACACTATGTTCATATCTAAGAGAGCAAAGTTCTGCTTGAATTTACCAACTTCTTTTCTCTTCTAGATCTACTGAGCAAAGCTTCCTGTATGAAAAAGTTTTGGATTGTCTTGTAAAGCTTCACAAACTCTGAAATCAGGTCAGTCTCACCACAGACTCAATGTACGGCTTCAATCTGAACCTGAGCAGTAGGTATATATGAAACCAGGCCCTGCGTAGAGGAAATATGTCAAGCGATAATGATGTTGCTTTCTTGTTAGCAAAGCACAGTCACAGGTACTTTGACATTAAGCAGTACAAACAAAGTGTTGCTGCACTAATGACTGCACTAAATTGTTTGTTGTTGTTTTCCCATGTTTACGTTTGGTAACTTAGAGCTTAAAACCAAACTGTAATATCTGTGTACATCACAAGACATTAGCTATATCCACCACTTTTACACATTTAAGTATTTAGGAAAACTCCTGCATATGTGAAAAAAAGTTATATGAAGCGTTTTTTTGGCTTCAGAAGAAGCTGAACAAAGTCTGATAAACTGCCTAAAGTGATGATTCAGTCAGCGTTAGCAAAGTGGTGAAGGAATGAGTCCTAAAATGCAGAAATGACTGAGCATTTTTGCACCTCTGGCTCTATTGTCTTGAAGTCAGTGGGTTTCTAATTAAGTAATATCACACAAGAGGGAGTGCTGTTGTACTATATATCAGCATGGCTGTGATTTGGTCAGAGTGGTGTAGTGGTAGTTGATGAGGTGGGTGTTCTACCAGCAGGGGTCGAATTGAGGGGGGATGCCATCCCCTTTGTTAGAAAATTTACCAAAAAGCATCCCCCTTGTTAATCTAGAATCTTTATGTGCAGGCATGGACGTAATTTGAGGGGAGGAGCATAGAGAACATGTCCCCTGCACTTCCCGTATTTGTGCCCTTCGTCCCTTGCACTTTTTATAGCTGTTACAACCGTTCAATTCGTTTTTAACCTGTGATAACGTGTTTTAAACCCACTCCTCCTTAATTTCTGCGCAGAACTTGTGCTCACTATTGCTTTGCACATATTTTTTTAATCTTTATTGCTACAATAGGAAGAGCAGGGTCAGGGAGGAGACAGTGGACCAGAGACCAGCAAGGATGATCATGCAGGATCCTCACAGGTGAGGAGAGATTCTAACTGGCTGAGAGAAAATATCTATAGCATAAAAGTGACCAAGTGTGTGATTAATTTCCACAGCTATGTCACCACTACTATTCGTAATTCTATTTCTAAATTTTGCTTTGCACATTTATTATCTATATTATTGCAATAGATACAAGAGGGACAGGGAGAAACCAGGCAGGTATTAGGACAGGGACCTGACAGCAGCACCAATTATCAGCCCAAGGCTTCACAGGTAAGGAGATTTTATAACTGGCTAAGGAAATGTCTATAGGATAAGAGTGACTCTAAGATTAATTTTCACAGCTATTTCAGAACCACTCTTATTTATACTCTAAAATGTTTTTTGTCTGTATTGCAATAGCAATATTACTGCATTATTTGTGTTTTTAAAGGCAGCAGGTATAGGTCATGCCATTTTTCTTTGATCTTGATTAATTTTGCACATCTGTGCTGTCATATTTGATCATGTGTGCACGCAAAAAAATCAAAGCTATATTGCATCCCCTTCGTTAAAAATTAACAATTCCACCACTGACTACCAGGAAGGAAGAGGTTGGTTCACTCCCCCATATATTCCACTGGCTTTTTGGCTGATAAGTGGGTACATTGTAACCAGCCAGAAAAAGAGATGGGTATACCCCATATACCTGAGTGTACCCTCCAAACCACTGTCCATGATTAACACAAGCTTAAAGGGCCAGTGTGTAAAATGGGTTGAAAACAGTGACATCAGTGGTCAAATTCTAGATTGCAGGGCTCACTCGCTCACCCCTCCCATCGGGTAAATGACGGTGGCCTCGTAGGGACAAAAAGCCTTGCGCATGAGTTTTTCAGGAGTAGGTCTATCTAGCCACAAGGTGAATGTTTATTTAGAAATCTAAACCATGTTACGATATTGTAATGAATCCCTCATGAGCAGGAGACCAGAGGAGCGTTCAGAAAAAAGGCCAGTTTATTTGAGCACTCAAGAAACTCCGGTAACACTCCAGGGGGTAAAACACTCCGTCCCAAACTCTGACTCTTCTAGCGTAACGCACACACTCCATAACTTTACACACATACTCGTTTACCATACTGAGTGGGGACCCCCTCCCCTCTCTGCTCCGCCAATCTCCAGCCCGCACACTGACTGACAGTCAGTGTGCGGAGCTCAGCTGTTTATTTAGCCTAGCGATATCTCCGGACTATAGTAGCTGCAATGGATGACTTTGAACGCGATTTTTGAAGAGTTTCTTGTAGCGGACACAGACCCAGAGCCATACCTGTTTGAGCCGGAGCATACAGATGAGGAACTCCATGTGTTTGATCCTGAGCGGGCGAGAAGAGAGGCTGAATGCACAGAATGGGATTCGGTGCTACTGCTACCATCGTTGGGGAGATATATCATCAGGAGGAAAAGCGTCGCAGAGAGTGCATCACAAGGAGTGAAGTTGCGTCTTCTTTTCCTCGCAGATGACGGTTCAGGTTCATTCTCTCCTGTTGCGTGGTAAGTGTGGTCCATTCACAAACGTTATAACTAAAAAAACTTTTCACTACTCTCTATCAACGAACTACTAACACTCTCTGCTGTTTCCTCCTGCTTCTTCCTTCCTTCCGCTGTCTTCGTTGGTTCATTTATACACACGAAATCTGGCTGGCTGGATTGTCCGCTCGTTCTGCCATACATACATGGCGGCGCAAGATGGCAACCTCTCTAAAGCAAGGCCCCTGCTATATATATAAAAGCATAATTATAAGGCTATGAAAACCAAACGAATTTTATTTTATAGCGATTATACACTTGTATAAACATATTAAAGGGTAGAATATTTAGATTCAGATTCAGATTGACAATAAACCATGCCAAATATTACGCACTGGCCCTTTAAGATATTTTCACATTTTGTTCCACAATACAAAGTAGCCTACATCAGTAAATTCCCCACCACTGAATTCTTAAAAATGGCGGCTGATGTCAAGTTGCTAAATGAGAGTGCAGAACATCATTACACCAAACATAGCTTTACAGTCTTGTTGTGGCGACGCCGAAGTTATGCAACCGTACTGTAGTTTGTTTATTGCCTCACATTAATTCTGGTAATTGTATTTATGCTTCAAAAATCATAAAAGTAGGGTTTACTTGTGAAGATTATCACACTGAATATAACATGTAAGTATCATGAACTTTTGTTTACCACAGAGTTGATTTCTACAATAATCCAAAATGGAAAAATCCCATTGGCTTTTTGCTGAAGCAACACTGGCAACACTAACTTCCTAGTCAGCCCAACAAAAAAAAAAACGTCATCCTTGCAGCACTCTGTTGAGGCTGAAGAATGCGTAGTGTGGAATCTTATGTGAAGTACAATCTAAACAAAAGACAAAGATCCCTGTGTGCACAGCTGCACTCAGGAACGTTACCATTAGCCTTAGAGACTGGAGGAGGACAGAATTTGTTTGTTGTGTAATTTAGGTGAAGAGAATGAGGTTCATTTCTTGGTTTGCTGTCCTGTATATGAAGACATACGGAATGTACTTTTCAGTAACGTGACCTCTATTTATGTTGATTTGTTTTGGCTGGATGATCATGAAAAAAATTAGTTTTGTCTCAGAAAGGGAACCTTTTTTGTGGAGTTTTTCTTGCCAGCACCAGGATAGAAGGCAGAGTATTCCGTTTCTAGACTGGAGTGGTAAAATAACATGTACTTTCGATTGTTACTGCAACATCATTGTAAAGGTGTCTTGTAAACCCATGAGGGTTGGGCACATGCAAGTGATCAATTAATCAATTAACCAATCAATCAATACAAGTTTAAACATGAGAGAATTCTGGTGTTGTGGAGTTAGGAAGAAGTGAGTTTACCAGCCCTCTGTAGCCTGTTCCTCATCTCTGCTGGAGGCTAGCAGCTCCATGCTATAGCGTGCTACAGGCTACCTATATCTACAATAACAAACCCAAATTTCCAATTAAACTGTCAGTGGTCAAGTTGCATTGTGGGTAATGTAGGTGCAAGGTTTTAAAACAGATGAAGAATGCGTGGGGAAAAGAAAAAAAAACATCTCAGGTTCTGCGGAATTGATTTTGCTCCTTTTTTTAAATACTGTCCATCATGAAACCGACAATGTTATAGGAGTGTGACACTAAAGCAGTGCAGTTTTCTTTCAGTTATCTAAAGGATTACTATAAACAAGTGAAGTCACCTCATTTTCTTGGTGAAGAATACTTAAGGGTTTAAACATTATGCAGTGAAGACTTAGATGCATCACTCTATGTATTACTGTATGCAGTGAGCAGACCTGGTATCTCGTGCATCAGTTAAAAGAAATACCACTAAACCGCTGCAAGCAAATATGTTTTACCGTTTCTCTGAACAATGTTTCTGTTATGCTCTCATTTGTCCAATATAACAATTAGTTTCTCACCTAATTATTTCTTTCACATATTTCCAGTTTTTACAACCTGTGTAACTTATTGTAGTTGTCAGTATGTTTACAGCTGGGAACACAATTTTAGACTCTTGAGAAACTCAGGAACTAAAGACTGCAGACATTAAATGAACATTCAGTGCCAAAAGCACAAAACAGGAGTTTATGTGATTTATAAAACACTCAGCACCAGTAGGCAACTTAACAGCTCGTGTGAGCGTGCACACCCAGAGGCATGGTGAAAGAATTACAACAAAATGCAGTAAAGACAAATCATTTTTTCCCCTTTGATGAAACCTTGATGTATGTTTGATCATTTGATTGTCATTTTGTTTGCCGGCAGACATCACCCTCCTGTAACACTGAGGGAAACAAAGAGACAACAAACGGCATCATGTCTCGGGCTCACAGTCGTTCCTTTGTATTGAACCGGGAATAAGTCCCTGAAGAAGTTTCATCAACTCTCACATACACACAACCAACAACAAAATCACTGCAGTAAAATGATGCACAAAACACTTATTCCCTTTCCAGCGTTTTTATCTAAATTTCCCATTGGACTACCTTTTGATGCCAAGACATGCATCCCTCTTACACACTCAGCTAACATAACAGTACAAGAGTAGAGGCTGATGTCAGACTTACTGTCCAAAAGCTTTTTGTGAATGTGTACCCTCTGTAGGCGTCTCTTATGTATATATTGCAAATGAGATTATGTTGAACTCTGTTTTGGTTAATGACTCTTGGTGGTGTCTTTTCTTTTTAGTTAAAAAGTTTAAGTGCCCCGGTGTGTCACTGTCTTGTTGTCTAGATTGAAATATTTATATTTACTGCAATGCATGTGCATTACATCTCACACATTTGTAAAATGTAAGGAAATATTTAACCAAATACCCTCAAAACACTCAGCTCAATCTCATCCATCGGTCGTCAAATATGGATGCTTTGTCAGCCCCTTGGTGTGAGAAATCAACGTCAGAACACTCTTCTAGCTTCTTTATGGGATACACCAGGCTTTCAACTCCCTCTTATGTAAACCCATCTTGACGTTGAAAGCAACAGACGTAGCAAAAGAGCATGAAAGTGCATGTAGGACAGTAGGTAAGGGAGGTGGATGAGTCAAACGAAACAAGACTTTCACCCACGAGACCACAAATGTAGTTAGTTTGTTACCTTAGGTTTTGGAGCAGGGCCACGTCTCAACCACACCTCTAATTACCTGCCACACCTACGTATACCTGGTCAATCCATCATGCTCTGCTTGCTGTAGATTTCTTGACCCACCCTCCCTTTCCCTTTCCTTCATCCATCATCCTCCCAACCTCATCCCTGCCAACATTCCTTCATCCTCTCTTCCCCTCTCCCCACATCTTTTCTTATTCAATCTGGTGCATACCTCTCCCATATCTCACTCTAGGTACCGTCTGGGGGGCCTGTCATCACCTCGGTTGAGTCTTACTCTGTGCGATTTCCAGCACATCCTCCCAGATCAACCTAGCAGAAGACATCCATTCACCAGTCCTCGACAACTAACACCTCCTGAATTACAATTAAAAGGGCATGACAAAGACTCAGAATTTGATGACGTGGGAACGAGAATGAGCTGAGACACTATGACACACTCATTTCAATCAGCAGAGACTCATTCTAAGAGACAAGAATATTTATTTACATGTGCAAATAAGTATGAGAAATGTGAAATGTCTTTGGCGATTAGACCCCATTGTGATGACGTATATTGCAGGAGGGCGGTAAAGACGTAGTAGATTAGGGAACCCCCCCCTGTGGAGTCTAGACGCTGGTGGTGGTAATAGTGAGATGAGATGAAGATAGAGCTGAGGATCTGGATGTGAAGAGGAGCGGATTGTTGATGAGCTCATCCTGGGCTCTGGATAAGGTGACTGGAGGTGAATGGGGTGGAGGAGGGTGTGATGATTCCGCCTAAAATGACAGCTGACAGGAGCAGAGAGGAGAACAGAGTTAAAGTTTGGCAGCAGCAATATGAATGACTGACTGAAGTTTGATTGGCTAACTAGGAGAGAGGACGGCCATAGTCAGCTGATTGGAGGAAGTGGTGGCAGTGGGATAGAGAGAGAATTGTGAATGGATATTCCTGACTGAACTTACGCTGAGCTTCATTAGGGAGGCTCAACATATGAAGGGTTCGGCAGTTGGTTCCTGAAAAAGAGAGGCAAAAAGTTTGCACTTGAGATGTGAGTAATCATTCTTTCAATCAGCAAGTCTTTCCTGAGCTTTACCTGCACACTGCGATGTAAATGACATCATTATGGTCGTCCATCTGCTGCTCCCTGCAAGTGATACAGTCAATCAGTACATGTGCCTCAAATGCAACATGTGTGACACAATGGATGACATGAAGTGTAAAAATATCTCACATGTTTGACTTTCTTTTCTTGTTGAAGTATACAGCTGTATAGATGACTTCTGCTGTTTCTCCCTCACGCTGATTTCCCTCTTGTGATTGACTGTCACAGTTGAGCCAGTTGACGTAGTCTGCATCCTGCATACCATAGTGAAGAAACAACACAAGATTAACATCAGATTGTGCCTTTATATGCCTATTTTGAGTTCCTGTTTCACTCGCACAACAAAAACAGCCTGTCTTCTCTTATCTGATGCCCATCATGGTATTTGTCAGTCAACAGAAACTTACGGATGTGGGTTTGATTTGCCTTTCACCTGCTTTAATCAGTTGTAGACAATCTCTGTGCAACTGGCAGCTCTAATTGTGATATAGACTACAGAGTTCTGTATAAAATGTATGCCACGAAAAGGTCACCTCAGTGTCTTCCTCCTCACAGTCTGTATTTGTTGTCCAAGTCCTTTTTTTGTGGAGTCTGAAATAATAAGTAGAATCATGACATGATCATTGGTATAAGACAATTAATGGACTCATGAGCAGTGAATGATTACAAGGATTGTATTTGTGGTTTGTGATAAAATCTGCCACATCAGAGCATGTTTAGCAAAAGCAAGAAGATGCTTTTGATCCACAGTGTGTTTTGCTGACAGGACTCATATGACACCAGTGGCCTGTAACAAGGATGTGAGTTAATCTGAGGGCAATAGCTGCGTCTCAATCAGGGGCTGCAGCCAATGAAGGATGCGGCCTTCACAGTCCACATCGGCCACGTCCTTTGAAGACCGCATCATCCATACCAAACAGTCTCCGAAATGAGTCGGTCTGGTCTGTGGAGGATATCCTGGATGCATCACCGCTTGTTCTTGCCCCGACCGATTCACATTACTGTTACATAGCAACCAGCTATGCTTGACGCAAGAAGGAGTAAGCTAGTAAGTCAGCTAGCCCTAAATCATGGACCCAGAGTTTGTTGTTATATATATTTTCTTAAATTTAATACTTGAGGACATGATTAACCGCTGGAGTCACAGCTGTTTGATGTATTTCAGGCTGATGGAGGACTGTTTTCAGGTTAAATTATAAAATTAGGAATGTTTAAACTGTGTGCTTTTAGCTAATAGTAATGCTAACAACAGTTAACTGTTAGCTACTTAGTTAACTTAATATGTAATCGTCACCAATGCATCTTGGGGTAGGCTGGGCCACGAAGGATTCATCGGTGGCCCCCTCCAAATTCTGGGAAAGACTGCATTTCTCAGCTGCATTTGAAGGAGCCTATGAAATGGGACAGTCATGGTCACGCTGATGTGACGCAATTGGTCTTCAAATGCAGCCTTCGAAGGCTGCAGCTCCTGAACTGAGACACAGCTATTACCTCTTTTTAGATAGGAATTGTGCAAATTTGCAGGAAAGCCCAATCAGTCTTCTTTCAGCATTGGCAGTATAAAAGCAAAATCGGAGAGTGCGGCAAAATGCTGCCTACCTGCTTTTGTTAATACAGAATGCGCCTTTTTCGGGGCAATGGGGGGCGTGAGCAAGTAACAAAACGTGTAGCTCAGCATGTGACGTAAACAGTTACGTGGGAGGGAAGCCGTGGCTAGTCAGTCCTTCAGCGATTCTCTCGTAAGTCGGCCCGTTCTTCACTGTTCCTGTCATCTGACGGTTAATGGCCTCTTCATTTGCGAGGGCAAGGAGGGTGCGCAATTCCTTGTCTCCCCAGTTGCTCATCTTTACAGTGTCTGTCAGGTTTGCGTTTCCCTCTTGCTACTAGCTGCTCGCTAATTCCTGCTATCAGCTGTTTCCTGTTTATCCACAGCCAGTGGGTCGCACGTGCGGCGTCATCAACAGCTACTCCCACAAGTCTTCAACAGCCCCTCCCATTGCGGAAGGCCACTTTGGTCTGTTTAAACTAAAAGGCTTCCGCCAATATGTCTACCATACGAAGCGGAAAATTGGGCACCTCGGACCAACTCGCCAATCCAGCTCTGTGTGTCTAAACACTCGCAGCATGCCGGCAAAACGGCCCAACATTCGTGGAAAATCTGGCAGTGGTGTAAGGTAGTTGAGACAGGCCATAGTGCACGCTATTGTGCACATATCGTCTTGTCACATGATCAGAGACTTGTCATTGGATAACATCAACATACAGACTACCCAACAATCATCACTGCATATCTGTATATGACAAAAAACACAAAAGAAAATAACAAAAGTTAATTTTTAACAGGTTATTAGTTTATTTTAATAGACATATCATTTTGTTATAGATGCTATTGGATATTTTACAATCAAAAAAACATGACAAAGTCAGGTTTGCCTTTTTTTTAAGGGCATATATAGCAAATGTTCTTAATCTTAATGAGAATTCTTTGAGCACATGCAAATGTTTAGGTGGCAATCACTCGTGAGAACCACATTGTTGGAGGGCCCACTCTTTCTACAGCCTCCCCCACCTCACCGGCCCTGGTGCAACCATACTGCCTGCACTGTCTATATTTACACCTCTGATTCAAGTGCTGTACTTAATTTAACTATATGGCACCAAAAAACACATTTAAAAAAACTGTTTTTCAGAAATCATGACCTGCTTACTAAAGGTAATCCACAGACCTTGTTGCTTCATGCAGGAGCTATTTTCTCTCCACCAGTCTCCACCTGACAACTGTATCACCGTGCAGAAGGAAGTGTGCATCTACTGCTAGCTCACCTAGCACCACTGAGCTAGCTTACATTATAGCTCAGCTGAAGAGGACGCTTTTACATCTCGCACTGTCATGAGCACAAGCCTCTCATCCATTACTAGATATAAACAATCTACTCATGCAGTAGATGAATGAGTAGATGATTGGGAGGTGAGTGTCATCTAGTTTCGATATATCCAATTAGAAGGCAGACCTTTCTGTGGCTGACGCTCGACAACTTACACAAAAACATTTAACATTTAAATGCTGCTAATACATCTATCAGAAATAACAAATCAATAACTTACTTTTTATTATTCATAATACATTTCTCTGATAATACTTACATACTTTATACTTGTATACTTTTACTTATCTTTAGTAAGTGGGTCACTATACCTTCAGTGACAGGCTGCTTCACCCACAGTGTTTCAAAGAGAGATACTGCATGTCCTTCCTTCCTGCTGCTGTCAGACTATTCAGACCACACATACTAAATGGACGGACAATCAGTCATCACTCGTGCAATATCTGTATCTGTACAGCAACTGTGAAATAGTTATACGTGCAATAAAATAAATTCTGCCACTCAGCCTATTTATTTTAATATCTTGCTTTTATTTTTCACTTCTGACAATGACTCAGGTGCGATATCAGTATTGTTAAACTGTGCAATATCTATACTGGCTCAGTCAGTCAGTCAGTCTCTTTATCATATTCTGCTTCTTTCTGATGCTTCCTTATGATATTGGTTTGTGTTTTATACTGTTTGCTTATTCTGCTCTTTATTTTTGTACAGTTTACTTATTTTACCTATTTATATATTGCTTTGTATTTTATTTTTTTCTACTGATGCTTCCTGTTTGCACTCTCCCGTTGCTGCTGTAATGTTGCAAATTTCCCAGTTGAGGGATGAATAAAGGATTATCTTAATTTATCTTAAGTAGAATGTAAAAGCAGGACTTAATACTAATATTTTTACTTAAGTTAAGCGTCTAAATGGTTCTTACAGCTTACCTTTTGATGGTGATAACAGTGGTCCCAATCAGAAGCAGAGCAAAAGCAGCAATGATAAGTGCATCTCTGGTAAATGTTATCCAACATGCTGTGAAACAAAGGCAGCGTGTTAGAGCAGTTTTAATACCTTGATTTTTTGTTTTTCTTGTTTGATTGTTTTTGTGTTAAATCAATGTGACATAAAAAAGGCGATTAATTCAATTAATCTTAATGTTCTGACTACTTCTTTTAAAACTGTTGATAAGAGGTCTAACTTCCCGTTTGACCTCTCTGGGATCTAATTCACATAACATCCCTAATCCACACATGTCCTTGTCAATTAGTTTTTAACAGACAAAAATATTCTGCATATTCTATATAACACATGGTTTATTTTGCATTCACTAAACAACTGGTAATAAACGGTATCAATCTACTTACGTTTGATCGTCACAGTCACAACAGAAGAGTTTTGACTTCCATGTTTGTTGGTGGCACTGCAGAAATACTGACCACCAGCACCAGGGAGGAACACAGGCTGGTGTTCGACATCCATTATATCATCATTATTTCTTTTAAACCAAGTATAGATCTTCACTGGAGGGTTTGCACGGCTGCTGCAGACGAGGGTGATGTTACTGCCAGCGCACACCTCCGTCAATGGTCTGGCGGACACTGAAGTGTTCTTAGGGCCATCTGTCAGAAAAATCATGTGGCACACCCTCAAAATGGCAGATTTAATTTCTGTTATCTAAATTTTATTGTATTCATTTCTTTCTCATTCTATAGTGTTGATTTTGAGTCCAATACTCACATTCAACATCAATATTTACGACTCCTGAAGCTGTTCCTGTGTGTGCTTCTAGAGAGCAAGTGTAGCTTCCCGAGGTAGCGATGGACATGTTGCTTAAATAAAGTATAGGTCCTTCATTTATGAGTTCTCCATTCTTAAACCAGGTGAAAGCAGACGAAAGGTTACCGCCATCGCAGCTGTTTAAGCAGGTCAGATTCACAGAGTCGCCTTCCTTTGTTCTTCTGTTCCCATCAGGCTTAGTCACCAAAATGTTCAAATCTAGAAGAGCAAAGGGCTGCGTCAGTTTCAAACTCCACAGACTGAATTGTGGAGTAGACTGACAACTATATGAGAAAGACAACTTACCAACAACCTTTAATGTTGAGCCAGATGGGCCAGGCCATTTGCTTTCTTTGGAGTTCGTTATAAATGTGAAGGCATATTTTCCTGCATCATTATGCTCCACTTGGTGTATCTTTAAAGAACAATTGTGATGTTTGTCACCAATATACTGAAATCTTGAGCTGAATTTTCCCAGGTTCCTGCCAGAAATGAAGCGACCACTGAGAAGATTAGACTTTACAATACCCCACATGAATCTCTTCCCTCTCAGCTCGTCAGCATAGTAAAATGAACAAAGAATGACAACAGACGAGCCTCTCACTGCACAGATATGCTGCTGCTGATACACCACTTTCCACTGACTGCAAAGAGCACCTGAAAGACATGGATTTATTAACACCCTTTAAGACTGTGTCATTTTAATAAAACATTAAATGAGATGTAAGTACTTACCAGCCAGAAAAAGTGGCATCAATGTCCACATCAAGTTCCTGGGTTCAACGTGCATGTTTCCAGTCACAAATCAAGTTAATCCTCAATTAATTGTTAAATGTGTAAAAAGCTTCACCGGGATCGTTGATGGTCTTTCAAAATACACAGTGAAAGAGCATTGTCTTGTCTTCATCTGTTTCTTAATCTACGTACTATTGACACAGCTTCCTGTGATGGAAAAAAAAAAGGTGTTGAGTTGCCCATACAAGGTGGAAATGAGGTCATGCATCAGAGACTCAGTGCGCCGTTTCAGCTTTTTCTCTTTGAATATGTGAAACCAGCCCCCCTGTGTAGAGAAAACATATGTCTTGTGTACATGCCTGGAAGTCTTTTGTTGCTTTGTTGTGGTCACAGCACAGTCACATTAGAAAAATGCACAACCAGTTGTTACTGTTACTGTCAAAAAGTGTTAGGAAATGACACCGTCCAACAAGACAAACAAGAATACTGTGTATTTAGAATTAGCTTTAGACTGACTGGTTCATGTTTGAGTACTTTAACGGCAACATTAGGTGTTCTTTAAGTTTATTTCAAATGAAAAGTGTCTCATGTTTTATTCCAGTAGTTCCTGCTTTGTTCTGCTTTAAAGGTCCGGGGTGTAGGATTTAGGGCGGGGAGGGGGGCAACCTGTGACTCTGGAGCCACATGCAGCTCAATAGCCTCTCTCCAATGGCTTCCTGTGGCTTTGACAAAGTAAAACAATAGAAAATAAAAATAATATTTGTCTATGTTGTAGACCTAAAGTGATTCTTAAATTCTCCAATTGTAAAAATGTGTAGCCTATGCACCAAATAGAAAAAAAAGGTGCATTAATTCATAGATCGATTTCCTCTGAATTTTGCTGGACCTCAGTGGGGAGGGGGCTTGTCTCCCTAGCTCTCTAATAGAGAATTTAATCGCCAACTAATTCATTTGCTTTCACTGCCAACATTACAAAGTTAAACTACGAGGCGGGGTACACCCTGGACAGGTCACCAGACTATCACAGGGCTGACACATAGAGACAGACAACCATTCACATTCACATTCACACCTATGGACAATTTAGAGTCACCAATTAACCTGCATGTCTTTGGATTGCGTGAGGAAGCCGGAGTAGCTGGAGAAAACTGGACGAGACACCCTGGACAGGTCGCCAGACAATTGTAGGGCTGACACATAGAGACAGACAACCATTCACGCTCACATTCACACCTGCAGATAATTTAGAGTCACCAATTCACCTGCATGTCTTTGGACTGTGGGAGGAAGCTGGAGCACCCGGAGAAAACCCACACTGACACAGGGAGAACATGCAAGCTCCATACAGAGGGGCTCCCCCACCCTGGGTTCGAACCAGGAACCGTGCACCACCGTGCCACCAAATAATCATAAATAGCCCACTGCAGAGTAGCCACCTTCTGGTACAACATTTTAATGAATGGTGGATGCTCATTTAGACCTAGTTTAGACTTAATAGGTTGTGCTAGCAGGATATATTGGCAGAAATGGAACATAGTATAATGTTTTTTTCAGTGTGTCATCACCTGAAAAAAAGAATTGCTGTGCTTTCGATACCGTAGAATGAGCCATTTATATCTGAATCATGAGCAGGTCCTCGTCTGCGGAGATCACCATGTTGCATCACCACCTCCGCAGTTAATACAGCTTCCATCAAAAACCCTCTAAACCAGTGGTTCCCAACCGGTCCAGCCACAGGTTCCAGATTTCTCCTTAGTCATCAGTTCAAGGTCCAAACAGTTTAATATATTCAGCGTCACACTTGCATTTGGCCATGTCATTGAGCTAGTTTGCTCTGTATGTTTAATAGCTTTTTCACTCACTCTACTGCAGGAAACAGCACTTCAAAGTAAAAGCTTTGTGTCGGAAATCCACTGTATTTAAAAATAAAGTGTGTTTTTTTGTTTTTGTTTTTTCAGACTTTTGCAGTCACTTGTGATCAATTTAGAAAGGACCCACGACTCCCACCAGTTGGCCGCTGCTCTAAACAATGAACACTGAAGAAATCCTAACCCCAAGTTTCAGCTGGCTGCAATCTGCAATCCTCACCACTAGGTGCCACCAAATCCCCCTCTTACACACTGCTCCTTTAACTCAGGTTAAATGCATAAAGATTTATCAGACTTTAACTGGAATGTTTTACAAGTGCTTTCACAAATTTGATGCATTTAAGTTCAACTTTTTATTTAAAATGTTGATGATAGACAAATAAACAAAAAGCATTGGCCAGGAGGAGTGAATTTCTCTGAGGTGTGTGTGGGGGTGTGTGAAACACAGTCTGGGTCAGTTTACGTTGACGTAAGTACGATCACGGGTATAAAGACCGGAGCAGTGCGCGGTGACAGAGAGGAGGACCAGTCAGTCAGAGTTGCACAGGACCTAGCCTCAGTGCTCGACATGGACATGCCCGCTAAACTCGTGTTCCCCATCGTGGTGATCTCCGTGCTGGTGGCTTGCAGTCCGACGGAGGCGTGGTACAAGCAGATGGCCGGTCCGAGCTACTACTCAGTGGGCAGGGCGTCCGGGTTGCTGTCCGGAATCCGGAGGTCACCGTACATCAGGAGAGCCGAGCCGCAGCCGTCAGACGGCGAAGAACTGGCGACTAACAGCGTGTTTCCTGAGTTCACTGCGCAGAGTTACATCCTGAAGACGATGGTCAGTGATCACTGTGTTTTATCAAGGCGTTATGGGTTGGATGGGAGTGCCATTACGCAGCGTAAAAGCGCATTATCCGAGTTTAATATGATTTGTTTAACCTGAAAATCCAATTTTCCTTAAAAGTACAAAACAGCATTTGATTGTCTTGAACACAGACTGTAAACAGGTGAAGTTACTGAAGGATTTTGCTTTTGAAATGTCAGATTTTGAACTTTTATGCTCATGAGTTTGGCATAAACTCTGGCTAGTTTGTAGTACCATTTGTTTTATTTTTGCAGTGAATCCCCTCTTTCTAGCGCTATATATTTTTTATATAATTATATATATATATATATATATATATATATATATATATATATATATATATATATAATTATAATATTACTTATATTTGTATTATATATTCTTTTATTTTTGCGTTTTATTTTTATATCCAGAAAAATTCTCCTTCTCCTGGACTCATGGTCACTCCAGTCAGAAGGAGCTGTCCAGTCACCACCACTGAACGTTGAAGATTTAGATGTTAGATGATTTAGAATGTACTTAGGATATCAAAAATAATGTTAGTTACTTCATATATTTTTACCTGAAGACGGAGTGCCTCAGCATTTTTTCCTTGGTCGTCTGCATTTTCTACAAACGGCAAGACCTCCTTGGTTTTTGTTCCATATCAAAAATAATGTGTTATATTGATGTATTATCACTGGAAAATAATGTAGCTGGTTAATTTTGGGCAGTTTAATCCTTCTTGGTGCATCCAGTTTTATAAACTGACTTCATGTTTTGTATTTTAAAACCTTAA
Source organism: Epinephelus fuscoguttatus (assembly GCF_011397635.1). NCBI lineage: Eukaryota > Metazoa > Chordata > Actinopteri > Perciformes > Serranidae > Epinephelus > Epinephelus fuscoguttatus. The sequence continues at coordinate 22,287,054 of NC_064770.1, read as the reverse complement.
TCTACCAAACTACTAGTAAATACAAAACTGTCTCAAGTACAAAGTGCAGTATTTCTCTCTGAAATGTAGGATGGAAACTATGGTAGTAAATGTATTTGGTTGTCACATAAAAGGAGACAAACTACTGAGATGAGGTCCAGAGTGTTATATTTGTTAGGATATCACACATCACAGTTTGTCTGATTTAAGCGTATAGAATTTAAAAGGTTAAGTTTTTCCTAAGGTAACAAAATCATTTGTCTGTGTCTCTCCAAACAGCCCGTTTGCATCAAAGACATCACACCAAACCTGCAGAGCTGTGAACTCTTCCAGGCAACGAAGGGTTCATTTAAGTGCAAAGCGGACATCTTCCTCACTCTGGACTCCGCAGACTGTGCAGCAGACTGAGCAGTGAAGCCGACAGCCGGGCTGGATGATGAAGCCTACTTCTTGAAAGCGTGCCATTTTTAATGACTGTACATTTCTCAGACTTCAACCTCAATGTTAATGTTGCACTAGATGGAAGATATGATACTTTTCATTTACCATTTCACCAGGTTATTTATTGGTTTTAAGAAAAAATGTGTCTTAAATCTTTAAGCTGTAAAAGTAATGTATGACTGTACATATTTTATGAGTTTTCATTAATAAATTAATCACATTGCAGCCTCTTGTTGAAATTACTGAATGAAAAACTTCTATTTTTTCCTCATATATACTGATAAAAAACACACTGCACTTTTTGCAAGCTAACGTCATAATCAGTACTTGAACAATCCTTTTGGGGATTAATTCAGTTCTGGATGATTTAAATGTATATGAATCAAACCTTAAAAACATAACTAAAAATTGGTGCAGTCTCCAAGTTACAGTTAACATGCATGCATTAAACAGCTCATAAATAAAAACTCCTGCATAGATATCGTCTTTGAAATGGAAGATATAACAAACGGCACTAAAAGGACTAGGCATGTTTATCAATAAATATTTTATTTAAAATGTTTTAAAATAAATTTGGGAAAGTGCATCTTAACAGAACATCATCATCTGCTTAAATAAGTTATTTTAAAATGGTGAAACCAATCGTGATAAAACTAAAAGTCCAGTGCTGGATGACTAAAAACACAACTTCACAATCCTAACAGCCCTCAGGAGATGCTTACAGCAGCTGCACAGCCGCTAGATTCTCACTCATAACCTGATCTATGACCATGTGGAAGACAACCTGTACGTTAGCGGTGTCTGTGGCAGTGGTGAAGTGGTGGTAGATGGGCTTGTCCGGGCGGCTGTTGCATGACGAGAACATGGCAGTGATGTGGTGGGCTGCAGCGTCCACGTCACCATCGGCTCCTGGATTTCAGTGAAGTGAGGAGTCAGTGTTAAGGACAGTCCAAACTGCACACAGTCGGTCTGATTCATTGATTAAATATTGATAAGCAAGACATGGTCTTCCGGTGAGAAACTCAACACAAGTTTTCCTCCTCAATCCTCAAACACACAAATAAAACATGACACAGAGTTCAGTACTCAGTTGTTGTGAATGAGTGTGAAATATGTATGACCATGATCTGGCCAGAATTAATGATATACACACAAACAGAGGACTGTATGTGAATACTCTGATGCTCTCTGACCAGAAGGAATTCTGATTACCCAACGGACACAGAGGATGCAGCGACCACCCAGCAAAAACAGACACAGACACACACACACACAACCAATTCCATGAGGTAGTAAGAATTTTAAAATATACCTCTGAGTTACAAGTTGTGAACTCCAGAGCTGCACACAGCTGATAGCATATGTCAGCAGTTCCTCAAGTTTGGGGTCAGAACACTGGGGCAGTTGCAATGTAAATGTGAGATTCCCAAGATCACTAGATTACTATTAAGATACTAAGATAACTAAATATGTTTAAAATCTATCATCTTTGTTTAAATAACTATTTGAACTGTCTTGGTTTGCCCAAAACAAAAAGGCAAAAATATGCCATACTCAAAAATCACACAGATATTTGACAGCTCTACCTGCATCATAAAACATAAAACAATCAATCCTCTCTAAAGTACCTTTGTAACTAGGCAGGTAAAATCTCAAGTGTCTTCCAGAGTGTAGGATCTTGTCTCGGAAAAGGTCGGTTTTGTTCATAAACAGAATCTGTAGGAGAGATAGAGCACCAGAATTGTAAATTTAAAAAAGAAAATCCACAGTGGCAACAGTCAAATAACCCTCTAGTGGATGACTTTGGGTACAGTTTCACAACATAACTCATGGGTGTGAAATGTATCACATTCACAACATTTAAGTATCAGTTTAAAATTATGAAAAGACTGCATGAGCCTCATGAATAAGATAGTATCTCCATACTGCTGTATATCACACACAGAGCATCCTGACATCCTCTGTAATGAGGACACGGTGGATCTAACTCACGAGGGAATAAATACCCTCCATACATACAAGCGTCCTGCTCTACACTGAGCCATCGGCTGAAACTGCACCTCTAGAGCCAAAACACACTAATGCACAACGTGTGTATCAGACTAGTCCATGAAAACACACACTACTGGCACTTTACACAAAAATGAACCACACTCAGTGAAAAATGAAAATCTTACAAATACCTACAAATATATTTTGGTTTTCAGTAGCCTTGCCTTGAATGCATAATAATGTGTAATCTCTATTTAAAGCAGATCTCTTCACACCGCTAATAGAGAAGCAATACACTGTCCAGCACTGGAAACACAATTAATATTTTTAAAAATGATGCAAGAGAATATCTGTAAGATATCCCTTGCCCCTAAACGCCTCGAGTTAATCAAGCACAGATATAAATGCTACTGACCAACACGTGAGATATAAATGCTGATACAAAGAGCCCGAGAAACTCACAATATGAAATAAATAAAAGTCACTACACCAGGTGTTAAACAGTGCTCACAGCCAACTTACTAAACACACATCACCTGCCCTACATCTCAGCTAGACTTTGTATGCTAATTATGTCTGTCAGACGCAATCATACCCAGTTTGTGTCACGTCTGCTTGGCATGAATGATTACCGAAAAAGCCCCTCAGTGCCTTCGTCACCTCCACACATTTAGATGAGCTTTGAAACAGACGGAGCAACAAGAGCTGAGAATAAAGGCACACTTCTGTGGTTGGCTGTGGCAAGCCAGTCTGGTTCATACGTCTGTTTCCTGTTTATGGAGTTAGCATCGTTAGCTTCTCACCACCAGCTCAGCCACCTTCATGTTGAGAAGACAACTCATGTGCTCTGAATTTTGCATAGAGCCCTTGTAAGAAAGCCAGGGTGTGAATAAACTTACCAGTGAGGCGCTGCTGAAAACTGCGTTGGTGCAGACGGATGTAAAAAGTTTGAGACTTTCTTGCAGGCGATTCTGAAGGAAAATGAAGTAGAGGCGCCGAGAGCAACACATTCAGCTAAAATCAGTGACTTTTCTGCCAAGTAATAACACACAGTATCAAATTTGATTTATACCATCACAAAAATTACCATACCCCTGAAGGCTCCTCCGTCTGTATATCATAGCTGCTGAGGGCCACGACAAACAACACGGCCTGAATACAGTCAAAGCAGCTGAGCCACTTCCTCCTCTCACTGCGCTGGCCCCCGACATCATACAACCTGTCAGTAAGCAAAAAGCAATCCAGTCATGCTTTACTCATCCAGTGAGTTGCTTACAACAGCTCACATAGACCGTGCGTCAAAGGAGAGAGAAAAGTATGATTCACTGTGTGTGTTTTACACCTTAAATCACTCTTAACAATCTATAAAGACATGATGGAGCGCTTGTGTGTGCTAAACTCTCCAGAGACTGGTCACATGAGTTTATTAGAAATATCAGAAAACTATTTCAGTCTAGGGTGATATCCTTTATATTGAATAATGATATTAATTCAAACCCGGTTCAAATATTGGGGCAATCCACTTCAAATTATGGTGCGGCACGATAGTGCAGTCAAGGGTCTTGGTGACACAGGTAATGAGTTCCCATTTGGGCCAGACGGTCTCCAGGTGCATGATTGCAGTACTCATGTCAGAGGCAATGAAGCGTTTATCCCCTGGGTCAAGAGTCAGATTTAACAAGCCGGGGGACAATAAGCCTTAACTGTGGTGTTTGACAGCTGTAGTTTCTGAGCTGCAGAAAAGAAAACCATCACTCATGGCCGGCTTTTATGGTTTTTCAGATTTAGTGGAAGAGCAAGATCAGACCTGTAAACTGATACACCTCACAAGACCTGAGGAAATAACATTATTGAATTTAGGTATTTAGTGAAATCAGCTCAAGACATATGAGACTGACTCAGTCTGATGCTGTTTTAGCCATGCGTATGACTATTGCCTGAGAACATATTAAAATCGTATGCCTATAATTCAATAAGGAGATGGAAAGCAAGGCCACATAAACTGCTTCTATGTAACATGTCTGTTTATTATTCAGAATATTATAAGTGCTGCAGGGAACATAATAACAGACTGCATATGGACAGTTATAATATTTACATGGTCTTCAATGTTGCACAATTTTGGCTGGCTTATTGTTCTGTGGTATCTGAATGGAAATGTTGCTTGATGACCTTGAACCACCTACACACTGTTATTGTATTCAGCATGAAAGTAAAACAAAAAGACATTGCACCACTACAGTAAGGAATAAAAACATAACTTTATACTTTGGTAGGTTATGAGGTATCAAATATTTATGTGCAGTTCCGGCTTTGAAAATTGGCAAAGGTGATAAAAAATGCTTTAAGTACACTGCAGTTGTTTTCCCAAATGCCTTTTGAACATCTAGAATATCATATGATGAAATGTCCTTCAATGAAAGTTTAGCATTTCGCCAGGAGCATTTCTGTAACACCACAATGCTTCATTTATAATGGTATGTTGCAACACCATTACATTTTTGTCCGCTTATCCAGGGCCGAGTTGCCGGGGCAGCAGGCCAAGCAAAGTACTTTGTACTTCCGTCTCCCCAGCAACACTTTCCAGCTACTCCAGGGGGACTCCAAGGGTTCCCAGGCCAGATGAGATATGCAATCCCTCCAGCGTGTTCTGGGTCTGCCCCGGGGCCTCCTACCAGTGGGACACCCAGGAGGCATCCTGGTCAGATGTTTGAACCACCTCAGCTCATCCCTTTCGACGCGAAGGAGCAGCGGCTCTACTCCGAGCTCCCTCCGGATGTCCGAGCTCCTTAACCTATCTCTGAGGCTGAGCCCAGACACCCCACAGAGGAAACTCATTTCAGCCGCTTGTATCCGTGATCTCATTCTTTCGGGTACTACCTGGAGCTCATGACCATAGGTGAGAGTTGGGACGTAGATGAGGCAGTAAATCAAAAGCTTCACTGTCCGGCTCAGCTCCCTCTTCACCATGACAGACTAGCGCAGCGCCTGCATCACTGCAGAAGCCGCACCAAATCTCTGATCAATCTTACGCTCCATTCTACCCTCAGGCATGAACAGTACTCAAAGATACTTGAACTCCTTCGCTTGAGGCAGTAACTCTCTTCCAGCCTGGAGAGGGCAATCCCCCAGTTTCCGGCAGAGAACTATGGCCTCAGATTTGGAGGTGCTGACCTTTATCCCTGCCGCTTCACACTCAGCTGCAAACTGCCCCAGTGCATGCTGGAGGTCATGGATGTTCCAACACATTTAACCTTTATCAAAAAAATTCAGGTCCTGAAATTTGGATACTGAACTTGCCCATATTAAGATTCTGATAATAATTTGATTCATTGTGCAGTCCTAACTTTGAAGCAGGTCTAACGTTGAAGAAGCTACAGTGTTTACAATATTAATGATGTCTTGGTCTGTATGGATTTCTTATAATGACCCACACACTGAATGCAGTCGTAGCACAAGGCGCAGGGGGAATCAAGAATGACTGCTTACTCTGTACGCTTCCTCCATATTTGTGTTATTATTCCTGGAATAACCAGGTGGAGTCAAGCCATCAATATTTCATGTCTGAGCCATGCCCAGGCAGCTGCTTCCTGCAGCTCAGAAGAGTTCAGCTTCAATCAGGGACCGTTCAAGTGTTGGTGGTGAGGCCGAGTCTCTGGAGGCTCAACAAACTGCTTTCTAGGACAGCATCATCTTAAAGAGTGTATGACAACTCCATGAGCAGTAACTCTGATGGAAAATAAATTTAAGTCCAAGTCCTCAATGCACCATAGAATAGGTTTTGTGTTTAACCCATTGATTGGAAATTGAGTATACTGACATTATTGACACCCACTTCCCAAAGTTATTTATTGTTGATCAGTTCCATACCTTCTCAGTCATCACAAGTTTTACTGAAAACCTATTTAGAGAGTGGTAAAATGTGGTTGTTGTCACCACAGCCAACATTTAATCAAATGTACTTATTTAAAATTTGAAGTTACGATATTTTGTGCTACAGGCTTATGAATTATAAATTCTCTCTCCTGCTGTTTCTTGACTGTCTGTATGCTGTCAACTGTCCAATAAAAGGACAAACATGCAGAACAATAACCATAAAAACAACTGAGCAACTACAACTTCTAACAGCTCCAAAGCCATCTTTATTACAGGCTGCTCCTCGTTACCAAGCAAGCTAATTACTAACATAATCAAAACCTTTTAAAGGCAGCGGCGCAAAGCACAAATCTGCTAAACAACCAAAAAAATAGGGAACTGGTTCCAGTTGAGAACCGGTTTTAAATTGTCTGATCCATTGGAATCTTAGCTTAGCAATTGCTTTTACTGATGCTGGCATGTTTTTCTGCCAAACAATGACATCAAGCTCATGCTCATAAACTGGAAACCTGCAACAAGGAGTTGCGACACAGAGGAAGAAATGGTTCAAAGCATTGCTTCATTTCACAAACAAAGATAACATCAGTGCTGGTGGTAATTTCTATAATTTCTATAAAATTATCATTTCAAGTAAGGGTGGGGGAAAAACACTATAAATTCCGCAAATGCTTTGTATCTGACACTCTATGCACATGTGACACTGCTTACCAACTGCGCAGCATGTCCATTACCAAGGGTCAATATCCTGTGTTACAATAGCATTAGCACCATGAAGACAGTCTTGGCACGTTTTTCATTTGACTAAGAAATACTCGCTGAATTTGAAGGCTGTACAAATATTCTCATTTCATCAACACTATTCAGACTCTGAGATAATTAGAATTACAATTATTGGTTGTATGCCTTCACGAACTTGGCAAGTTGCAATTACAATTTACATCAATGTCTGTGAAAAACATGGATGCTTCACACCCATCTTCCCCCCCAGCTGCACAGAAGATCTATACCATTAGCACAGTTTTAAGATGGACACCCAACATCAGTGTCACAGATTCAGTATCTGACAAAATGTCTCCCCTTCTGCTTCTCAGTTATGACGCTGAATAATGGCCAGAAAAGTGTCACTATGAAGCTGACCTTTAACCTGTCAGATAGAAAATGTCACCACGTCATTATTTTATCCTATTAGACATTTGTGTGAAAATTCGCAAATAAATTCCTAAGTTATGGCCAAAAACAAAGCGCTCTTGACACAAAACATTCACAAAATGAGACATACACAAGGTCACAGTGACCTTGACCTTCGACCCCCAAACTCTAAACAGTTCACTGTTGGCCGCAAGTTGATATTTGTGCCAAATTTGAAAATATTCCCTTACTGTGTTCCTGAAATATTGCTTTCATGAGAATGAGACAGATGCAAGGTCCCAGTGCCCTTTGACAATTAAAATATCTAACTTCGTCCTTGAGTCCAAGGGAACGTTTGTTCCAAAGTTGGAAAAATGACCTTTAGGCATTCTTAAGGCATTGCGTTCATAAGAATGGGACGGGCGGACAACCTGAAAATATGCCTCCAGCCACAGCTATTGCCTGTGTGAAGGCAAAACAAAATTGTTGCGTTGATGCTGAAAACTTTTTTCCCCAAACAGAAAACTGATCAAGAATCAATAAGGCAATCAATAAAGTATCAGAAAGACTGAAGCAGAACAGATAATGGAATAAGGATCAATAAAATCTTACCATTTCTCATCCCTGACCAAAACTGATTTGTTATTCGTCTACAGATACATATTGAAACACACTTAGTATGCAATGTAAAGCCTACAGTCTGACATCAAGTGTTTTGTGTATGTGTGTGTAACAGCATGCTTGTGTTAAACTGCATGTGTACATGTGGTTGCCATGTATACACATTGACTGTGCATGCAGTGATGTCTATACCCCCCCAGGTTTGCATTAAATGTTGCTTTTAGACTTAATATCCAGTTTATAATTACGATTGCTTCATTAGAATTATTCAAGGTAACATTATTAACACTTCATAACGCCATAAGACATGAATAGCTTGACTGTTCATTTTTAAGTATAAAAAGCAAAGAGTTCAACTGTCCTTTGAAAGTGAAGGCAGGTGAAATATTGTGTTAATATTAACAGTGCATATTCAGCAATGTATTTCTGTATAATATGCTTTTTGAGAGCCCAGTGTGACTTAATAAAACCTTTACCTTTATTAACTCAATATACAGCATTGGCACTATATCATGTTGCAACCACTGCTGAATTCACACTGCCAGTTTAATAAGTCTTACCGAAAGATCATTTCATTAAGTTGAAACTGCGTCTCAATGATTCCACAGGTCCTCACTCGCACTCTCAGAACATCTGTCTCGGTGGGGACGTATTTGGGAGCGATGATTCGACTCATGTTCTCGAAGAAACTGGAGAGGGAATAGGAAGGAGAACAAGAAGCATCAGACGAACATAGAAAGTCTATTATGAGAAGATACGCATCCAGATTTTGCTTTTGTCAGATTTCCTTTTAATATCACACTAAGACAGCAAATGCTTGAGGTTTTCATACAGAGGCTTTGGGCTCTGAGAGCTAGTTTAATGAAATTGGGCAGTAAAAAGTAATTTCTCACCTGCACAAGCTTTCTTTCTTTTTGATTCAAGCTATTACTCAGCTACTTCTACACCCAGTTGCCACAAGTGAAAACTAATTTCTAAGACAACAGCCTTGAACCAAATTCCACCTCCATGGAGGGCAAAATGTTTGTTTTTTGTTGAAACTGATTTGGTGGGTTTTGTGACTTAGTGCAGATGTGTTGATTTTACTTAATTTTGGAGACTGTTGAATTGTAATGTGTTAAACTGAGAGGCATTTCTAATATATAGTCTCCCTGATCGATATAACTTCCATTAGTCAAGAAGAAACACTGAAGTTAAAGAGGAACTGCACAGATTTTACACATCAAAGTCTGTTTATAGGTGTTAGGAGGTACTGCTGCATATGGGGAAAGAAGTTGTATAAAGTATTGTGTCTCCACAGGGAGCTGTGTGAGGAAGTGTCAAGAGATGTCACTTGAGTGAGCGCTGGTCGTTTTGCAAGCCCCTGTAGTCTGCGCCTCATCTCTGCTTGAGGCAAATGGGTGAAGACTACATTAGCAACTAAAGAATAGGATCTCTCTTGTTCTACTGCATGGATTTTATTTTCTTTTGGACTGTCCATCATGAGTCTGACAATGTGATGAGAGTGTATATAAAGTATAGTATGTGCCATTACGTGACCTACAGATTAGAAAATATCTTTGCCTACTTTACTGGCTGCAGGTCTGTTGTGTGTGACTTGTGTTGTTGTAGACTACACAAACGATTCCCAACAATGATTTTATGTCAGTGACACGGTTGATACTGATACAGTATCTTCTAACCTGGTCCCTATTAATGAGAGTTTTGTGTCTAAAAGCTTTTGATATTGAGTGAGAGGGCTGTAGCCAGCAGCTGCGAAACAGGCTGCAATGTCATTTTACCTTCACTAAAAGTGCTTGTTTTTGCCACTGCAGGCTCAAATTGTTATTCTGAGTGTCTGACAACATCATGGAAAGGATCCCTACAGAAACAGACCTTTCTGTCAAGGAGTAAGATCCTTTTTGATTAACCAGAAACAGCCCCGAAATTGCTATCGCCTAACCCACCATCCTCAATTTAAATAAACAGTAATTCTATCATTGTAAAAAATACTTCATTGAAAGCTGACAGAAACAATATTAAACTCACGTTAAAATTATGCTGACTCTGTACAAACTAAAATTAGTGTTATTCAAATGGAGCCTGGTGGTTTGGCAATATTAATTGTTTGAATAATAAGATTACATTGGATTTATATAGCGGTGGAGGAGCTCAGACAGGAAGGAGGAGCAAGGTTGTAAGTGATGAGTTTGAATTGGATACGCTGGTGGATGGGGAGCCAGCGGAGGTTATGAAGGATGAGGGTAATGTGATCACGAGTGCAAGAGTGCGTGAGAAGACGAGCAGCTGACTTCTGGATATACTGTTTGTTTTGGCTGACAAACCATAGAGGAGACTATTGAAGTGATGTCGATTTTGGGGGCTGATGCTTATTCTTGAACAAAAAACCTCTCCATGGATCCCTTCCATAATGTTGTGAGACTCACTTCCACTTTTAGTGAACGTAAATGTACATTGTGCACACGCCTGAAATGGTTATATTGCTGTCCGTTTTGCTGCTGTTGGCTGCAGCGCTCTTGCTCAAACTGGTGCAATTTCAAATATTGTTGCTCTTATTAGTCACTTGAACAAAAAATGTGGGAAAATAGGGTCACGATTAAAAAATCCCACAGCTACCCTTGATTCATTTAAAAACACAAACACTAATTGATTGGATTCATGTCATTCTTCATGCTGGTTTCCAAATCACAATGTCCATTTCTCAACAGCTGTGACTTCAACCTAATAAAGCTCATGTTGATTAGAATGGATTTCTAAAACACACATTTTACATCAATAGTTAACTTCCTCTAACTTCACATTTCTTTCTAGCTACATTAACAGTTCAGTTCGTGTCGAAGCTAATGTCCGAGAAGTCATTTCACACGTTGAGGTGCCCTCAGGTCCCGGGGAAGTCAAGTGTGTCACGACACAGTCTAATCCAATATTACTGGGGGGAGAAATCAATGTGGGGTCCGGCAGAGTGAGAATACTGTAAGGCAGTCAGTTGAGTTTCATATCATCCTCCTGCTCCCAAACTTATCGAGTTCCGATAATGAAGCTGTCACATCATCTTTCTCAGTCTGGCCGGCTAGAGTACCTTTAAACTTGGCAGACCTCCTCCCTGTTGCCTCGGAGATAAGACCTCGTCCTCAGTCTATTTATTCAAAGTTTATTTAAAGACAAATTAGTCAACCTTTACTTCATTTCAAAGACTGTATGCAACCACCACGATAAGTCACAAAACAGAATTTTGTGCTGTAGTTTGTAAGCGATGCACCAGCAATTTAAGCATCAACTAAATTACAGAAGGCATCTAAACATGAGCAACATAAGTGGGTCATTCAGTCAATCGAATAAGTAGCAGATACCTTTAATGACGTCTGACGATAACCCTCAAAAGGGAAATACTGCAACTTACTGAGGTATAGATCAGTATTAATGGGGTACACAGCTGCCTGTGTGAATTCTCTGTTCATTCAGTGTCTTCACTGATTATTGTGAGAAACTGCTTCCCATTAAAAGGTCCAGTGTGTAGGATTTAGGGGCATCTATTAGCAGAAATGTTATGTAATAATCATAACTATGTTTTCATTATCGCCTGAATATAAGAAATGTGTTTTCGTTATCTAAGCATGAGCCATTTTTATCTACATACAGAGGCCGTCCTCTTCCACAGAGTCCACCATGTTGTTCTACAGTAGCCCAGATTGAATAAATCAAACAGTTGCTCCAAATACAGCCATTTGCCTATTTGTGTCGGCCACTGTAGTTTGCCTACACGCTTGGCACACTGGAGAAGTTTCAGTTCTGCAACCTCACCGTTAGACACTGGACCTTTAAAAAAGGTGCCAAATTATGCCTTGGAATTTCCTACATTTCCCAGAATGGCCCTCAAAACTGTCCATGTGGAAGTCACACATTTTTGATTTTGCTGCAGTATGAAACACTGACTGGTGCTATAAATTCAGTTATTTTACATGTGAACTGTAAAGTGTGTTGGAGGTTGAGTTTTTAAACAAATAATCACACTTCATAGTTGGCCTGAAACTGAGTGATCAGAACAATAATACTGCCATTTACCAAACGTATTCCACACTCAAGTTAATGATCCACACTTCAGCCAATGATACAACCCACACTCACAAAGGATCCACGCGGAGAAGTGGGGTAGGATTTCATGACAATGTGCATGATGGGTGTTTTTGCTTGTTTGAGTTTTTCTTTTTTACAATGACCAATTCAAAGAGCACACTGCTGAAGGACAGCAATTGGAAAAAACACAGTTCTGCCTACATAAAGATAAAATCTGATATATAATTAGTGGACATAATCAGACAGGGAGATGTATTGTGGTAAAATACAGTTACATTAAAAAGTTTAATAAAAAGCTAATGCTACAGATTCATCAAAACCTCTGCCACAATTCTCCCTGCCTCACAGCTCCTCACATGATGCTGTTTGACTTCTTACTCAGTAAACAAGAAAATTAACTCCTTAACCAAGTCTGTTTCATCTGCTCCACCCTAACTCCCACCTTCCTGGATATCTGCAAACAGTGCTTTTTAAATTTGGACCCAATTAAGCCTCCCATTAAACAAATGTCACATGAATCATTTCCTGAAGACAAGTTTTTTTCTCAGCACTTGTTTCACCGTTGCTCTGTATTGATAAACTGTGATGACACGCATCTTACTGGGCAATTTCCCTTGACATTTCCACTGTCTATCATAATTGGGCAGCATTGATAGATCACTTGAGGTCATTCTACTCACTAGAGTGCAGAGTCATTCAACTCAAACTCATAACCTCTGGCTGCAGCTGCTCGCACCCCTTGGTCGGCCCAAAGTGCACAGACGGCATGAGCTACAAAAGGAAGCAGCTCCTGGTCGTCCCCTAAACACTGGTTGCAGGACAGGATGGAGCGGGCGTGCGTCTGCAGTAAATGGACCAAACCAGGACAGGACATTATATATACATCTTTATACTCAAAGTAAAAGTACAAAAGTACAGGTGATACACTGTCTGAAGGTACAAATATGTCGTGCCTTCCAACATAATGATCACCGATCTCTATCAGTCATCTCTACTGACAATGTGTACTGTCTACAGATGAAGACTGACATCTAGTGTGACAGTGAGGAGCTGCATGAAAACTGCGCTACCACAAAGCAGATTTAATGAAACCTAATCTAAAGGCGCATCATCCCATCTCACCTTGTTCTTCTTGTTAGCGAGGTTAATCCTCAGCATCCCCATTCCTCGGAGAACAAACTTCATAGAGGTCAGCAGGTTGTCTAGTACTGCAGGCTGCAGAGGGAATGGCAGTCAACCTTTTGTCCCATTGACTCATAACTTTAATATTTCAGGTCATTAAAATAAATCCTCCATTTGTTTCGCTGCAGTCCAATACCTTGAAACTACTGAGCTCTTGTTTGGAGAAGCCGTGACTGTGGATTATCTTTATCTGTTTGATCAGGGTGCTCTTTCCACTCTCTGCAGACCCTGGCACACACAAACAAGAGAGATGCTTCACTTTAAAATCACTTCAGTGAAACCTGAAACTACAGACATGTCAGTGCCTTTAAACTTACCAAGCATGAGGATTTTCACCACATTCGTCTCAGTCTTGGCCTGTTCACAAAGGTCTTGCTCTATTTTAGAGCTCTGGAGTTTAGCCTTTTTACCCTCTTCTGTGATATCCTGGTGCAGGCACATTCCCAAGCAGATCTGAGAAAGGATTCAATTTTCACAGGGAGGCATAAGTACTACTGTAAAGCACTGGCCGCAAAAAAATATGGCTAATTATTGCTACGTTACTAATATTAACATTTCATAAATGATTACGACGTTTACTGAGAGTTTTAAAAAGCAACACTGACTAAAAATGCAGTAGATGACATTCCTCATTTCTCTAAGCATCAAAATAATATCTTCAGCACTCAAATATAGCATAGAGGAGTAATTTAAAACTAAATAGCATACAGAAATGTAATTTTAATGTCAATATTTGATGACTAGCTTATAAGAAACTATGTTGTCTATTTTTCACCCATAATGGTGGGTTAATTTCACCAATTTTGTAATCTAAAATGTCATAAAACTTACAAAAAAAAGAAAGAAATAACAAACAAGACAAAGATAAGTGTCCGAAAAGGAGTAGGTAGAAGTAAAACTTTTGTCCCTTGCCCTTTTACATTTCTTCTTTTACCTCGTATTATTTCAACAAATTCCCAAATTTATTTACAACCAATATACAACTATCCCCAGTCTATTTACCACCCAATTAAATAAATAAGTAATTTTACTTTACTTTATTTTTGTATAGCACTTTTCAAAACAGTTACAAAGTGCTTTATGAGACAAATAAAAGAGTATACACCATCAAGATAAAAACAGCAATAAAACTTTGAGCATGGGCTAAGACCAGAAAAAAAAGGGTATAATTAAAATAAATAAAGTATAAATTTGATAAAATAAGGATAGAAATTGGACACAACAGGTTTAGTTAAAAAAGCCTTTCTACAAAAGTATGTTTTGAGGAGTGTACACCCAGTGTTACAAAATAAATATGCACTTCCCTTACACAACCTTCTCATAAAATTATTTTGAGGCAAAATTCTCATTTTTATGTGACTATAACACCAACTGAATAAATGTTGTACCTGCAGTGGGACTGGCAGTAAATGAAGGCAGCAAAACATGTCTCTGCTCCTGCTCGGCACGCTGGTGTCGTTGAGTCTCAATCTGAACTGTTAGCAAACAAAGTTAGCAACCAACGGAAGTGCTAATAAGCTTAATTAGGCGCACGTGCTCATTACCTGTAGACTGGTCATTGCTCTCAGCTTGATGCCGAGAGGACGCCGGGAAATGTATTTTTGTTTTAAATTAAGGCCACAGTTTTATTCAACAAGTAGCCCTACAGTAACGTCTCAAGATGTTAGATAACTTACTTAGCACAAGAGTTGAATCATTACATTTTATAATGTAACAGACTGTTCTATATTGCTTGACCCTCTTGAGTTGCCGTAGGGCAGTAGGTTTTAATGCGCTATGCTTATGTGAGAGTTTTGGGTGTGAAGGAAAAGAATGGGCAGCGGTTGCTGTTGGAGCTCTTACACCGTCTCCTGTCCCGTTTAATTTTTCCACGCCCAACACTTTTACACAGGTATGAGCCCCTTAAAACCATGCTTAAAACAATGGACCGTCACCCCAAAACCTTTTTTTGCCCTACGGCAACGCAAGAGGGACAAACAATACAGAAGAGTCTGTTAAAATAATACTTAATGCTTCTTCTGAACTGCCTTTCAGAGAAAGGTTCTTTTTACCACATGACATTTAATCTGACAGCTTCACTTTACAAAATCTATATTGTTATAGATTCACCTACTACAGTATAACAAGCTTCTAATTACTCTGTCTTGAATAGGTTTAGATAAGAGGTGAGAGGTCTTAGTGGACATATATATATATACATATATACACATAATATAGGTTATATGTGCATTTGTCTTTCCCAGTGAAACAAGAAAGAAGCAAAGGACTTTAATTTTGACATAATGAAAGACATTTACACCATAATTTGGTGCATAAAAATTCACCGGAATGCAGAAAACTAAGTATATGATGCACAAAAGTTTCTAGGGGAGGACCACCAAATTCCCCTTTTAAGACTGTAAAACTTCAATTAAACATCCAGTCCCTTTTATTAGCCAGGTGTGGCTACACATTTTGATAAATACGGGTCTGTCTCAATTAGGCACCTGTCTGGTTGCCAAGCAGTTCATTTTTAGTTCTTCACATGTATAAAACTGGGTTGTTAGGTACCTCAAATTATGTGTCCATTCCTCCATTATCCTGTATGTTATTCATATTCCTTTAGTGCATAAGGGTCCTCAGATCAAAAGAATCAAAAAGGTTTTTCATAAAAAATTAATCCAAGTTGTGAGTGTTGTTTGAACGGGATAAAGTGGTGTTGTGTCAGTATGTTGGGTGCCATAACTCACTCCCTCTCTGATGTGCTGTCTGTCAGAGCTAGATCAGATGAATGATTCATAATTGATATATTATCTCAAGCTTTTTAAAACAAGTAATATTCATACTGGTTTAAACAAACAATTTGATTACATTTCCTAATCGTTGCAGAGCAACAGTTTTGTGTGAAAGGAATTAAAGGCCTGGCCCATATATAGGCCGGTTGATTGTAGTGACTTAAGCAAATAATAGCACAGGCTATTAACTGAATTTTTACGCATATGTTGAAACTCACACCCTTGCTACCTTGGAAACATTAAAATGCTGTTTACATGCAGGCCTACATGTTAATGAATCAGTGATAATATTTAAATATATCCATATATCTTTTGCAAAATTAATACTTTCACTTTTAAGACTTTAAGATAAGATGTAAGATTTTGAATGCAGGGCCTTTCTCTTAATGGAGTATTGATTTATTGTACCGTGCTACTTTTTAAAATGACAATACTTCTGTCACCACACTGCCTGCATGATACAGTGCATGGGGATTGCCAAAAATTCATTATGACCACTTCAAATGTCCCTAAAAGCACCTTTAAGTGACCTTAAATTTTTTGAATATGTTAATGAATTACGCACGCTTTGTTTTATTAACATACGGCCAACATGAGCCAAAGGTTCTGGGGCACTAAGAAATATACTGTAGTCCTATATGTTAATGTTTCCAATTTAAATCGAGGTCACAATTAGGTCACGATGCCTGTGTATTTTTCTTTTTAAATAAAAACCTTACAGATAGGTAAGGTCATTTCTGTGTCCAAACATGACCTTAACCCTTTCATAATATGACTCATGTACAGCCTACCTACATTATACTGAAGACATGGATCCGACATTGCAACACTTCACCCAGACATTTTGCGTTTCAGGGAAAAGAAGACGACAAGTAGCCTTTCAGATTAGAATGTTATTATTGTCAGCGCCAGTAAACTGTAGTCCAATCAGTTCCTACAGTATCTGTCAACTGAGAGTTGTCAATAACATATACATTATAGCCTACACTGAATACATTCCAACTTGACATACAGACAGATTATTATGCTTTTTTTTAAACAATATGAAACCATCTATACAGTAGTTAATGGAGAGGAGGTGAGTAAAATATACATCTACAAAAAATATATTATTTAATCCCATTTGATATAGAGACAGAGGTTAAATTGTTCAGGGCTCAATGACAGTAAGAGGTCTATTTCATGATCAAGTCAACAACACTGAGCATCTGTCATAGTTCTCTGGTTCTACTAATAAAACTAAAGGTTAAAAGCAGTCTGTTAAAACTCTCTAGTGTTCTCTATGTTAGGATAAACCTAAGAAGTGGTTTTAAAAAAAATACAATTGCACTCAAAAGGCCAGGCGTGCAGGTCTTGACAGTGTGCATTTTCGAGTTAAAAACCTGCTCTACCAGTAAAACAGAAACAGTTCTGATGATTTCTGAGCAGTCAGTGCAGTCTGGAGAAAGGTCTGATATGTACATGAGGTCCCGAAAGAGTTTCAACACCTTCTCACGTCCAAACAACCCAAGTTAGATGCAGAGAGGCGGGGGGTTTCCTCCCCTGATTCTCTCGTGGTTTTAGCATCCTCCAGAGAGCCTTTAATGACTCTATAATACATAGATACAGTACGTACAGTATATACATTGATAGATCAGTTGTGGGGCTACACCCATTGCTGGGCAGAAAGCAGCAACGACCCCATGGAAATGACTGATCAAATCACTTCCTGGTTACAGTTTAATGCCTCAACATCTCAGGTTCCCACACTTGCCCTTCATATGTCCAAATCCTGTAATATAATCACTTAAAAATTCATTTTTGAAGGCAAAAAAATAAAAGGAATTAAAAATATCCAAAGACATAAAATAGGTCTTCCTTGTTTCAACTTTTTTTTTCTGTCCATAACTGCTTAGTTAGACATCTGTATGAGTGATTGTTGACTGACATGAACATGTATTTGCATATGCTGAATATATTAATACACAGAAGATCTCACACACACACACACGCACGCACACGCACACACACACACGTTGTATACCTGATGATCCCACAGCAGACTATGCCGGCGCCCTGGCCATAAACGGGCTGTTGTAAGGACTGCTGTTACTAACCAGGATCGTGTGTGGAGGGTGTCATAACACATAGAAAAGGGCTGATTTTCCTGTACATGAGTCTAGATTCATTGAGCTTGTCAGTTTGATGTTGACACGTGGTCTACGGTGCTCGGTCAAGGCTTTTCCTACAGCACGGCCTGGGCTCTTTCTGTAGTCTTTTCCTCCTCTTGTCGCTTCATGGCCTGGATCACAGCGATCTCTTTGGCCTCTTTCTTCTGGTTCCTCGCTTCAAATAGCAACCTGAATCGAAACAAGGAAAACGGAAAAAGTCTAAATCTAATATGACTTATCACAGAGGCAAACAAATGATGTCCCATTCATTTTAAAGGTCCATGGTGTAGGATTTAAGGGGGATATACTGGCAGAAATGAAGTAAGTATGTTTTCTTTAGAGAGCAATACCCTAAAAAGTTAAGGATTTGCTGTGTTTTCGTTACCTGGATTAGTTTATATCTACATAGGGAGCAGGTTCTCTTCCACGGAGACTGCCATGTCGCACTGCCACATTTTTACAGTAGCCCAGAACGTACAACCAAACACTGGCTCAAGATAGGCCCATGTTCGTGTCGGCCACTGTAGAGATCAACCCCAGCGGAACTGCTTTATTCAGTGTTTTTACCGGTTTTAATCACCTAGTCTGTTTGTTTTGGAGAGGAAGAAACCTCCGCAGATAATTTGGCTCCCGGTAAAATCCTCTGTCACTTGATGAGTTTTTAACCAATATTTTAATGCTAACAGGAAATATGAGGTTGATGTTGTTGGACTGTGTATACATTTTACTGGAAAATAAGAAATAATATAAAGTCTGATCGACATTAGACACTGATGCATATTTTTGATAAAATATGAAGACCGATGTTAGATAAGGTTTTCATGACCTGCTTAACAGTCAAATTTTGGTATGTAGAAATAATAATTATACTTAGAATAAGTGATATTAAACAATGGACGTCAAAAATTTACTTGAATAACTTTTAAAATCCTGTCTGTGACGGAATTGAACCCAAAGCGACTATTAGTTTTAAAGAATGGATAATAATGATTAGTCCTTTTGCCTGAGGTGGGAAAATATATTTTCCCAGAGGGTTTAACTAGTCTACTATCAGATGCAGTGATCAGAAATACAACTATTTGAGGTAGTTTTTTTCTTTCTTTCTTTTTTTTCTTTCAGACAAAGGCAAAGTTTTCACGCTGGGCACCGTAGTTACCGCTAGATGCCAGTAAATCCCCGATACACTGTATCTGTCAGAAAAATAATGATTTGCCCAATATAACATTGGCTATTTCTGCCCTCAAGCCTTTGTTACTGTTGTTTTTTTTAGAAGTTGACTGGAATTTTGCCTTCTTTTTACCTGTTTTTGATTATCCTTTGCACAATGGCATCTGTAGTGAGGCTGTTCCCACTGTCAACGGTGCGCAGGATTCCTTTCCTCCTCGGCTCCTGGTGAAGAAAACAACCCAAATGAATGTGATTCAGCATCTCTGCAGATTACAGCATTTCATGGAGGTGTTTTTTTTTTTCTAAAAAAGCTTTGTGTCGGCATTTAGGGTGTTTTCACATATAGTCCTTTTTAAACAAACCAAACTCAGTCCTCTTAAGTGCACCAAAAAGTGGACCAACAGAAAAGGGACTCCTTTTTGTGTTCACATTGTCAGTCTACTTGATGAGGACTCTTTCTGGTCAGCTTCAGCTCTGATGAGGTCTCAGTCCTCTTTTTGTTCACTATAGCCAATGTATAATACATATTGATATGGTTTTGTTTTTACTGTGACGTGAGACTGCAGTGTAGTTATGAAGCCCCACGTTTTCAGATTAACTTAACATATAAGGAAAGCCTTTGCATTTCTGTGCTGTAGACTGTTGCCGTTAATTTATTCTACATTCCACATCTGGAGACGTGCAGTATCTTTCATAGACCAAACTACTCCTCGTCCTGCATCCTTGCAAGTGTAACAGGCCGGCGTGGTTTCGTCTTTTCTTTCAAACGTCCCAGTGCAACAGCATGTGATAAAGAGGGCTAAATACAGTGGCAAAGAGCAAAGCGAGAGTTCTCTTGGAGTGTTTCACATATGCACGAAAAAGTGATCAGTTTCGTCAGAGTCAGTTAAGAGGGCTAAAAAAGACCGCGTGTGAAAACACCCCTAGAGTCTTACAGCATAAGGGTCGGATCCATCCTTGTCAGGATATATTTCAGTCTTTCCATGGCATACAAGATCCACCTGTGAATAAAAAGATGTGCTACTTTATTGATTCTTTATCGCAAAGAACATCATTATCTAATGGTGAGTGTTAACTGTATTGCCTAAACTTACCTTGAAATGGTCCAGCAAATCTTTTGTGACTGCAAAGGGTGCACCGATCACCACTTCTGACACATACTGAGAGGAAAAAGCAACACAACAAATTCAGTAATGAGTCACACAAAATGAATAGTAGATAAGTACTTGCAATGCACTGTGTTGATGGCGGTAGAACCACATACTGTATAAAAGAAGTGGACGTTGCCACTGTGATGTGACTCACTGGTTTGCAGACTACTGTGTGGCACCTTGGCCGTCGCCATCTCGGCTTTTTTAGAGTGAGGGGTGACAATATTGGATGAGAGGATGGAGCTGGCATGGATACGCACTGCTACACCTCTATCCTGATTGACAGGGCTCCGTGGTAACCACCTATTAATCACAGGGCAGCCATGTCTTAAGCATACCCTGCTTTATCATCTATTTCACTCTAAATGGGAACATCATTTACAAAATGAACCTCATGCTTTATTGAAGAAGACTTGAAACTAGTGATTGAGACCATAAACTCATTTAGAAAACGTCCACTGAGGTAATAAGTTAAATGAGAAGTGGGGTCATTTCCTCATAGACTTGTATAGGTTTAAAGCACTTCCACACTGGCTTCACTTTTCAGACCTGGAGGCTACGTTCACTTCTTTAACAGTCTACGGAAAACGAGAAGAGGAACCTACTCGACAAGCCAGGACGCTGAGGGTTCTCTCGTGGACATTCATGATGGGGTAGTTTTTCCCTTTGTAGCGGTTCACCTCCTGAAAATTTGAACAAAGAGGAAATGTGAAGTAAAATGTCAATGCTCAACTTGAGGAAGCAGCAACTGTCTCACATGGCTGAATAAGAGCACAAGTAGAGTCACCTGATCAAAGTGCAACCCCACTATAATGTATGGCTTTTCTGCGAGCTTATGTACTGCTTCCAGGAAGTCCACATGGCCAATGTCTGACAGGAGACCAGTTAAGGATGAATAGGCATTTCAGATAAGCTGACTATTCTATAACAGCAGTTCACAGAATTGTAAATAATTCGCACAAGTCTTTTCTTAGTGAGGGTTTAAAAGGATACGGAAGAGGTCAAAGGCTCCTGCCACATAGATGATAGTGTCTCCAGGTTGAGGCTCCTGGCCTGAAGCAAACTGGATGATCTTCTGTGAAGTCTGCAGGAACTGAGACACCCCGGTCCAGGGACTGTGGCCCTTCTGACCATGCGACCCCCATAATCCAGAAACAGGCACAATGAGTACAAACAGCATCACAATAAGACAGATACACTTCAGTATCATCACTGGAGTATGTTGAGTACATGAGACAAGAGCGCTGCATCACTGCCACCTAGTGGTGTGAGCAGCAATGTCCCCTTTGCTCCATAGCGAACTCAAGGCTGTCCCACAAATCCCCAGCACATGTATTCAGCCCTTGCCAAATGAACAGCATCACTCTGCCAGTCTTAAATGTCCAAATGTGGAGAGACCCTCTGCTGCTTTCACACTATTCAAATCCCCAGCATGTTGACTCTGAGCTACTTTACCCATTCAGGAACAGAAGTGGCATTCACTGTTTTACTGGCAAGGCCTGCAACTTGATTATAAAGTGGGTACACAGTAAAGGCCTTTGTTTAATAATGGTTGACGTCTGGCCCACTTAGCAACTTTGACTACTTGAATGACAAAACAGTGAAGGAAGAGGAAGCTGAAGGAGAAGAAGACTACCAAGAATTGAGCTTTAAAGGGGGACTATTATGCTTTCACATATCTTGTGTCTTAGATATAGTGTTACAGTGAGGGATGTTCAAATTAAACGTGGTCAAAGTTCTAGATAATAAGGTAAACATATGTAGAAGTAGAAAAAACCTCAGCTTTCCTTTCATTTTTTTCTATTTTGTGCCAGATTTCTTTATATGGTCATCTGCTCCAGGCACGCTTCTGCAAGTGTTTACATAGCCTACACTGCTACATGTAGCTACATGCTAACTTCAGGGAAACATGTAAATTCGGTTGCTGATGTTGTGAACTTCTCCTCAATTTTGGATCATATTCCTGCTGGAATATATCCATTTTTGTTTAGAAGCTATTGTTGGTGATACTTCATAGTGGAAGAGCCGCTGTGCTCTATTATAGTCATTCCCTGACCCTGGAAAACGGACTGATCAGAGCAGACTGTGCCCAGAAGTCCTCTGCATAGCAAACGATACGTCACATCGACTGAGCTGCAAACAGATGACTGCCGTTTGACAGCTGATTGACAGCTGTCAGAAGTCCCAATGACGGATGACAGCGCATTCAAGAAACCGATGACCAGTCAAATAGTAATAATAGGAATATCAATTGTTTAAGTTACCAAAATAAATGCCACAAACACCAGTAGGACAAAATGAAAACGACAGGGAACTGCAGATGTAATTTCACTGTCGCAAATATAATATGTTAGAATCTACAATCTGTGCAGCTATAACTTTAAACTTAAACTACATACATTGCAAAGTAACAACAGCAGAGCTCTGTGGGTTTATCTACATCCCTGATAATCTCAGAAAGTGGCGTTTGCTTATCTCCGAGGTAAGGGATGCAAAAGCAAGGGGGTCAAAGTTCAGGGCGTAACGTTATGAGAAAGTGGTATGTCCCGCTGTATGTGTACATACTGCATGCAACAGTTCATACTGTTTAAGGGCAGCTGCAGTACCTATTAAAAGTAGAAAGAAAAAGTATGCGATTCGGGACACACCCACAGTAGAGACCTCAAATAAAGTATGAACCTGAAAATGAACGTAATAGATCCTCTTTAAAAACACATTGGTAATAAGCTGAGGATTTGATATTGACTACGTGACATTCAAGTAATCTGTGAATATGTTTGGTACCTACCTTTCCAAAGTTGTCTGTGTGCTGCTGATAGTCTGAACTATCCTAAAGAGAAGAGAGGATTGAATTAGGGTTGTGCTGTGCACTGAGACTGAGATTTAGAGAGAATAAGGCTGCACTTACAATGTTGCTGTGATGTGCTTTGGTCATCAGTAGCATCCTGCCAACCAGATCTGTGGTTGAAACTCCCTGGGTTCTCTTACACTCCCTGGAACAGCATAAAACACAATTAAAAAATTTCAGAAACACATGCATCTTGTCAAAACTGTGATCAATCTTCTGCATATTAACTCACCTGTACCGCCCTGACTTCTTCACCTCTTCATATGTGTCCTTCCCATCCACTGTTAGAGTTATATCATCTGCAACAACAAAAAATCAGCAATCTAGCATTATACTGAGAGCTTATGACAATGAATCTGTTTGTGCATCTAAATAAGGACATGAGGTTGTGATAGAAGTGT
Organism: Epinephelus fuscoguttatus; assembly: GCF_011397635.1. Lineage (NCBI taxonomy): Eukaryota > Metazoa > Chordata > Actinopteri > Perciformes > Serranidae > Epinephelus > Epinephelus fuscoguttatus. Next base: position 22,263,270 of record NC_064770.1, on the reverse strand, counting down.
ACCTCCATGCACACAGAAATCACAGTTGTACTTGTCGAGGGTCTGGAGGGTGGTAACGTAAGGCGCTCCTTCCACGACCTCATCCACCCACTTTATGGCCCGCACCATCTTGTATCTTTCTGCCTGAGTGAAGACTGGCGGACCCTTGTGCTTCGCAATCTCACCTTAAAAACAAAACATGTACACTCAGATGAAACCATACTGTTGACACATAAATAAACTGAGACTAAACAGAACAGCGAGACAGAAATCTCCCTTTGCGTGACATTCTGATAAGCAGTTTTTACAGTCACTGAACGCAGCATCCCCCTCGTCACTGAGATAGTTTATTTGCACTTCAGCAGATATCTGTGCTGGGCCTGACTACTAAGTCACTCTGAGTTATCTTAACGTCAGAATGCTCCAGCGTACCATAGGAGGGCGAGATGCAATCACCCTGAGTCGCTGCACTAGTGTCACCACAGCCCCTCCAAAGGGTACAGGGCACAGCTGGTGTCTGCCTGGTAATGATGGGACTGAAGATCATAAACAGAGGCTACAGGTGCCATGGCTCCCCAGACCCAGCAGCTCCAGGCTGAACCATGCATGAAGAGTATTAGGAGGAGTATTAGAATTAAGGATGGGGAAAAAAAGTCATGTACAGATGAGCTAGACTTTTAAGACAGGGTTTCCACCGAAGATGTGCAGTTGTAGTGTTGGAGGGGAAAATGAATCAATGGCTCTGAGCCTTACTATCTGTGTGTACTCCAACGATGAGGTAATCTCCCATAGCCTTGGCCTGTCGCAGCTGGTTGGAGTGTCCATAATGGACCATGTCATAGCTGGGAGGATGAAAAGAGAAGAAGTCACATAAAAGTTACATGATCGTAGTGAGGCAAAGGAGCTGTAGGAATTAAAGGATTGTTTGTAAAACTCTTGGTTAGAAAATCAAAGATAAAGGATTCTTTGAATTAGAGTAATAAGATTTGGCAGCCACTCTTTAATCAAAGTTAAAACACGTTGCACATGTATGTCTTCCACAGTACATATGCTTTATCCTGATGATAGCAAGATAGTTAGAAACATCTGGTGGATAAAGCACAGTGTACTGGACTGTACACAGATGTCTGAGTGTCCCTGAATGCACCAATTAGGTTTTTCCCCACAACTTTTAGTTCATTTTGACTAAAAAAAAAAGAAAGTTGATTAAAACATTGTGAAATAAATGAAAAGTAAAGACTACCTGGGGTGTGGGAGATCAATACATTTTAAAGGATGGGCTAAAACATGCAAACTACTAGTGTGAGCCTTTAAAGGAGCAGTGTGTGGAATTTAGTGGCACCTAGTGGTGAGGATTGCAGATTGCAGCTGCCAAGCATGAACTCCCAGTTAGGATTTGTTTTGTGTTCAATGTTCAGGAGGGGTATTTTTTTTTTATCAGGAGTCAAGTCTCCACAGAGGTCTCTTCATCTCCAAAACAAATGCACCTGGGGTCTCATTTAAAAACACTACGTATGCACAAAATGAGTCCTGAAAGAGGTGCACGCTGCCTACATAAAAGTTGTGATCTATAATAACAGACCTGATGGGAGAAACTTTGACCCATGCTTACAAAAATTTTGGAGACAGGAAATTGGTGACGCAGATGGTGAGCAGGAAGCCTGATCATACACATCGTCAAATATTTTTTAGCGCACGCCATTTCTGGCTTTTGTTCGTATGTACATTTTTAGTTTGGATTCTACGCGTTGTTTCATAAATGAGACCCTTGGTGATTTAAGCACTGAATAAAGCAGTTTACGGTTAAAAAAATCTGTGTTTTTGCGAGGCTGTGCATCAGCGTCGCAAATGGGCCGCTAGCCCAGCACCTGCTAATGTGAACTCACTTTCTTCCTTTGATAACACAGAGGTCTCTTCCTCTCTAAAACAATTGGACGCAGGATTTAAACCGGTAAAAACACTGAATAAAGCAGTTATACGTGAAAAATCTGTTTTTTTCTAACGTTATTTGGCTCATCTTGGAGGGACTGCTCAGTATGGTGGCTAGGGATGCACCGATCCGATATCTGGATCGAATATCAGCCCCGATATCATCAAAACAGATGGATCGGGTATCGGAAAATGCAACCTATACCTGCGGCAATCCTTTCCCTTTAAATCTATTGCGACGTGAGCTATGTCATACGTCATGGAGTGAAGGAGAGAATCTGCTGTGTGGAGGTATTTCACACTATTTCAACTGCTGTTGCACAATTGTTTATTTTTGTTAAAAATAAATACTTCATCATTGCATTAATCCATTTATTCTTGTTTCATTTTATCTTGGGAAAGAACTGTGTAGTCATCAATGCCTGATGCCTCTCGTCTTCTCTGTTCTACATGTAAAGGTATATAGCTTTTTAGGTCAACCGTGGTGTCGGATCGGGTATCGGCTGATACTCAAAGCCACAGCATCAGGATCGGTATAAAAACTGAAAAAGCGAAAACATGAATAGCCCTATCTAGATAGTGTTTGAATGGTCCGTTCATGGCAGTACAACATGTCGATCTCCATATACGAGGACCTGCTCCCTACGTAGACATAAGCTATTTATTCTAAGGGAACGTAAACACAACAATTCTTATCATACTCTGACGAAACATACTTATTATATTGCATTCCATTTCCGCCTGTATATCCTCCTAAATCCTGCACACTGGACCTTTAATATTCAGTGTTTCTGATATTATCGACCCATCAAGCTAATCCACGCACATTCATTCATGCAATCTCCTAGATATCTGATCAAAGTCTCAACATAAAAAAGTCACCAGCACAGCCAGTGTGTTTTACCCTCCCACTTCACTCCACCCCAGCCATGATACCATCTGTAGATAATTAGATTAGCACAGATTGGAGACTGAGATTGTAACATGGTAATCTAGCATAGTAATAGAGAACAGATGGGCATTAGCCTTCCATCACTATTTCTACAGCCAACAGCTGACATCAGTCCGATCATTCTCCTTTCTGCTCTACTTGGAACGTGATATTGACATCTGCACAGAAAAGAGAAGAATGTGCTCTGACTGGTGAGAGCGACAGCAGGTGTCACTGAGGATGCATTGAGTTCATTAGCATATTAGCAGAGAAATTTGGTGACAATAGCTACTATCATCATTAGCATTTCTGTGACCGATATTAACTGGCTGAAATGGGGGGAGAAATACATTAAAACTGGCACCTGCGTCCTCTTTAGTACATTAAATTACACGTCAGGTCTCTCAGGAGTCAGGTGTAAAGCAGCACTATGAATAGCATCTTCCAAAAATCAATAAGAAAACAGATGAGCACTGCCAGGACTACAGTATGTACACAGCCACAACAGCAATAGGATCCCATGTTGTTTGCAGCCCCAGGCTATGCTAATGAAAGACAGCATCTGTGCCCTGCTGTGGTGTCACTACACACAGCCTGACTGGAAACAGCCTGGACTGCACTTGAATGGATTGTAACACAAAAACAACTATTCCCAGACTCCGGGGCTTCTCTACACGTGATTCAGATGCATCCACTACAGAATGCACAAAGGTGAGCCACAAAAAGAGGCTTGTTGTGGAGGAAGCAAGATGTTCTCTGTGTGTGTGTGTCTTGTGCTGTCAATCTGTTGAAATGGGATCCACGTGTTTGGGCTCTGAGGCGATAGTGCAGGGCCGGAAGAATGCAGCAAAGGGGAGCATTTGGAGGTGAATGAATAGGGAAGGAAACTCGGAGACCCAGACAGAGTTACATAAGACTAGGAGGCTGCTTTTGGGGGTGTTACACTAGCTCAATGTCCAACATGTGTTACCGTATTCCTGTTGTATTTTTTAGCAGGGATGGATCATGACCGTGACATGGTTAAATATTAATTAGCTTAGGCTGTTAGCGGACACCCAAACATCACCTGTAGACGCTTCTGGAGAACAAAGCCACACAGACATCTGTGGACACTGAGAGAATACAATGGGACATGTGTAGGGATTGAGGAGTACAAAAATTATAATCTTGAATTAAAAATTTAAATACATGGACACACAGTAATGATGTTTTTATTGAGTAATTCTCAGGATACCAATAGTCGCAATAGTTGCTTCACTGAGGCTTTAGATAGCACATTTATGGTCCTGCATGGACGGACTACCTCAGCAGAGACACAGTGGAAGTGGACTTTACCCTCCTCTTGCTGATGCTTCACTGACAACTGATCTTTAACCCCTGTCACCTCTTGTCATTGTGACAAATAAGCATCTGTGTGCAGAGAAAAAGGGGCCGGGTCAACACATGAAGTGACTGTGCTGTTTCCTTGGAATTTTCCTCTCATACCGCTGACAACGCTGGCTGTCAGTAAGTGAGCGGTGGCGTCCAGTAGGGCTCGGGGGGGGACGACAATGCACTCAGTGACGGGAATGGCTGCACGGGCACAACGGCTGTAGCAGGTGTGGGCCGGAAGGGTTAGAGGGGGTTAATGGCATGAGCTCTGTTGACATTGGCTCTCTTTGCGTGCTCACCCCACCGGTTAACATTCTGGCATCCCAAATATTCTGCAACATTCCATCAAACCACGGATAGACAGCCACACCTAAATGGCAGGAATTCGACCAGAGAAAGCCACCGTAATCCTGGCCTTCATACAGATATTCAAAACATTTATTTTTCTGCCGCACCATGGAGCCCACACTCTGTCCACCAAGGCTTGGTGCTTCTTCCAGAGGGGGCATCTTATAGGGTCACATCTAGGGGCTGCAGCTAATGATTATAGTCATTAGCAAATAATAGTTTTGTGTAGAAACTTAAGTATTTAAATATCTTGTTTGGGTCAAGCAACAGCCCAAAACCCAAAGATGGTCAGTTTACTATCACCTACGCAATGAAAAGCATCAAATCACCTCTGGTACCAGTAAATATTTGGCATATTTGGCATTTTTGCTTTAAAACACCAATTAATCAATTGCAAAACAGTTGGCAATACATTTCCTGTCAATTGATTAATCAATTAATCAGTTCCTCGTCATTTTTGAGATGCATACAGCTCAAAGAACATATAACCAGTTCTAGTTTAAGTTTAACCCGCATATAGATTGCCATTGTATTTTCTTGCATGTTTTACCAGCATTTAGCTAGTGGATGGTGCCAATTTTGTACCCTGACTGTCACTATGTGATCCATTTTGTCATTTAAAACTGAAAATTATTCATTGGCCAGTTTCTTGGTCTTCCATAATGTCCTGTTAAGCAGGCTGCAGCAAAGAAGTATTCTGTATCTGATCCTCTACATGACAGTCCTCCTGAAAGTGTCATGGTGAGGTGGCTGAAATATTAGTGCACTGACCGAGCCCCATACGTGGATCTGAGAAGACACCAAAACTTCTAACCTCACCTAGTCCAGTTAATGAAACCTGTAGAGCGTGTTCAGCATCATTTAGCTTGTTAAAAGTTAATATGGCTGCCTGTCATTTTTTTAACAAGGAGGACATTATTGCTGCTGCTGCTGCTGCTGCTGCTGCCGAAGTGTTTTAGTTGGACACTGAATTTTTCCCAAGGAACCAAGAAAAAAAAAACCCAAAAAACATATTAATAATATAAGTTGAAAAGTATGATATAAGACCATAAAGCTGGAGGAGAAGAGCGAACAAAGCTCCTCTTTGTTTGTGACCTTTGTTGTACATGCTTTGCCAATCGATGTGAACGCAAGTGCTAATTTTCTCTGGGTAGTCTCGCCCTTCCCACAGCTGTGCGTGTGTGCTCACTTTAATCACCTGTATTGCATTAAAGGCCGCGTCTGGCGCTGCGTGAGCGCCTTGCCCAACTCCTAATATAATTATTCTTTATTACATTACACCGTGCTGAAAGAAGACACCTTGTTTGTACAGGTGCCATTATGGCATCATGAAAGTAATCCAATGAAAAGTCAAACTGAGCATGTTTGGAGTGTTCTTAGCCTCACGTCCCAAAATAAATAAATGTATTGTTTTTAAATGAAATGTGTGTACATTATCATGTTGTGGTGTTAGAATATTTGAATAGACATTTTGACTGTTAGGAGGAGAAGCACAAGGGTTGCCAATAAGATTAATGATGGCTCGTTATATTCATTTGTCCAAGTGACAAAATATCTTGCATGTTTGTGCTGCAATAATTGTAGTCTAAACATCCATCTCGTAAAGCTGACATGGTCACACACATATGCCATCAATTCAGCCTAATATGTCTGTGCCTCCTTGTGCCTAATATCACCGCTGTGACCACCTGAACACCTTCGTGGCAATGTGACCTTCTTGTGTCTCAAGGCGTGGCATTATGGATTTTATACAGACCTATAAACATATTATATAAGCTTTTATACCAGTAAAGTATGATGAGGATTTTTGGAAGCATCTATGCAAAATCTTACACATAAATTCAACATTTAGCCTGTGCTATGCTTGACAGTGGTGTCTTGATTCTTATAGGCTTTTTTACTGTGTTAAGTTTGTACAACAAATTAATTTTGACCACATACATTGCCATTATAAGCATTACCACAGAGTATACTGGTCATATTTTGGAGGCTCCCTCTTCATGACAGTGAGTTATAATAAATGGCTGCAGCAAAGATCAATATTAATCTGTCCTGGTGTTATTATGTAATAATGTGTCTACTGATGAGGAATACTGACACCAGGATGCCCCAGTGATAATGTAGAGTAAGTGATGGAGTAAGTCCTGAGTTATACAGGTTATATGGTGGTCATTGAAGCCCTCATGGCAGGATATATGCAGTGGGATATCCAGTTAAAAGTTGAGTGTATAGTGATATCTCTGGAGGATGAAGCAGCAGTCCTGAGAGCTGTGTCACCTGCAGCAGGCCTGTCCGGAGGTAGGTGACACACAGCCTGACACACTCATTAGATGGTGCACGATGCAGACAGTAAGGACAATAGTGCATCTTCATCTTGCCATAATTTATCCAGTGCATTACTCACCAGCCATCGCACCACACCCGGATTCTTCGCCTCCTCTTCTCGGGACTGCACGCTGCAGCGCCGGGGGTCGTCCCTGCGTCTTTCCCGGCTGCTGTGTTCACTTGGTGGTGGTGATGTCCGTTCTTGATCATGGTGAGGCTGCCGGGTGATGACCGCGTCAGGTGCCACAGATCCCTCCAGGTGAGATGGTGAGCGGTGGCAGTTGTGTGCCCCGTTTCAGTGCAGGACAGCCGGTTTCTGTGTCAGCAGCAGCACCAGCAGCAGCAGCAGTGAGTGCGATGCGCAAACGCCTCCTCCACGGGCGACGCAACGACGCACGACGCGCTACGTCAAGCCGGCCAAAGAAAGCAGATAAACCACGAAGGAAATGAAGCACTGCTTATAAAACTCACTGCAACACACCTCTGTGGTGTATACTTTTATTTTGAAAAGACCAAACATGAAGTAGTGAGTTCATTACGACAGACTTGACACAGGTTGAATCGTACGATGGAGTGCCGGTGCACGCAGCCGACATGTTGTTACATAATAGCGGCGTTTTCCACTGTCATGTGACAGTATCTGGATTCCCACAGAAATAGCAGGCTATCTGCCAGAGTGTCTTTGATGACGTGCCAGTTTGGGGCCAGCACCTTCACCTCAAGTAAGATAACCACAACAATATATTTGTTTTTGTCTTTAAAATACACCTCTTACACTTTCTACACTTTATAGTTTATTTAATATGGACATCACAGCAGCATTAGAAATGTATATTAATGCTTACTCAGTTTCTTTTTATATAAAGAATGGTACACCTTTTGTCCACTATTATTTTTACTATTATTTTACTTTTTTCTCTCTACTAATTTGATAAATTTTACAGTAGTAGCATCTATTATCATTATTGTTATTATTATTTAATTAATTCATATTATTATTTTAAGTAAATAATCTAGTTGTTTATTTTATTTATTTTTGTGTGTGTGCTTCCCCCAGTCCTCCTTTCTACCCTATCTCACACACACACACCCTACATCCATGCTTGCCTACCCTCACACACACACACACACACACACACACACACACACACACACACAGACCCGTACTTGTGTTATTCATGTTGCTCTGCCATCTATTTTTCGTTTCGTACCCTGTTCTATGTTCTGTCTCATACATGTACTGTCCTGTCCCTTGTCTTGAAATAAAAAAAAAAAATGCATATTAATGCACGAGAACCAGAAACTAATTTACAACACCTGTCCACTGGAGGCCTGAAAGAAGAAAGAAAATACAAATTATGATATTAAAAAGAAAAGAAAATGCATCTACAACATGATCCACAAACGCATACACAGATTTAAAAACACAGTATGCATCCACAAATATTCACCTAAGATACATCCACAAATAAACACATGAATTGCATCCCCATATCCAAACACAGGACCTGATCAGCTGATAAAACAAGTAACATTGGAGATATGGTAAGAATAATGAACTTTAACTTGTATAGCACCTTTCAAAACACAGCTACAATAAAACTAAACACACTTCAAAGACAAGGAGAACAAAACAAAGCAATCTAAGTCATAAAATAAGGAAGGCCAAAACTAAAATCAAGATCAAGATAATAAATGGGAAATAACATCAATAAGATAGCAATAAAATACACAGACAGCTGATAGAAGTATGTTTTTAGAGAGACTAAAATGAAGACAGTGACTCAGACAGCCTTACACCCTCAGGCAGGTCATTCCAGAGCCTCGGGGCCCTGGTGGCAAAAGCTTTGTCTCCTTTGGTCTTCAGTCCGGACTCTGGGACAAGCAGAAGACCTTTGCCTGAGGATCTCAAACTACACAGGGGTTCATAAGGGACTAGCAGGTCTGAAATGTAATCTGGAGCCAGGCCATGAAGAGCCTTAAAGTCAGTCCTAAAACAAATGGGGAGCCAGTGTCAAGAGGCTAAAACTGGTGTGATGTGGTCGTGCTTCTTGGTTATTAAGATATGAATAAAGGTTGTTGCAATAATCAAGACATGAAGAGATAAAAGCAGTTTCTGTATCTCTGAACATTAAAATAGATCTTCTTATAGCAGTGTTTCTGAGGTGATGGAAACATGATTGGATAAGCTCAGTGACATGTTGTTGCTTTATGTGTTGACACAGGTGACCAGTAGATGGCAGTATTTGTTTTGTGATATGTTGTGACCCAATTACAAGGATTTCTGTTTTCTTAGAACTGAGCTGAATAAAATTTAAAGACACCCAGTTTTTGATATCATATAGACAGTCCTGTAGAGAACTCAGCATGCTGAGGTCAGTGGGTTTAACAGGGAGGTACAGCTGAGTGTCATCTGCATAACAGTGGAGAGAGACACACATTCCTCCTTTGTGCTTCTAGGAAAAATATCACAAACAATAATGCTTTTTTTAATTTAACCAATTTTTAACTAGTTAAAGGGAAACCTGGCCAAGACAGCAGCATACAAAAAGTTTCAGCCAAACAGCCGCACAATAAGCATAAAAGACACACAGTAACTTGTAGAAATATTAGAACAACTATGCACAGTGACAAACAGATTCATTCATCCTCGTACTTCTGAGAGCTTTAAAATCAGGCAGTGGGACCAGTTCACATAGTTTCAGCTCTTTTTGAAGGTTATTCCAAGTGAGAGGAGCAGAGCACATAAAAGCTTTCCTTCCCAGCTCAGTCTGTGCACCAGGAGCACACAACAACACTAAGTCTTGTGATCTCAGACTGAAGCTACTGTCAGATCTCTGTTCAATCACAGTACAAATGTATGAAGGGAGTTTACCCAGTAAGGCTTTATAAATGAACAAATACCAGTGACTGAGCTATAGCAAAGGTTAAAGAAGGCCAACCAGCCCTGGAATAAAGTCTCAGTGCATTATGATGTGCTTTATCTAACATGTGCAGACAATGTGCAGATGCATTCATGTACAGCAGGTCACCATAATCTAGAAATGGTAAAAACATAGCAGCAACCAGTCTTTTTCTGGCCTCAAAGGAGACACAGGACTTGTTTCTGAGATTTAACCCTAACTTCAGCCTCATCTTTTTAAGAAGATTATTAACCTGAGGTTTAAAAGACAGGGAGTCTGTAAAATAAAATAAAATAAAATAAAACGGAATTAAATTAAATTAAATCAAATTACAATAATTTAAAAAAAGAGTTAAAGGCTAAATAAATACAAACTGTAACCTATCTATGAACACATACAGAAACACTGGGCAAATTTACATAATCTATCTATAGATATATTGATTTAGCATATATAAAAGTTATTTTGAGGGCGGCATGGTGGTGTGGTGGATAGCACTCTCGCCTCACAGCAAGAGGGTTGCCGGTTTGATCCCGGGTGTGGGAGCCCTTCTGTGCGGAGTTTGCATGTTCTCCCCGTGTCAGCGTGGGTTCTCTCCGGGCACTCCGGCTTCCTCCCACAGTCCAGAGACATGCAGATTGGGGACTAGGTTAATTGGAGACTCTAAATTGTCCGTAGGTGTGAATGTGAGCGTGAATGGTTGTTTGTCTCTATGTGTCAGCCCTGCGATAGTCTGGCGACCTGTCCAGGGTGTACCCTGCCTCTCGCCCAATGTCAGCTGGGATAGGCTCCAGCCCCCCCGCGACCCTCAAGAGGATGAAGCGGTTAGAAAATGAATGAAAAGTTATTTTAAAATATTACTGTGAATTTGTGGTGACTAATAAGATCACAAGCAAGAAGGAAATATCTCCATACTGGGAAATTTTTATGTGCATCTAAAACCAATAATAATTACTGGTATAATTCTCCAATTTCTACCTATATAAATTTATTTTTGTTGTGTGTTTTTTTTTCCTTAATTTTTTAAATTTATATATATATATATACACACACACACACACACACAGACATACATTTTTACAAACTTTAAAGTCCAACTAAGGCGGATAAAACAAACATATGCAATCAATTAAAAAAAAGACAAAATGAAGTACAAACAGGCTTAGCTGATAGATCGTGAAGTGCATGAAAAAATAAATGTAAATAGATAAATAATTACAGGCATGCAACACAACAGCCCTGCAGTAAATCTTTATTTTACTGCTTGATTTTTGTTGACACTCTTATCAGTGTTTATTGTCAAGGTCAAGGTCAAATTTATTTATATAGCACATTTAAAAACAAGCAGAGTTGACCAAAGTGTTTCACAAGCATACAATAAACTAACAATAAACAGAAACACATGGCAAACAAACAAAAAACAATATGTGGAGATGTTAAAGATCAGCTCACATTAAAAGCCAAAGAAAAAGGTACGTCTTTAGTAAAGTCTTGAAAGATTCAGCGGTCTGAGCAGTTCTTATCTGCATAGTTAAACTATTCCAAAGGTTAGGAGCAGCCACAGAAAAAACTCGGTCACCTCTATTTTTTAGTCTGGATCTGACTGGATGACCTCAAAGCTCTAACAGGTGTGTGGATGCGTAACATCTCATATAAGTAAGGATGTGCCGTGCCATTTAAAACCTTAAAAACAAGCAATAAAATCAATCCTGAAGCGGACAGGAAGCCAGTGAAGTGAGATCAAGACTGGAGTGGTGTGCTCATGTTTTCTTGTTTTATTTAAAACAATAAAATTATTCCACAAAAAAAAGATAATGTTTTGTTATATTTTAAGTTTGTCTAATTGGCTTATACAACATCACCAACCATGCTTTCAAAAGGTTAAATAAACGCCTCACTTGCACAGTGTCAATAAAATCTGAACTCACAAACCTTTACTGTGATGCTGTTAGTGATTTTCCTAACTGACATAGTAAAGCTGTGCAGTGTAGGGGAAATCCTTGTGTTAAGAGTGTGTGGCGTCATCTTGTGGAAAAACCCTGTTAAATCACACAAGGTCTTTACACAGACGTGCCAGCAGAGGGAAACCCAGCCCCACTTATTGCATGTGAGCTGGGGCAAGGTGAACTCACTACATCCTGGTATCTGCTGTCTGGAGTCTTTAACTTGGCTTTTATCCTGTGGGTTTTTCTTATAGCTGCAATGGCACTGACTGTCTGAAAAATCATGGTGTTTGATACGATAAGAATCCTTCATATGATGTGTCATCACTACAGCTGTATGTGGTTCAAATATTTGCTGATGGTACGAGGAGTAATACACCTCTCACCCAGTGCAGCATCTCTTACAAACAGGCATGTCCTCTGCCGTGGTGACATTTGCAGAGCGGAGCCCCATGCCAAGCTTTGGCACGGCAGATGTGCTAAATGAACAGCCTTGCTGATGGGGATGGCAACATTAATTGTACAGCGGGGCTCTGGTCTGAGAACTGGGGCAGGCACCTGCTGCAGAAGTGGGTGAAGATGAAGAATGCTGTCCTAGATTGCCCACCAGCTCACCTTAACCCAACCCGCCAAATTAATCAACTCTTCAGAGGCCATCCGGTTGTCTGGGGCAGGCATCCAGAGGAAGAGGAGCCTGATTTAAGGCACAGGTCACACAGACCTGTAGGAGTCTCTTCAATTTAAGACAAAGGGGGGAACAATACCACTCTGCATCGCTGCAGAGGCACTGGGGTTTAGACTCACCCCCGCAGGATGGAGGGGTAAGATGTAGCTCGTCTTCAGCCATCTGTCTCTTTGTCTCCGCGTGTTCTCTCATGAGATGTGTTTTGAATGTGCTGGGGTTGAAACGCTGCTGAGGAGGGTGATGTTTGATGAGGTGCGCTGAGACAGAGGGGGGGTTTAGGAGGCCCATAGGGAGCACAGATGACTAACTCACTACTCCTCCTAATCTAGGACAAGCACACCTAGACATCCTTCATGACTCTAATGTTTTACTCGTGTCGGGCCAAAAATATGTCCGCTGAGGTTAGCCAAAGTGGGTCGCCCAACGGCTTTTTTTGGATCACAGAAAAAGAAATCGTGCCATCTAAATGATCGCTGTCTTCTAAAACCCACCCTGGACGGCAAAGAGCCTTCCCCGCCAGTTTATTTTTACAAGTATCAAACTGGGTCAATGACGCCACAGAATATGACAAAACCCCATTTCAACAGTGTTTAAAAGCCTCCAAAGAGACAGAGTAGTATCCTTTTTCAAAACATTTTATTGGTCTTATAGAAAATAAAGTAAGCTGTATCAACAAACATACAATATATACATCAATAACTTAGACACCTCAGAGAATCACGTTTAAATCCACAGTTGTTACTGTATATATGAATACATAGTACTTATCTACAGATTGCAAAAAGTACAATAATTTAATTTATAAATAGTTACAATTAACTATTGTCTGTTTTCATACAAAGTACTGCAATATTTTATTACAACCCATACAGAAAAATAACAAAAACAGATAATTAACTTTGTATTACTCGCTTTAGTCAGATTTTTATACTTTTGAAACACAGACCCACTCCATAGAGTAAGAGGAAGAAACCTGCACAGTCAACTGTTTTCAAAGCATAATTTCATGGGAAAAAAAAAAGCCAATGTCTTGAGAGCTATTAAATTCAACTGCCACACAAGTGCTGTTATTTATCCTCTCTAACATGTTGCCTGTAAAAACAAAATAAGAAGAAAACAAAAGCCATAACCAATTAAAATAGAAATCTGCAGAACAAATTACAGTGTTAAGATCAATTTCAAATACACACTCGACACGTAATGAGAACAGAAAACGCCGTGGATGATGCTACAGCAAACGACGAGCATTAATGACTGGTGTAGCAGCAGAGGAACCTCAAACGTACAAAAAACACACGCACGCGCTCGCACGCACACCGAAGAAAGTAAAATATTGCAAGTGGCCCTTGTGACAGAATCTACTGTAGCATCCATTTCACTCAGTGCACAGACGTTTACAGAATAGCATTATCTTTCAGTCAGATATCCAAGTCCAATGTATGGTTCCGGGTGAATCAGCCAATTTGAGACCAGAGTAATTAGTGAGTAAGGCTTGAGTGCAACTGTCCCATGATTCCTTTGAAGCACTGTACACTACTACAGCTTTAGCTACGATAAACAAGGGCCAATTGCGCTTCCTTTGAGGGATTCAAAATCTGAGGGCGAAATAAAAAACACATCTTTACAAAAAAAACCTACAAAACAGCAAGAATTATTAAATAACAGACCATAGTCACTTTGACAATATTGATTACTCTTACATCTACTCTTTCACACCTTTCCACTGAGTTGCATATTAAGGGTCACTTTTTCACAATGGTCATTAATACCTACTGTAGCTACATACTATACACCTGTATGTGTGAGAAAGAGAGAGTCGTCATCTCTTGGCGGAGATCGAGAGATTGGTCGGCGGTGCCGCTCGAACACCTTGAAAGACACTTGACACGAAAAAAGATTCACTCCACAAGACTGCCACAGCAATAAGGACGCCAACATCAATACTGGGCTATGTCAAGAGTCAGATATATATTTTCCCACAGTTAACCAGTCAATGTAGATAGCTAAGCATGTTGAGGATAGGATACTTGCACACAGACGGTATAACCAGCACCCAGGAGTTTTTGCTGAGGCGTAGCTTTGAGAGTGACCGCAGATTAACACCTCGCCGACACTATAAGACATTCTGACCAGCAGGAGAGTGAGATCCGGATGAAGTGCATTCGGTTAACGTCATTACACAACTACGTTCACCTTGAGGTGTAAAACCGCTCCACTGTTAAATTCCTTGGTTTTTTTTGTTTTGTTTTAGAGGACCAGGAGAGTGATGTGACACTTGGCACAGAAGGAGCGGCTGCTGGCAGCAGTTGTTGATTGTAATTCTACGTGGTCTTGCTGTGTCTCTTTCTGAGTGTGGATTGAAGCCCTTTATGACATGCTTATTATTATAAAAAAAAAAAAAAAAGGAAAACAAAAATTGAATAGAGCTGCCATCCCCTGCTTCTCATCTAGAATGGTTTGTTCATTTTTAGAGTGACCTGTTTTGTCCTGAGCAAAACAAGCAGGAGCTTAGTGCATACAAACCCTCAGCCAAACCCTACCGCTTTTAATCTGACAATCTGAAGTCCAGTGGGGAAATTTACACGAGTGATGCTGCACCATTTGGCCTGTTACCCGTTCAGTTCATTGATGCAATCTTAGTGAGAGTATTGAGGAAGTTTCTCAACATTCAGAGGGGAAAAAAAACAGTATTAAAGGAGCAGTGTGTAAGATTTAGGGGGATCTAGCTGTGAGGATGCAGATTGTAAACAGCTGAAACTCCTCCTGGTTAGAATTCCTTCGGTGTTCATTGTTCATGAGGTTTTTACAGGGACCCGAATTATCAGCGAATGTCTCTTCCTCTCCAAAACAAACGGACCAGAGGATTAAAACAGGTAAAAACACTGAAAAAAAGCACGATAAAAAAAATCAGTGTTTCTCTGATGCTGTTCGGCTTGTTGCAAAAGGAACGCTAGCCCAGCACCTGCTAATGTGTCTCTGTCTGAAAATTTAAGATACAGATGTTCAGGAGATTTTAACGGGGGGTCAAATTATCCACAGAGGTCTGTTCGTCTCCAGAACAAACAAACGTGGCGTTTTAAACTGGTAAAAACACTGAGTACACCCAGCTGGCCTCAAACATCATTAGACGTTAATATTTGGTTGGATTTTGTAAACCCATCCTAATTTCACTGCTGATATCTGATATGCAATACGCAATCTCATTTGGCTGATAACCGTTACTGGTATCAATATATCTATATATAATGGAAAATTATGCATCTTTCTTTTCCGAATCTATGACTGAATATACCTCTTTATCTGTATGCTTGCACCCAGTTTCTTTATTTTTACATGTCTTTTCATTTTTGTAGGCCTGTAGCATGTAGCCTACTTGTGTTTACATTGTATAGTGCTATTTTTTTACTGTCTGATTTATATGTATTTATAAAGAACGTTCCCTTTAAAATTTGAAAAGCCATAAGAAAAATAAGACTTCACAGTCTTTTGTTTTCCTTGGTGGTGGTTAAAGAAATTTGTAAAGCAGAGTTTATTTAGTGGAGTTCAAGCTGAATGGGTGTTAATTTGCTTGTTAAGCTGTCGGTAGTGGTAGAGACGGTAGCATGTACTAAATAGTGAGCCGAAAAGAGCTGACTGTAAGCACAGGAGCATGCTGATTGTGGGGCTTTTGCTCAGTGTCTTGGAATGACTGTAAAAAAAAACTTTTGACAAAGTGCCATGCCGGAAGAATTGTGTGGATGGTTTAGCCCACTAGCATCTAGCTAGCTGCTTTGGCAGCCTCCAACTAGTGTGGACTTTATCTTGCTAACCGTTAGCTAGCTTACCAGTTGAGTTTACATTGTTTGTTGGATCAAGAGAGGATAACGCCACATCAGAACACAGCACTGCAGGTCTCATCCTTTAACATCGTAGTTTTTTTGGCATCAGTCTTCAGATTTTAAAGTGTTTTTTTCTGCGAAGGACCTTGTTAGGCAGCTTCCTAGATTTACCTTAGACAGGACAGTGCAGTGTCGTAAGTTACTGAACTCTGAACACACGGATTCACTCCTCTGAGCTCAACTACTACATAGACTTTCACAGACTGTAACAGTAACACATCTGTGGGCCCAATTGTTTCATTGTTCAGTATGTTTTATTCCTAACAGTTTGTTAATAGACTCAAATGACAAACGTATTGGGTTAATGGTTAATTTATGGTGATTGTGAACATTATCTTCACACTGGGTATCAGCATTTCATACTATATTGTAAGTGCTTTTGCACCAAAAAGTTAGTAACTGAATCATAAACATTTAAGACATGTTGTCTTTGGTTAATGGCCCTTTCATTGTCATTTACAAGCACGTGAGATACCTTTTCTGCTTCGTTCCTACTTACATACTTGTATATATTTCAGATATGTTGTTTTGCTACCTGTGCTGTATCATTTAACTGTCAATTAAAAAAATATATAGGTTTGTCATATTGGCAAAAATCTGCATGTTGGACAATTCCAATGTTTCATTTTAAAGCCAATATCGGCCGATAGATAATGTGCCGATATTATCGTGCATCCCTAAATTTCACATAGATTACTGACAACAGATGATGCTAATATTTTGTTGGTAGTAAGTTTTGTTAAATAACCAAAATCCAGCATCTTCCAAATGTCTCACGCTGATGGCGACTTAATGTAGAATAACATAATAATGTTAACGTCCACACAAAGTGAAATTCTAACGTTAGACATTTGAAATCGTCAACTCGATTTTCATTCCAACCAAAATTTTACATTTGTCTGATAAAAGAGTCCAACGTCTTTCTAACATCACATGACATCTGGTGCCAGCTGGGAAGCAATTTCATGTTAAAAAATGTGTGTTTTTCCAAACAACGTGTCACAGAGGGGCCCCTAACTATGGTGGCCAACGCGAAAGCACGAACAGCCCCAGCTAGAGCCAATGGTTTGTCTGGTCTGGGCAACTGTAGAAACGTGTTGATGCAACATCTCCCTATTTAGATATGAACAGCTTATTTTAAGGTAACAAAAGCGCAACAACTCTTATTTAAAGTGATTATACACTAAAAAAAAAAAAAAAAAAACTTAACATATTCATTTTATCCCCCTAAATCCTACACACTGGACGTTTCACTTCACATTTCATTTAGTCTGTCAAATTTGAAGGGTTTTTCATTTCTATTCCTGCAATCTATTTCAAATAAATTCAGTGGCTGGAATGGATACAATGATGAAATCGTCCCAACAATGAAGTCGTTTACTACCAGGTTACAGAGGATGTATTTAGAGGGCATCCAGCACCAAGTGGAAACATTATTCAGATTCTGCAATGACAGTATCACTTTAAGCTTCAGGTAAAAGTCACTAATGCGATTCCACCCAATTCTGTCTTACATGGCTCAATGTGGTAAACTCTTGATGACAATATGATTTGTAACTAACACCGAGGAAGCGGAGGATATCACAGATGCCAATACGCACAAAGACAATTGACCTTGTTTACACCACCTAGTTTAGCTCTACAGATTTGTTTTAAATAGCACAGCATTGACATCTATACAGTGAACGACACTGCCAACTTGTCACTTACACATCACGTCACGCGCTACCCCACAGTACGCGCCTAGTCACTAGAAAAAAGCTATCAGACTTCAATAGTAAGCCACTTTCGGTACAATTGCAAAAAGATGTCACAGGATTTTTTTTTTTACGTTTTCGTTATCTGTATTTCTATAAACAATGGAAGGTAATCTACCTAGTAATAAAAACCAAGAACTCAACATTAGACAAAGTTTTCTACACCTTAACAATTCAAACAGTAAAGCTTGTGTAAAGATTTTTCTTTTGGAAATATCTGACGGCCCTGTCAACAAGTAATTACAAAAAATGCAATATATATCTTTCAAACAAAACAACTTGAACGTATTTTCTCTATGAGCAAAAATTATGTTTCAAAATGTCTGTGGATTTCACCGTCCCCACAAAACACGAGGATATTACTGTTATAACATTCAGGTATTCAGATATTGTAGAAGAATCTTGTCATATTGGAATGGCACTCAGTTCTGGAACAATATCATTAAGAACTGCTGATCATTTTTAACGTTTCCACTTAACCATAAATATGCAAGACCTCTTTGTATTTTCAGTGCATACATATATTATTGCATCTACCAGTCATATTGATAATGACAAGTTCATTAAAGCCTGTCGCAGATAAACAGAAATGAATGCTAGATTTGGGAGCATTATTTCACGCTTGTTCTTGACAGACGACCAACAAAATCACAAATTTGACTAATTTACTAGTTTTGGGTTAGTCAGGCTGTTATGAAGACATCTGTAGCATCCACACCAAGAGTTTGTGACCATTTGTTATTCATCCAAATTTAAGTCAGTGCATAATAACAGGCAAAGGGCTTCAGGGGCAAGGACTAATGTCTACAACATATTATTTTACTGTTTGTGAGACTCTATAAATGCCAATTTTTAGGACGGAAAGATCTTTAGAGCTCAGCCTCAAGGAAACAAACACATCACACACAGTACCTCATCAAAAATCAACAAGCTATTAACAGTCTGAATTTGATTCAATTTTTGTACTTTTTCTACCCAGCATTCCCTTCATGAGTATTTGTAACCACAGTCTGCTTTTTAAATAAAACGTTTCAGTATTTTCAATACCTCGTCATTCTTAGACAACCACTGCTGAGTCATACTTTAAGAGTGAATTTGGGAAGCATATTTTTAGTGTTAGTGCCAAGGGTTAAAACAGAGAACTTACACAGGTAATCTTGCAGCATGTTACGATGCACTGACTAGTTTAGTCTTGAATATCTTCCTCCCGCCCTTTCTGCTACTACGACCTAGCCTCCGTTTTGGATTTGACGATGGTGATGACGCTGGTGGCAGCTACTTTACCAGGGATGAGGGGCCCTATGACAGAGGCCATGGGTCCCCTGGCTGAGGCGACGGGGTTGCGGGCCACAGTCCTAGCAAAGCTCTGGAGGGCCTCATACTTTGAACGCAGAGCGTCCAGCTCCACCTTCATGCTGGCGTTCTCTGTGGCCAGCTTGTCCACTTCCTGCTGCAGCTGAGCCTTTTGCTTCTCCAGCTCCTCTTTCTGGGTGACACGCTTCACCCGGCAGCTGGCAGCGTAGCCGCGGTTTTTCAGGGTACGCCGCCGCTGCTTCAGCTGAAGGATTTCCTCCTTTGTCAGGCCTCGTAGATGCTGGTTCAGCTCTCGCACTGACATGGTCACCAGCTCGTCATCTGTCAGGCTGGTGCCATTTTCCCCTGGCTCCCGCTTCACCTGGGGATGGGGATTAGTAAGTGTTGGTCTTTATATTGGCATTTAACATTGACTTTTTCACAATTTGTAGGGTTGGGTACCATTCACATTTGAACCGATACCAGTTCACCTTGAATTCAGTACCACTACCAAACAGTACTGTTTCTTGGTACTTTCTGTAATAAGCTAAAGTCAACAAGCAATTCAGCTTCTCTTCTCTTTTCTAATCACACATAGAGCTTAATCTCTGTCTATCTGCTTCCTGTGTGTGAGTGTGTGTGCATGTGTGTGTATGTGTCTGCTCGTCTCTGTGTTTAGACACAACTGATAAACGTGAGAAATAAGAATGTAAATTGAAAAAACCACAATCACAAACAGAAGTGATACTAGGCTATTTCTAAAATAAAAAGAAAGCAGGTCAGATAGAATGAAACTATTGGTGCTGCAGGAGTAGGTTTGACTCACTGGGAAGCCGATGGAGCACCCTGGCCGGGTTCCCGTCTTTTGGGCATTTCACAGCACTACCGGCTCTATGGAGTTTTGTTGTCTCCCCTGCAAAGCATCCCAAAGCCGGCCAGGGAGTTCCACAGGCAGCTTCCCGCTTTGGGGTGCTTCGCGGTGCTTCGGCGTCTTGTCTGAACCCAGCCCTTTCACCCAGGTGCACTCTTAGGTACTGAAATTTGGCACTGACTGATTTAATGTTAATCAGTACTTGCGAGTACCGATGCAATTTGGTAGGTTCCCTTAAAAGTACCGAGTTCAGCACCCAACCCTTGCAATTTGACAAATTAAATCTGTGTCATACATGCTAATTACCTTCAAGGCCTTGTTTCCCTTGTTTGTGGTAGTCATGCCACGAGAGCCGCGTCCACCTGTACTGCTGGTTGGTCTGTGGGTAAGAAAAGTCACCATCAGTACACAGAACAATACCACCAGAAAAAAACAAGCTCAGAGGAAGAACATTTCTGTGAAATGTTCTGGCAAAGATGCTACAGCATGACAAAGTCCTTCAAATACACAAGGCACAAAGTGGGTCAAGGACTTATGACTTCCTTGCAAGTGATGCCAAGTCTGTTCAGCAAGTGGTACCTGGACCATTACTGCACCTGTCACTATGAACAAATACCTTGGCGGTATGCATTTCCCCCTCCAACATAGGTCTCTCACTCCAAGCCTGCGCTGCATTCAAACAGCAATGTGGCAGGTCACAAGGAGGATGACATTTAGTTGGCTGGCAGCAATTCACAACGATTTCTTGGAAAACAAAGCTCAAGAGTCACTTCTGTTAAGTGCAGCCTCTCAGAGCAGCAACAGCAGAGGATGCGGATGGACTAAAACAAAGCCTTCAGCCTCTCTACTGTACATACAACCTCAGCTAAAATATATCACTGGAGGGACACAGGGCAGACTTTCATCTACTGTATGAGCTATCCAGTCTAGACAGTCACACCTGTCTAGATTTGGCTGGTGTGAGACTATAATCCCATAAATCAATGAAAAGGGGATATGCTGTAACTGCTGCAGAGCCCAGCTACCATCCAGAACAACAGGGCTGCACTGCAGTTTATTCTGTCATGTCAGTACTGAGGGAAGACCAAAGGAAGCTGTGCAGAGGAGAAATCTAACCTACTGGTGTTAAGACAGACAGACAGACAGAAGGCTGGGTGTCTTTCACCGTGTGAGCTCTGCCACAGGATAAGTATGCACACACAAATACGCACACGCACACACACACACACACACACACACACACACACACACACAGTTGTGGCCCTGGGTGCTTTACACTACACACAGTAAATGCTGTGTCAGCGACACAGGCACCCACCACAGTCAGCCCAGCCAGCACATTGCCTCTGTAAGCTGATTTACACAGCCCAGCAGTGTGTGTTTGTACTGAGCACATAAACAAATGCATGTGGGCTCTTACAACTTTTTAGCGTCAAAACAGGAAACAAAAGAATCTCAAAAAAAAAAAGAAGGAATCCTAAAAAGAACTACTGTCAGTGTGTGCATGTGTTTATAGTCTACACGCCCACTAAGATAGTCATCATGTATATGCATGATGTGTGCAAAGAAGCTCAGCGAGGAAGGGGGTAAAAAAAGAAAAAGAAAGAGATGAGTCGTAGCTCTGAAGTGCACTAAGATGGCCAGGATATTTCCATGGCAACAAAAGGGTGCTACAGGTGGACTGGTCACCTGAGCCAAACAGGCAGAGACAGACGCTTGTTAAAAATGACCTGAATACGACACTATCACACAGGCTGGGGACATAACATGAGGTCAGATTGTGACTCGCATTCTTGATGCTTTCACTTCAAAAAGTCCTCTGGCTCCTCATAAAACGGCAATGTTTCCCCGCGCTGCAGATGCCCATTTAAAAAAAGCCTTTCACGTTCTGCGGAGGACTTTTTAAATGTGATACTTTCATCCCTGTTGGGCTGGCTATGAATAGCTGACTGATAGTAACACCTACCTTTCACCGGCCTTTGTGGTGACTCATTTCCAGTAAGCATTTGGACCACAGATGCAAAACATAATGGGATAATGGTCTGCCTGATGATGCACAGATAATGGACAAATAGACAGGAAAGTACTCCACTAATAGCTACTGAGATGAGAGTAGAAAAAAAAAAGCCCTGCTTCTTCCAAATTTCATATAAGCCTATCAGTTCCCCCTCAGCCGCCTAGACCCAACATTGTTCAAAAACCAGTTGGAATCTTGAAAATGCAAAGAGATGGCACATTGTCCAGGTTGAAGAGGCGTATTCTGTCACACAGCTGTGTAGGGTGACATAGTAGGCACGGCTTGGCATGGCTGAAAGCTCACCATATGACACTGTGGAATGATTGAGCCCAGGCTGCAACCCTCCAGCACAGGCTGCTGCCAACAGACGGCTACCAATGACAGGGCATGGCAGCACAACACAGACAAGGTCCAATGCACAGCTGCTCCCTTCCACTACCAGGCATGTCATACCTCACAGAGACAAAGAGGCATGCTCACACAAACACAGAGGGATGAAAAGAAAGGAAAAACACACCTATATTGTTAAAGATATGTGAGGAAAATTTCAGATTTGCTGCGCTAATTTAATCGCAACAGAATGCCCTTGCATTTTGATAGGTTCACCCTTTCAAGAGTCACGATGGAAGACACTAGACACCAATGTCTTCCTCGCACACATGTATTACCTCCTAGTAATGATTT
Source organism: Epinephelus fuscoguttatus (assembly GCF_011397635.1). Lineage (NCBI taxonomy): Eukaryota > Metazoa > Chordata > Actinopteri > Perciformes > Serranidae > Epinephelus > Epinephelus fuscoguttatus. The sequence continues at coordinate 22,240,356 of NC_064770.1, read as the reverse complement.
CAGGTCTTTTGTGTGAGCAGGAGACAAATGCGGCAGCTTGGAGCACAGGGGCAGCAGAGGTAGGGAGCAAGCGCAGGGACACAGACGTCTTTTGTAGGTGCTTGCTGAATTTTTATGAATCGCCTGGAAGAACGCTGACAAATCAGAGCTGATTGCTTGTGGAGGAGAGACATCACACCCACAGGAAATAGAAATCGCTGAGTGTGGTCACCCGGAGAAAGAGAAGGAGGGGATAGTGAGGGAGACGGACAGAGAAAGAGAGAGGGAAAGAGAGGGTGAGAAGAAAGAAAGAGAGAGAGTGAGCGCAAAGAGCCTTGTGAAAAATGCACGATCGACACATTTAGAGGAGCTTGAGAAGAACAGGTTGAGAAAAAAAAAAAAAATACTGATCTCAGCAAGGACCAAAACCAAGGTGCCAATTAGGAAGTTGTGAAGTTGAACTAACACGACGAGAGCAACCCAGCCAACCTTCAAAAGCTGTCTGTGTTCATCTAAATCCATAGAGGGCAGCTCGTGAAGGTGGGGTCGGCTTAGGTTGAGACTTGGGGGGGGGGGGGACTGGTGGGATAAATGCTGATGTGACATGATAGGTCCGGCCTTGAGCCCGTGTCATGCTTTAATGATCTCATCCCCTCCACAGGATCTCTCCAGGGGGGCTGCCAAGGATGGACACCATTAGCTGGGGGACCCTTTGTTGAGGGGGAACCGAGGCTACAGCATCCACGCACTGCGTCCCCTGATGAATATTTATCACTGTCGTTCACCGCCTAAGGTGGGGGTGGGAGACAGGGGCGGGGGTGGGAGGCTGAATAAAGATGCTCAGGAGGTGATTCTTCAAGGATACATCCAAGGCTCTTCCATCAACGGCTGTCTCAAAATGGCGGTAGGCTGGTGGGGGCGGCGAGGGGGGAGGAAGGGGGGGTGGATTTCTGGTACTGGAGGTGGCATGCATGGTGGTTCAGGGCTGCAGGGAGAGCCAGCTCCACTTGACAGCGGTGTAACAAGATTATCAGGGCCATAAGAGCAAACAAAAACCCCAGCAACCTGCCTCAGAATCCAGATTACAACAGCGCCTGCTCTCTGAATACTAAACATGGCTAGGGAGGACTAACGGGGCGCGGGCTTTACTGAGACATGACAGTGGGTTGCATATCACGTTAACTAATCGCATGCACATGTATCCATGCGCCGACAGATTACCAAAAGCACACAAGCACATATACATTTAACTTGTCATGATCACTTCTTGGAAAGAAGCGTCCTAGCACTTCGCACTGGCAGCTTGCTAATGAAGTGAATAAAACTAGACAGTGGAGGTGCATGCTGATGAAAGACTGTTTTCAGGAAAGCACAGGCAGCATCCAACAATGGCAACTCAGTTCTGTGAAACTAACAGCTGAATATCATCTCACACCAAACAATGCATTTCACTCCAAAAGAGCAGACGCACAATGTGGCTCATTTTGCTCATATTCCTAGTTTAAATTTCGTTCCTTTGCTGTTCCTCGTCCAGACTTGTAAAGGTTTGTACAGCTTGAAGAAGACAGTTAGGAGCTGTGGCCCAAATTTAACATAGGCCTTGAATGATACATTGGTTCAGCACCATTTTCGATTGCCTTCGCTAAGCCTGCACATATTAAACGATTAACACAACACAAAAGAAGTGAGCCGAATGTGAAATCAGTATGATCACCTATTCAGTTTCCCTGATCAATAATGTATGAGACTTGTAGCCTCTCGCTCCATTATCATGGACTTTCCACAGGAAATAGAATGATGATAACCACAAAGATACTGAAAAGCACATGATGAGATAAGTGTGTGACAGAAAAAAAAATGTCAGCATTTTCTTGTTATTGTTTAGCTCGTTAATTTACACTGTGCTTGCTTGTTATTGAGATGCTGAAAGCAGAGAGCCAACAGTTTCACCCTGTTTGCCATAAATAGCCATTCTCACCACTTCTTGCCTGATCAGAGGAGCCACTACTTTTACTCCCTCCCTCCCTTCTAATTCGGAGTCGAAAAAGATTGTCTAGATATTCAGATCTAATCATTCCTCCCTTCAGCTGAGTGAAGTCAATTATCAAGCAGGCTGCATGTGTTGGGCGCCATTTAACCGCAAATTAAAAATCAGACTCCTCTGATAGCTCTGGAAGAGTTACTGGAAGACTGGTGTAAACTTGTGTGTGGGGAAAACACAGTGTGCGAGTGTGTCTGTGTGAGAGAAAGGTACGACGGGAAGAGGGGAGGGAAGCTATTAACTACTAAGTATTCAGAGCGTGAAATAAGAGTGACAAAAAGAGGGAGAGGGGAAATCATTCAGCAGCTTTCAGAGGGAAATGTGATATGCTTGTAGTAGAGGGGAAATACTAAGCCTATACTGTTGACCAGTGGAAGTTCAGGGCAACGCTAAAATAGCAGCTAACCAAAATCTTATGCCTGCTTTTTGGAGGGACTGTGTGACCATCATGAAGGGTTAAATGATTGCTCAAACATTCTACCCTGTACTGATATTGCTCTTACCTGCAAATTAAGTCATGCTAAATGAATAGATAGACAAGGACTATGATATTAAATCAAAACACACTATGATCAACAGATTAGCGATGAAATAAACGCATTGTAAAACAACAGGATTTAGTGAGAAGAAGAAGGAGTGTCCTTTTCCCCTCGTACTGTCGGTGAAGACCTGAAAAAGCCTTTCAGGATTAAAGCAAAATGTTGTAGGGGTTTATAGTAGGGATGTGCACGATTAGTTGACTACTCAATTTAACATTGCTACCCTGGCTAGTCAGCACCAGAAATAGGCCTACTAGTTGGTTAAACTTAAACTTATCGATATTTTATTAATGTACACATTTAAATTACATATTGACATACTGTGTGTGGAAATGTCATGTCATCCTGGTTAAATGCTTTGTAAAAAACGAGCATCTATTAATGTTAACGCCAGATTTAAAAAACAAAAACAACAGAGGTATGGAGGTAAAAGTTGGACAAAACTCAAATCTCGTAAATCCAATGTGGTTCAGCAGTGTTTTGATTTTATTCAGTAAGTTGTTGTCATGTTTTGTAGGATAATGTGCATTGTTCATAATGCACCAAGCTGAGAACAACATATTTCAGCAGCATTTCAAATTTGATTTGGTTGTTAAAAATGTGATGAACGATTTTAAATGGCAATATTCAGCCGTATACAATATTTTTTAAAACAATGTTTAAATTTAAAGATTAAATTGGGCCCAATTTTGACTGTTTTCTGAGTGCTTTCCTACTTTTAGACTAGTCTAAGTTTAACCTTCTGTTCAGCATCAGAGAAATGAGTCATTAGGAGGATCTCTAGCTAGTAATTATCTAAACGTGTGGTAATTCTCTCATTTGTTCCTGTCAAAATATTTTGTTTAATTTCCAAAATGTGTGTCACCATTTGACATCGATCACAAAGTATAAAGAAATTCTGGTTGTAAGATGGAGACAAACAGTAGATGGTGAAAGCAGAAAAAGTTAAATGTCTGTAGATATTTTGTAACATTCATTTGGCACATTATATGCCATGTGCTAAAAAAACCCCACATTTGATAACTGATTATTTGTCACAAGGTGAAAATAGACACCATAACATAATGTACCATAATGAACACTGGCACTGAAAGTGTCCCATATGGGAGCTAGTTTGTTATACCATGCAGAAGAACATGTGGTACATTTATGTCTGGAATTTGCATCCAGTTCATGTGGTTTAAAGTGAAAACATGAATCACCTCCCTCAAGGGATTTCGTATTTCTGAAGTCAATGATAATGTGAGGCTTATTTAAAGGGATTCGGGTTAGACTGGTTTGCATTAACCAATGTTTCGATACATACAAAATATATTTCCGAGCTCAGTAGCTGCTGTTTACTCTCTGTGCTGCTCTGTTAGTACAAGCGGTATGACAGGAGAAGAGACTCCATTGGCCTTCCACAGTATCTGCCTGGAGGACTTGATTAAACAGGAAGAGAATAGCTCTTGATACTTCGGCCTTGCACTGGCAGAGGAAGTAAGGGTTGCAGGCAACCCACACACTGGCAAAATATCCAGGAGCTTTACTACACTGGTTGCATACATATTAAATGCATATTGCTCTGACCTGACAATAACAAGGCAGCCTTTACAGCACAAAAGGCTAAACTAAAGCAGTTCGACACATTTTAAATGCTATTTAAAGTAAAATAAAACTGAAATATTTCAGGTCCTTCACTGGTACAACTGCATAGCTATGATTTGAGGTGGATTCTCTTCAATTAAAACACAACTCTGTGATAAGGCCATCAAACAAACTCAGCAGCATCACTGACAAACAAAAAAAGAGAAAGAAAACAAATTTATCATCTTATTTTTCCCGGGGAGTGCTTTGATTCAAATGCAGTCGGCTAGCCAGAGTTATTACCTGGAAGTAACAAAGATGCTAATTTCTATTAATAACATTGCCACCACTCAGTTCAAATTATGGCAAGTGATTGATGATGTCTGCCCACAGGATATTTGATGGAGCCTCACACTTGATGTGGTTGTCCAAAAAAAATAAATTAAAAAAATTACAATTACGTCACTCCAGAATGCAGTCTGAATATGTGATCACACGATCAGTACCAGGAATTTTAACTCAGGTTGTCAATGTAACCCCCCTTTCAGTTCCTCACATATTTCCCTCACAAGCTTCGAGTGCTTGAACAAATTAAAAAAATCAATTACATATCAAAGACAGTGGAAAAGGGAAAAAGATGGTTCAATGGTCTGAAGGTTAAAAACATCATTTTGTAAGAGTAAGGTCGCAAGGTTGATCCCAAAAGCACCCACTGTGTCCATCCACAGATGAGCTGCAATATTATTAAAAGGAAAATGAACCACAACCTGCTCTGTAAATATTGAGTAAACTATTAAATAAAGAACCCAACTCTGTATTCAGCAATACAGATTGTCCAAGGACAGTTTTATTGATTTTATTTTTGTCCCTTTGCTTTTGTATTTGTTTTAAGTTCTGAATAATAAACACCTCACATTCATAAATTTAGATTATTGTCAAATGGTCTGCTGGTGCCAGTGAAGGGATATTGGCTAGACAGAGCAAGTAATAAAAAGATATGAATGCTGGATCCTGTTGCATGTGGGGCATAATTTAATCAGGTACAAACATAGCAGGCATTTATTTGGGAAACCCACAGTTATTTACAAAGAATCTGTTAATTTAATCAAGAACTAATAAAAACAGCACTAACCGTACTCTAATGATCTGCCTGAGCTCCTTTCCAATGTGGGTTATACACTGCTTATCTTAGAACAAGGTCTCGCTATCTTTAACCTCCTTAGAAAATTTTATACATATCCAGCCGAGAACATATCAGAACATAGCTTCCTCAAAAATGCACTGACACTGACTGTTTCTTCCCTGCCTCATTCACTAGTATCATTTTAACTTGGCCTATTACACAAATATGGGTACGGTTAAATCACTTGTTTTTAATGTCAGTTCACCACTGATACGTCTCAAACATTAATCAGCCAAGATAAAAGTAGGTTACATGAAAAACACCAGCCAGTGCACGGCTCCACGCTTATGCTCTCCATGTTCTGTCCGATATTGGCTAATCTAAATTATGAACACACAGAGAGCAGTAATGAACATGCCAAGTCGAACTCAAGTTCCAAACAGAAATTCATCAAACACACTTGCTACTCTGTCTGGATGAAAGTATTACTTTGAGAAGTGGAGCGGGCATATCGCAACGCTAAGCAATCATAATCCGCACTACACTTGCAAGAGGTTTCATCACCACCATTCCCTCCCTATTGCAAAAAAAGGGGGAAAAAAACTATATTGATCTTTTTCTCCCTTCCTTCCAGGCATTCCCATTTCCCCGTGCAGCTTAAGCAGCACTTTTGTGGACAAATCCCACATTTGTGTTCCTTTCTGGAGGCTATTAATTGTCCTGAATAGGCGTAACTATTCCCAAGGCACAGCTGTGTTGGCCATACAGAGGTGTTGGTGGCCAGAGTGTACTCTATTCTGTGCAAAGTCTTGCCTCGTGTTTCATCAACCTCAAATATCCTCTTCCACCCTCCGCCGCCTGCCCAGTCTGAGCAACGCCACTGGGTATGAGTTGTGCACTCGGTTCACCTCTGTGGTATCCAGCCTTATTTTATCGTCGCTACCTCAATACAAGAGGCGATAAATCTCAGAGCTGATCTCCACCACTCCCTGCCTCCATCCGCACACTATTGCCAGCCCCATCGGGCTCTTATATGGGCCCTCATCTGTTCTTGTTACCTGCAGAGAAAGGCAGAGATGGGCATTACGCTTTATTGCGAAGCCAAGCTTCTGATGTAGGGCTGGCCTGTCTGCTAAACACACTTCAATGCCCTGCTCGCATGAACAGAGATGATGAAATAAGTTGGATATCTGAGCAAGAATGGGCAACTTCTATCTGTTTAGCCGTGCCTATATATGCTCAACAGTTTCCAAGGTGACTTTTCAAATTGCACAGAGATTCTCCATGGATAATTCATTACCTGCCCTCCATAAGCGTGCACTCTAATAGGCAGCAAATTTCATCATGTCACACACAGGGAAACAAGAGCATCTGCCAGCCCAAAATAAAAGAAATTGAGTGTTATACCGCATTAAATAATATCACAAGCAAGCTGGTACTCCATAGCATACTATTCAATAACAAAAATATAAAGCTATACAGCATGCCACACACACACACACACCAAAATATTTTTGCCCACACAGACATTTTTATCTCAAATTCTACCTCCATTAGGTGTTGTTTTTAACTTCCCATATATCCCATAATTACACATGACCCAATTTAAACAGCCACTCATTGCAAGACTCCATTATAACAACACAGGCATAATATATTGCTTATCATGCATTTTTTAAATGGATTTGACATCGCAGTTGACATCTAAGCACTTAGTCTAAATGTACTCACACCCTGGTTTGTTGATGTAGCATGACAGCACTGCAATAAAATGCACATTCTCAGCTGAATGTAGATGAGGCTATTGATAAATGCATGATGGTCATCACTTGATGCTCATGGCTTGATGACTGACTTGCACGACAGATCAGCACCATTTCGATCCATCTCCTTATTAACGGCGGCGTGGTGATAAACATCGACCCTTATCCACCGAGCAGACCTTTGTCCGGTGGTGCCATATTTCGGGGTGGATTCTGAGGAACGTCTAAATACATCATTGTGATGATTCAGCACGATATAAAAAAATACCGCTGCTTGTTTGTTGGGTATGATAATAAAACAAATAACTGCCTGGCTGTGATATTAAAGCCAAGGACGGCGGGTTTGATTTGGCACTGCCATTGTTACAATTTAACCACCGGTTAAATGAATTGTCACTTCAGGTGAACCAATTCAATCCGAAGCGATGCTTTACATTCCCTTAAAGATTAAATCCATGCATGCATTTTAAAAAAAAAAAAAAAAAAAAAAAAAAAAAGCTGCACAAAAGCACAACACACTGCCCAGATTCCAAAATCACATTCATGTTTGACAGAAATGTCATGAGGGGAAAATATTGGAAACCAACCTGATCTCGCTAAACCGCTGCCTCGGCTCGCTCTTGCTCCTCTCCACAACGAGGTGATGAAGCAGCAGGTTTGAACAGCAAGAAGCGCATGAGTTGACAAACCAGCAAGAAGCGCTGTGATGTGATACAGAGGCACACGCGACGCCTTGGCAAACTGTTTCTCACAAAAGCAGCCTAGTTACACAGTTTTGACATTCCTCGACTCTTGTCTCCAACCTCTCAGCGCCCTGCTTGTGAAAGTGGCAAACAACTCCCCGCCTACAAAACAAGCAGGCGAGGAAATCCCCGTGCTCAGTCTTTCCTACTATAACTGAAGCAACACGGCACCACACGCCATTCCTCCACCGGGGATATCACCATTTAGGCGCCAAACAGCTGGCCTTTACGCTACATCAAACCCCAAATCTGAATGACATGTTTTATTTGCGGCTCATGAGTGTGTACAAAAGCTTAGCTGCCATCTCAGCATAGTAGGAACCTGACCGTTGTCAGCTCCCAACGGCTACACGAGCATTTCCGGTATGCGCTTTCAAAATAAAACCAAACACTTCAAAGAAGGTGCGTTTAACACCGGGAGTGATGCGGATACTCTTAGTTTGAAAACACATCCTGGTATAAACTGAGCCGACTTGACATAGATAGATGTAAGAAGCTAGGTATGCTAGCCCATGAAGCTAGCCGCGGCCAGCTTGTCAGCGGCGAGGCGAAGGCATGCACACTCAGCATAACAACACCGACTCTGTTTGGGTTTACAGACCTACCTGGCTTGAAAATGACGCCCTCTGAAGTCGGTGCCGTCAAGGTCCTCTTTCTACACCGACAAGACGGTGACCGGACATGAGAGGCACGGTTAAATGTCGGTTTAACTGACAGAAGCGACAGCGCTTCCAAATGCCAGCTCGTGCTCTCCTTGTTGATTCCTTTCTCTTGTATCGAAGCCAGACGTCATCGTGTTTGGTCACGTGCCTTCATTCATGAAGGATCTTCTTTCCTCACAAGGAGAAAACATTTTAACCAAATATATACCACCTATTGTTAAACCGTGGCTGCTGAGAACTGCTAGATGGCTGGGAAACAGCAGTGAATCTAACACCTGCCAATTCACAGAATAAACAACACTCAAACTATTTTTTTTTTAATAATAACACAAGGTTTTGATAACATCCTCACAGTTTCCTTGCATCAGAAAATATTGCATTCAGCTCATTTTGTTTGAGAACACTTTAAAGTACAATTTTTAACATGATGTTGAGATTACACAAATACAACTACAAACATAACTGTAACACCATTTAAAAACGTACCACAGAGCTCACTGCATACCACTGAATTGCATTGTTATTTAGTCAACCTAACTTCCCCAATCAGAAAGACTGACTGCAATAAGATTTATAACTCTGTATCAAACACAGGTATTGGCATTATTACTCTAGTCTTATCTAGCCTGAGAAAGTAAAGGCATTTCATTACAAGAAGAAATATGGCTCGTGCCATTTTTACAGCATCATCCAACATTTAGCTTATTTTAAAATCTAGGAATAAATCCACTTTGTTATCTTATGTTCCAAAAATCACCTGCCAGTAGTGGTTTATTCACAGCATATCCTGCCTCCTCACTGATGTGACATACCATAAAACTTCAATTAAATGCCCAGTCCCTTTTACTGGCCTGGACAAATAAAGGCCACCTCAAATTATGTGTCCATTCCTCGATTACCCTGCAAGTTATTCATATTCCTCAAGTCCATAAGGGTCCTCAGATCATAAGAATCTGAAGGGTTTTTCTTAAAAAATTAAGCCAAGTTACGAGTATTGTTTTAACAGGATAAAGTGGTGTTGTGTCAGTTGCCATAATCCTCGAGTGCTGTCACTCTCTCTGTCTGATGTGCTGTCTATCAGAGCTGGATCAAAAAAATGATTCATAATTGATATATTGTCTGAAGCCTAATTTTTAAACAAGTAATATTCATACTGGTTTATATAAACAATTTTATTGTATTTCCCAATTTTTGCAGATCAACCATTTTGTCTGAAAGGAATTAACGCCTGTCCCATATATAGGCCTGTTGATTTCAGTGATTTAAGCCAATAATAAATAAGCAGGCTATTAATTGAAGTTTCACGGTATATTAAAATGTGCTGTTTCAAAGCCTGACCAAAAAAACAAGATCACTTCTTCTTGGTCCTCTGGTTACTTTTACTGAACAAACTGATCCCATGAGATCTGACTCCGACTGCCTCTGGAGTCACTCCTGGCTGCTGCAGCACTTTATCCAGAGTTGTCTTCTTTATGGCAGCTGGGGAGATTTTCTCTTGGTCGGCCAAAAACTGAAGCTCCCTTTTTAGAGAAGGGGCGGGAACACAGAGGCATTTACAACATAGTATGCAACATACATATTCAGCACAGCACAGTATGTGGGTGTAATATCAATCCTATCACTAGGTAACTTACAACCAGAGGACAAACTCTCATTGTAACATTATTTGCATATAGCTCCATCTACTGTCTGAAATATAAACTTGTAAAGAAATATATCACCCTTTGGCCATTTAAATAGAACAATTAACTTAAAAGCATTTCTTGTGTGACCCTGTGACAGGAAATATGATTTGTTAGTTTGTTTGTCTGACACTTTTGTTGTCAACCTACCTGGTCCTAACGCAAGAGGCCTCTACAGCATTGATGAGGAGGCTGCGGAAGCCACCGCTCTCCATGACGTGCAGGGCGTGGATAGTGGCGCCCCCTGGTGAACACACATTGTCCTTGAGCTGGCCAGGGTGCTGCTCTGAATCTAGCAGCATTCGAGCAGCCCCCTTGAAAGAAACACACAGGGAGATGCACGTTAGACAAACACAGTATTGATTATGTCACGTTGAACCTGTATTTTTTTAAAAAGATGCTGTACATTCAGACTGTGTGTAGAAAAAAATCAAGACAGACTGCAGCCAACAACAGGCACAACTGTATCTGGATCTATAGATTTTACAGGGACAATGCAAATTTAAATGTTTATTAGAACAAATGAAGAATGTTATGGCCATAGCTAAGGCAAATAAGGCTTGTAGAACATAAATTTGTTTAAATGTAACAGGTAATACCAGCAGAGCTTGGGCTCCAAGGCGTACAGCCAATCTCCTAGGCAGGCCCATTTTAACTCCACCGTCAGCAAGAGCATCTACAGCTGTGAACGCCTGCAAAGCCACAATCATAATTGTTAACATAATGAAACGAGGGAGAACAACCACATGACTGATTTATCACAATTGCTACAGGTAAGGCAGCATTTTAAAACACGCTGGACATGATATAAATGACTCACGTAAGCAGGACCACTGCCGCTGAGGCCTGTGACAGCGTCAATCAGGTCCTCTTCCACCTCAGTGCAGTATCCCACACTGGCCATCAGCTGCTCCAGAAGCTTTCCATCCTCCACTTGTGCATGGGTGCCCGTGGCGTACACAGTTGCCCCCTCCCGCACCACCACTGGAGTATTTGTCATTGCACGCATTACCTTTGGATCAGGACGATACTGCTGCAGCTTCTGTAACGGATAGCAATGTAGTTTATTTACAGTTACTAACACAGATCAAAGTTTATCCACTAGTCTAGAATAGTTGACATTTCATTTGCTTTGAGATAAGATATCTTAGGCTGCATTAAATGGACAGGGGTGTCTCAAGTTCAGGCAGCTAACCAACGTCATGTTACAACATGTGACGGTTGTGCCCGAGGCTTTGCAATGTGTGAGCCCAGAAATACAGTGAGAACCTCAAGTTCAAATAAACAGTGAAGCCAGTATTTCACAAGCATTAGCCAACATCTGGATAAAAACATGATTAATACCATGTCATACAAAATTACATATCATCTGGGATAGATAGATAGATAGATAATAGTCCCAAGGGAAATTGAGGCACCCAGTGGCTTTTTACACAATGCATACAAAAACACAGATACACAAAGGAACAGAGAATATATGCAGAAAAATTAAACAAAAGAATAAAAAACACACAGCAGTGAAATGATAGTCTAGTACTAGAGCTACCACAGAGAGCTATTACTACAGTACATAACAGTAAATTGAAGATAAATACGCGCACAGATACCAATGCAAATACAGATTGTGCATAAGGCTAACATAGCCAGTGATTTACGGTACACTTCGCTTTTTTAAAAAATGTGATAATCACAAAATTAAAGTTTGAATAATGCATTTTTCTGGCCTTACAGGCAGCTTTAAAGCAAAACTGACTTTCATTTAGGTTAAACACTGTACATGCAGTAACGCCAATACTCCCAGATTATGTATTATGACTTAGTATTAAGTGAAAAATGTGTATTTGATTTTGTCATATTGACCAGGTGTGCTATTATCAACCTGTGTTCAGTTAGTAACATGGGAATACAGATAACTATGACTTGCCTTCTCTATAGAGCTGATGGTGACACCCGCAGCACAGGACACAATAAGGTGACGATCTTCAATGTCTGGTCCAATCTCATCCAGTACAAAAGGGATGATGTGGGGCTTCACAGCCAAAAAGAGAACATCACTTTTGCTCACTGTCTCTTTGTTGCTGGTGGTGAAATTGACACCCAGTTTCTGTACAAGAGGCACAAAAGACATCTTTTAGTACTTTGGTGGACAGAGGTAAGCTTATACTATAAATAGAAACTCATAACATGCAAGAAAAGTATTTCTTTATCCCTTGAAAACCCCACAAACATATTCAGAATTTAACAGAATCACCAGTGGAGTGCAATATTGATCCCCATTTGTCTACCCACCCGCAGTCCCTGCACTGTGGGGAGATCTGTGTCTGGGGAACTGGCTGTGATTCTGTGGGTGGCAATCACGCCTTGAAGGGGACAAAATGTCCAGAAGTCATTTCAGTGTCTGATTGCAATCAACATACATCAACAACACAAGTCAGATTTGAATAATAGTCCTAAAAAACATTTGAAAGTGTGATTCAAAACTCACCTGCAGCTGTGAAGCCTCTCACCAGAGCGTGGGCCAGCTGGCCTGCTCCTATGAAACCCACACTCATCCTACCTGTGTGTGTGTGTGTGTGTGTGTGTGTGTGTGTGTGTGTGTGTGTGTGGGGACAGAGTTGAAAACTTTAAACAGTGATTAATCCATTTCATTTCAACACAAACTAATCATTTTCTACGTTTAACAATTCATGTGCAGCGTGTAGCCTCTTTACATTTCTGGGTATGTTGTCCTTTAAGTTAGTTAGTAGTAAACAAACTCTTACTTCCTTATGAAGCAAAGTGAAAGACATTCGTTAACACACAGTGGGGGCAGCCATGTTGTTGTACAGTAAACACATTCGTTCAGAAAACACTTACGGATAAACTGAAGAGCTCCTAAGTTGACCGACTGACCGACCGAAACAGCAACCGCCTAACCGAAACACCTGAAATTACGACATGTCAACGTGGCCAGAGCGGTTGTCTAGCGCTCTACTGTACCTGCGGAGATTCACTTAACTGACGAGCGACAGAGCCAATCAGCGTACAGGTTTGGTCAATACGTCACAAGCTCGACCAATCACAGCAATGCTAGCATAACTTTGGGGCGGGGTCTTTAAAGCCGGAAAGCCAGTTGCATCAGGTTGTGCTCTGGGGGAGAAAAGTTGTTGGTGGAGGCTATTTACTGGGAAGGGAGACACACAAATTAGCCTAACCCAGAAAGACAATCTGTAGCCCAATTACCAGCCTGGAGTAAGTAATACATTTTGGGTATTTATCTAGTAACTGCGCAGCTACATGTCATAGCCTGTTTGTTTATGTTGTGCATTTATGCCATAACAACATAGTTAATTTACTGTAAAATTTAAAAAATATTTGGACATGAGTTTAGCATATGCAGAACGATGATGCACAAACCAACACACTGTTGGTGGAGTAGCTAGGCCTAATTGTGTTGTAATTAGAACAAAAATGAAAATTAGTTAGTGGCAGTTTATTTCAAACATGTAAGTAGCAAATAAACAAAATAGTCATACATTTTCTAAAGGAAGCTTCAAAACTGTAAACAACATACTGATTTGATTAGATGTCCAAAAGGAGTGGGAGGAAGTACAAACTTATTTATTCCCACCCCTTCTCCATGTATTAATAATAGTCAATTATGTAGCTCCCCATCATTAGAAAGCTGTACAATAATTCATTCTCCTAAACCTATGATGATATATATTAAATTAATCACCAATAATATTTGGCTTATAGCATGATATGAATAATTACAAAAATGTAAACACACACACACACACACACACACACACCTATATATAATCTCATCTTTATATGCTTATCCAACCATGACAGATATCTTTTGCTTTGTCAAACTATATGTATACACACGTACAGTACATGCACCCAAACTTTGCACATATACACAAAATTTATATTTATTATATAAATTATTAATATTACAAAGACAAATAAAACTTCAGGTAGCCTACTAGAATACATAATATGATTAATTGCTTTTTTGGTCCACTAGATACATTTTACTGAAGAAAAGAAAAAGTTTTCCTTAGGGGACATAATTCATAATTGACAAAAGGTAATAAATTTCAGTATATCACAATATATTTTATCCAAACAATCAGCATATTGCAAGATATTTAAATCGCAATAATATTGTATCATGATAATATCCTATTGTGGATCCTCTGGTGATTCCCACACCCTATTGACTACAAGTAGCTTAGAAAATATAATTACATAATATTTGGAGGCAGGATGCTCCTGCAGGTTTCTTGCTCCGAAGGTCTAACTTTTCATTTTTTTAAAGGAAAAAAATATTTTTTTTATTAGAAACCAATTGAATGACCCTCCAAACTGATCCCCCATCATGATATTTATATCAAAGCTTGTTATGTATATCTTAACATGAAACATGCATCACAATTATCCATTGACCAGAAAAAAAAAAAAAAAAAAAAAAAAGCAATCAGTTTCCCCCTGCTTAAGAATGCAAGAATCCAAATTAATTGTCACAATTCACCAGAGCAAAGCCATTAAATGTATGTGTTGATAGTAGATTTAGTGCCATCTGTTGGTTAGGAGAGGGGTTAGGGGAGGGAGATCTTTGCCCATCTTACTCTACACTTTAGGAGGCAGAGTAGCAACATCCAGCACAACTTCAACTTTTTTCAAGATGCATGGAGAATTGAAGACAGTCTTAAGAGGTAAAACTCCCATTACACTTGTAGCATTAGCTATAGAACAACTTTATCATTAGACAGACATATTTCAGCTTGTGGCCTTCATCAGGGTCATCGGGGTGGGTATGAAGCAGAGATTGTTTTAAAGCAATGCACTTGACACTGATAAGTTAGCGGCTAAAGATTTCACCAATTTGGTTTGGCAGCTCAGGAATCCAACAAACATGCTTTTCAGGAAACTGTTTTCTGACACTGTCGACATAACATGTAATTTAATAGATTTATAAATGACTCCGGTGCACTATCAAATATTAAAATGTTAATTTGATTTAATCAGGCCATGAATCAAATGCACTTTAGCAATCAACATAACTGTACCAATTTCAATTTTGATTTGAACCCTAGCCAATAAACAAACCAGATTTATGATGTCAAAGTGTGTAATAGAGGAGTCTTCGGTCTTCTGAAAGTGGAGAGTAAAAGTTCACATATCAATTAAGACCTAACATTACTTCATACAAAGTAAAGGGTACAGGATACTATCAAATATTGAAATGTTTATTTGATTTAATCAGGCTATGAATCAAATGTACTTTAACAATCAACATAACTGTAGATCAATTTCAATTTTGATTTGATCCTTAGCCAATAAACAAATGATTTATTTCAATATGTGATAGAGCAGTCTTCTATCTTCTGAAAGTGGCAAGTTAAAGGTTCACATATCAATTAAGACCTCACATTAGTTCATGCAGTAAAGGGTAAAGATATTTTAAAAAAGACAGACAAAACATCCTGTTCGATATTTTATTGAACATGGAACATATCAGAAATATAGCAAAAGGGGAGTTATTACACTACATGATTGTGCTTTCCCAAGTGAAGTGAAAAATTAATACTTTTGTCAAAATTTCGCCTTCAAAAATGAATGTATCAGATATATTTAACATTCAATGGATGTCAGAAAAGCCTAATGAACTTCAACTTTTGGCACATATGAGGACAAAATGTGGAAAAAATGCAACAAAATGGTTAAACTGAAACCAAAAGCTATGTTCAGTGCAAACTGTAAACCTAACATTAGCTATTCATCTCTATGAGATGTATGTTTACATACATTTAATACATATATTAATACATAAATAAATTGTTCAGCCACTGTAATCTGACTGACATAACACTGCTCTGATTTTCTAAACATTATCCCACACTCCCATAGGTCTGTCCTGTGTGCAAACACCAAAGGAACCAGGTGCAGAGGGATGTGTTGGGTGCTGAGATGGACATACTTCCCAGGGTCCTTTGTGAACAAAGTTGCTGAGATCAGCTCATCGGCGCACCCGGCAGTCTCTCCCTGGTAGGTCACCGCAGAACTGGGAAAAGGCCTCTAAGTTTATAGCATAGGGTAATACTGTCAGTTTTGCTGCCTACAGGCTCAATTCTAGATGAATACTGATAATAAAAAATGTCACACATAAATACGACACCATGAATCTATGGATCCAAGGAAATGAGTCCTTCACAGAGACCTGACTGTGGAGAGTATGATGGATGAGGCCTCAAACTTTCTTTATTTGTCTCTGAGGCTAAGCAGTCTTGAGGGGGGAAAGTTTCTCAGGCAGCAGAGCTGGAGACAAAGCGAATCCTCTGGGAGTAAACAAGGTCAACAAAATACAGGATCACGTTGACGTTGGTGAACACCGCCACCACCAGCTTACTATCCCAGGGACATTCTCCACGTGGGCAGTCCTCAGGACGAGTAGTGGTGCCGTACTTCCTGTCAAAGCTGAATATGGGCCAGATCAGTGCAGTACTGAGGTAGAGGATCAGGGCGAAGAAGGTGTAGACAACCACGAACCGATCAAAGGGGAACCGCAGGGCAGAGGTCCTCCCAGAAACTGTCAGTATGATCACTATAACGGTGACGGAGAAGCACAGGCTGTACACCACTACACAGTACTGGGTGGCGATGTAGAGGTTGTACTCGCTGTCGTGGGCCAGGGCCCCGAAAATGATGCAGGCCGCAAAAGCCTGGACCACCTTGAGTAGACCGGACACAGTGGCCATGTAACCCACCACAGCTCCTGGCTTGGCTCGAGTCAGAATCACCTCAGCACCGTAGGGGAAGCAGCAGACGCTGGAGCAGACAGTGACAACAATGCGGTAGATTTGGACTTCACAGCTCTCATCAGGGCACTCTGTTTGGAGGAAGTAAACAGGGTAGACCACGGAGGCGGTGATGTACATGAGCGTTGCCAGCATGGCAAACGCCACAGTGAAGTTATCCCAGGAAATGGGCATGCATGTGTGGAGGCGTGTGATGTCCAAGGTGAACACAACCAGTGTGACGGCGAAGCAGAAGCACCACACAAACATGCAAAAGGTCCCATAGTCTGCGCTGTAGCCCGCACTGTGGGATACAAGGGCAATTATGGTGCAACCGAGTAGCAGCTGGCAAATTCGGGCTGCACCTAAAGGTGACAGCACAGCTTTTTTGTTGAGGTAGTGTCCGCCATGAGGATCCATGGTGTGTGTTGTCTCCCAGTAGCAGCTGTTTTTCTTGGTTTCTTGATGTCCTGTCTGTCTTGGTGTCCTTGAGGCCCACTTTTTTTTCGTCACAGACCTCACCCTTTCCTTTGGTTGCCTTTTATAGATGGTCCTTAATTACAAATGTCTGTAATTCTTCCCTGAGCTTGCTTTGTAATTACCGTAGTGGGCCTTAGATCCAGTCACATTTATACGCTGTTATGTAGACGTCTGTACAGTAGCTTGTAGTCATAAAGGATGGACCTTGAATGAGATATCTTTTTGATTTTTGTTGTTTTAAAGTAATGTCTCTACTTGGCTGCAGAGGTCTATGAAGTAAGCATACAGATCATAATTTCTGTAAATCACAAAACACTGGTTTCAGTCTTTCATAGTGTTTTAAAATGTTCTAGAGATTAGGAATTTGATCCCGGTCTTACTCAAAGCCGTAGTGTATGTCCTCGGAAATCTTAGGTTTCACCCGTGTGCTCTCTTCAGTCACCAAGTTGTCCAGTGTATCGAAAGTTCAAAGTGAAGTAAGGTCCTCTGTAAGCCGTATCCAGAGATCAATCTTCCAACAATAGCCCCAAGTGCCGAGCAGGTGGACTAGTTTGTTGTCCTGTCAGTCAAGTTCCATTACTCAGCGACTCAGTCCTTGTAATCTCTCCACTGTAGGCCCTTACAGCCCGTCAGAATCACTCAAACTGTTGGCTCTCTTTGTCTAGCTGTTTCTACCTCCTTTTGCCTTTTGGATTTGGTCTCCCACTCTTTCTCGCTCACACAAACACACACACCCTCTCCCTCCAGTGTGCACTCGGCAGATTGCAAGGGGCGGTTGTTTAAATGAAAGTTTGCGCCGAGCCCAGGGTTACAGGCCTCGCCAGCTCTAAAAATAGGGGTTCTATATTCCACAGAGGGGTGGGAGGCTGCATGTGGCAGTCAGGATGGGAGTCGTATTTCTAGGGAGCACCCAGAGAGGCTGAGTCAGAGCACCCTTGGTATGAAACTGGCATTTATATGCCGTGTAATGACAGGGAGGGAGGCTAAGACTCCCATTAGAGGCAGAAATTACATACAGGTCCAGAGAAATGATTATGCACGAGTGATGGCAGATTTGAGCGATGCTTGTAAGAGGGAAGTGGGAATAATTAGTAGTTGCTTAAAATACTTTAACCTGTGATATTAGTATGCTGTGATTTTTGAGTTACAGTGTGCAAGGTGAACATATTCATTTTTTACAGCCTGTGAAGTGTGGTATATTTCAGAAAAATTATTTTCCACTGATTTGCCGGAGGTGAGTATGGTGGGATTCAGACTGAATGAGGGGAGGTAACGGTTTAAATGACGAAACTGATGAGGATATGGACTCTGCATTTTAATGGGATTGGATAACAAAAAAGACTTTCCTGTGTGTCCTGTTTTATGTGGCCTGCCCCAAACTGCAAAATCCACCAATACGCGCCCTGTGGGCCGTGCTTTTGCCTCTTCCTATCATTTTAAGGGCCTATGGGAAAAGAAATTCATGCGTAACCCACTCCATCGCTTTATGGAAAACATACGCTGATGATATTGTCATCTTATTAAGAGGTTGGAGGGCTGACCGATTTTTAAAATATACATTCTAATACTATCTTTCTTTCACTAGAAAACCATGAAACCTTCATAGACTTAACTCTATATAAGGGAAGCAACAAGACTACAATTTATCGCAAACCCTTAAGCAGAAATTAACTTCTAAATAGGGCCTCTAAATTGACCCAAATAACCAAGTAACAAAAAGTATCAAAACTTCTCCAGTAAAGTGACACCTTCAATCATATTTGTACCCAGATCTAGAAAAAAAAGACTCTCTGTAAG
Source organism: Epinephelus fuscoguttatus (assembly GCF_011397635.1). Lineage (NCBI taxonomy): Eukaryota > Metazoa > Chordata > Actinopteri > Perciformes > Serranidae > Epinephelus > Epinephelus fuscoguttatus. Next base: position 22,221,193 of record NC_064770.1, on the reverse strand, counting down.
GTTGTGTCCATTGCCAGTCACCGCAAATGTCCGTCTATTTAAAGGGGAACGCCACCTAAATTAAGAATTCCAACATGTTATTTCTATGGCCTAGGAAAGTTCAGTCAATATTTGTGAACATGAGTTACTCTCTCTCGAAGCCAGAAACCACAGAAGTGATGTAATCAAGTATAAAGTCTGGAGCTGCTCCACAGACAATGAATGGGAGCCTGATTTTATGAACCCACAACATTTATGTTTTTTTTTATACCCAAATTAGTTTTATTCTATTCTAGTGAGCTCAGTCCTGAAACCGAAAAAGTGCTCATGCTATAACATTCCCCTCTGTGCTCGAAGCGTCATGTTTAGTATACTTTCATCATACACTGGGTGCGGTTACATGATGGCTTCTCATTCGTAATGAAATAAATCTGAATGAAATCATTCAGATTTAAAGTCTTTCCAGGTAGTTTATATGGGAAATATTCATTCCGAATGAGGGTTTACACGGGAGATCAGTTTAATCGCCTTTATTCGGGTCTGCGCAAGGTTCGGGGCAGGGAAGGTTTCTGATCGGATAGGGGGCGGGGCGGATGTTACGTGTTTACGCTTACCGGAAGAAAACACTGTAGTCCTCGCTCCAGATAACAAGATGCTTGACGACGCCGTTATTAGTGTCTTTTTCTGGCTTGTTTTGCTTATATTCTTGAAGCAGCAGTACGACAACAACCTTGTTCTGCTAATGCTTCGTCTGTTGAGGAGAAGGGAAGTAGAAGGTCAAAGAAGGGAGATAGAAGACCGTGCTTTGGCGTATGGAAACCGGTGAGTGCAACAAGTCCGACTGCTCTATCTCAGCCCATTGCTATGCGCGCTATATACGTCATCGCGCCAGAAGGGCAAGGAAACGAGCATGCGTAGAAAGACCGGAATTAACTTAAAGAGGAATGAGTGTATACATGCACACAAAATTCTTTCATTCGGAATGACAAACGGAATAAACCACCCCCTTTAATCGGATTTAATTTTCAATCGGAATGACCGTTTACATGACCACTTTTAATCGGAATGGCCTTTCATTCCGAATGAAAGTGGAATTAAACTGTCCATGTAAACATACTAATTGTCTGTGGAACAGCTCCAGACTTTATACCCTGTGACATCGCAATGTAAGATTTAGCACTCTAATGTTTGGATTCAGGAGAGAGTTGTTCATTTTTACTAATATTTCTGAACTGTTTTTGACCATAGAGATAAAATGTATGAATTTTCAAACCGGGTGAAGTTCCCCTTTAATGTGGCATTTGATTGGTCCACTACCGCAGCGGCTTCAGCCCAGGTTGGTGTCATGTATTAAGTATTAAACAAAAAAAAAATGGTATCAAATGGAGTACTCTCTTGATATTGAACAGTACTGTTGGTACTGGTATCATAATGTTTTTAAATGATTCCCAGCCCTACCTCTAAAAGGTGAGAGTAATCACCCAAAACAGCCCATCTGTCATTAAAGTCCTGGGGAATAAAAAATAATTTCACCCTCGCCTAGCAGTGGTGACATTATTAACTCACTGCTCTGCAGAGGAGGCCTAAATCAAGAACTGAATTGTCATGATTTGATTTATTACACTTCCTTCTTTGTTACTTTAAGATAAATCTGTGTTCTTTTGTTTCTGACGTGACTATAGAAGTTAAGCACTTGGACATTGGCTATGGACTAAGGCTAAGACCGCAAGTCAGTCAGTGAGCTGCTCCAGTCCCCCCTTTTTTCCCTCGCAAATTCACTTTACAGCATCATGTTTGGCACATTAAAGTCACCCTAACTATGAATGTGGCAGACGTAGATCTGCAAACAAAATCAGACGTAGTTGTGAGTGTGGGAGGATGGCTGTAGCTCAGCAGACAGCACAGGTGGTGCTCTCATCGAAGGGGTTAATAGCTTGATCTCTGGCTCCTCCTGACCACATGTCGAAATGTCCTTGAGCAGGAAACTGAACCCCAATTGCTCATGAGGGTTAGGCCGGTGCCTTCGACATGTGAGTGTATGTGTGAATAGGCGATTGAATGTCAAATTTGAAAGCAATGTCAAAACAGACTAGGCGTAGCCAGTATAAGACCTTTTATGTTAGAAGATGTAGTGTAGCCTGGTTATTTTAAGTCTGAGTTTATCAGCTCATCAGGTCATTTTTTATTACTTATGTGCCATTTTCAATAAAATAAATACGCCACATTTCTCACTTTCACTTCACCTACTCTGAAATATTTTCCTGTTTTTGTAAATTGACCACATTTCTTGAGATTTCACGAAGGCTCTTCAAAAATAAGGGCTTGAAAACCCTTTGAATTTCAGTGTGTGTACACTGAGCCTCATATCTATTATCAGATATGTCAAAATGGTGACAAACTGTTGGGAGCCCGAGGGAGCTGTTGACCTTTCCTCCTGCGAAAGGTTTTTGTGCCGTGAATGTAAAATGGGAATGAGAATTGTGCAAATACCACTGATACCTTTTCTGATACTTCTACTAATAACAATAATAACAACAAGACTGCGCAGCAATATTCACCTTGTAGTATATGTAATGTGTCTTTTCTTTCAGGTCTGATACAAAGACATGCAATCAACACAAAGAGAAAAAACAGCAATGTATTTACAATTTACAAAGAATCACTTCTCTGTGAAAATAGCACTTATAAATATGATTTACATAACAAAATAAATATGTAAATTACCAATGTAGCTTGAGTTTTTTTTTCTGTTAAAAAATATGTTACAGAATAAAATTACAATTAGTAATACCTTTTCCTTCTCTGGTGTGATGTGAAATAGAGGTCCTTTAAAAACATCATTTATAAAGACATCATTACATACAACATTGTCATTATATTAAAAAGTGATCTCTATTATGAAATATAAGAAGGGAGTTACAATAGTGAACACTTGAAAGAACCTATACAAATACTCAAAAAAATATACAATACACGATATTTGTCTCCCTTTAAATGTTCATTGCATTGATCCGAGGATTGCTGAACTACTGACCTAGCATGAGTGTGTGCCCGATGTTTCGGGTTCAAACAGTCCTCTTGTGACGATGCGGCCCATGACAAAGAGGTATAGACTAGATGTAATGGCACTGTGGTGTGTGTATAGCTACTCAAAGACCATTAAAGTATTTTTTCGGTCTGCTTTAGCACCACAATCAGCTTGAGGAAACGACTAAACCAGGCATCGTGGCATCTTTACAGTTATCTAAACTGAAAATACGCCATTTAGATGTCAACACTGTCAGGTATGGGTTACTGTAATCTTTTCTCTTAACCCGTGATAATCACTACAATATCTGTTTTCTGAGCGTTGTCTGTCTTTTGTCATTTTCACTATTTTTTTGGCTACTTTTATTAGCAAGGAATATTGTCTATTTGTGGCTTTATTTCCAGTCGCCTAACTAAGGCTCTGTTTACACCTGGTATTAATATGCGTCTTTGTAGATTGGATCACAAGTGGACAGCTCTAAAAACAGTTTTGAATGCTCCCATCGCATCCTTAGACTACATTCGGAGGGGGTCTGGTCTGCATATGGCCATGTGCTTTAGCAGTATACACTAATGTGTCCTGGGCCACATTACGGACTGCCTACTCAGCTCTCGTCCTGGCTTATCTGACTCCCCTCCAGATATTACCTGTCTGTTGCTGCTGCCCTGGAGCCACTGTCCTTCTGACGAGTGGTCAGTTCAATGTCTACCTGTTTAGCACAGGAAATGACCAAACCAGGCATCGTGGCCTCTTTACAGCTATCTAATCTGAAAATACGCCATTTAGGTTACTATAATCTTTTCTCTAAACCCATGATAATCAATCATCAGTAATCAATAATATCCTTTTTCTTAGCATTGTTTGTCTTTTGTCATTTTCACTATATCTTTTTGGCAACTTTTATTGGCCTAACTAAGGCCCTGTTTACACCTGGTATTAACATGCGTCTTGGTAGATCAGATCTCATGTGGAAAGCTCTGAGTACAATTTTGAATACGCCACCTGCATCCTCAGACTACATTCAGAGGTGGTCTGGACATACTGTATGCTTTCAGCAGTGTACGCCAGTGTGTCCTGAGCCACATTTAGGACCACCTACTCAACTCTCATCCTTGCTTATCTGACTCCCCTCTGGAGCCACTGTCCTTCTGACGAGTGGTCAGTTCAACATCTGCCTGGTTAGCACAAGCTAACACAGCTGTTAAACACTCCCATTCAATTTAAAGTGACATTGGAAACAGATCAACTCTGTTGTTAAACCCTTATTTTTCCCAAATTTCTCACCAGCTGTCCTCGGCACAGAGCTCACACTCCTGCAGCAGTTGTCTCTGAGAGGTAGGGGGACTGTGGGATGTACTTGTGTCATGTCTCAAGCGAGAAGGGGCGAAGCAAATCGATATACTGCACTCATCTCTACAATGAAATATGATTTTACTAATTTTAAATAAGCTGTGAGTGTGCCTATAGCAACATAGTCCTCCAACTGGTTAAAAACATTCTGTCTTTGCAAATGGAAACGATATATGTGTTCATTTGCGTAAAGAGCAAGAAAGACAGATCCAATCCCAAGTGGTCACTTGAGACGCAAGTGGAGACGCATTCTAATACCAGGTGTGAACAGACAAACTGTCCACTTGTCATCAGATCACCCAAGATGCATGTTAAATCCAACCTGGTCTCATACCACAAGCTAATGAGAGGTGTTTTGGTGTCAGTTGTCTCGCTATCGTTATTGCCATTGTTTTTGAGATAAATACAAAATTTCCTGTCTGATCCAGTGCCTTTCTCACCCTATGACGTATGTCCCTGTTTCTGCCTTGATGTAGATTTATGTATGATGAGAAACTGTAAAACATTATACCCTTATATACTCTATAGTGACTACTTAACAAAGACAGCATTCTTACGTCATTGTGGCGTTTTCTTTGTTTTCTTAACAATGACTGAATATAATCTATATGGAAGGATGAAAATAATATTAAAAAACATCAATGAGCATCCTTAAAACTGGATTACATTCGTGATATTTTTTTTTCTTTTACAAAGCAAAAGATAATTTAAATGGAGAGTAGCAGAGAGTTGTGCCTTGTCGTGGCGGCATGTTGCCCCCTTGTACTTGTCACCAGTTGCGAGGGAAGGGATTGTGGGAGAAATCTAAGCCCCTGTGTTTGACTGAGGCTCGGACTAAAGTAAACAGGAGGTCAAAGGGGAATCGACTTTAGGTAGAATGGGTTGTGAAGGTGGAGTTGGAGGTATCAGGCATGGAAGACTGGCCGGAGAGACCAGCCAGCCCTGCTCGGGCTTAGCTTGTTGATACTGTGTGTACGTGTGTCCTTTTTAGCTGCCGCTGCTGAGCATGCCCAGTAGCTTGCTGGGGTCCATGCCCTGCTGCTGGGCCATCTTCTGCACGTCAAAGCCCATGTGCATGAGGAACTGAATGACGTTCATCTCTTGTCCCGTGAACTGGTCTCGGATGGTGGGACAGGTGGGGTTGCAGTGTGGCCACGGGCAGCTGTCAATCAAATGTACGGGGCAGCCTTTGGGCGGGGCCTTGTTGTTCCTGTTGTCGTTGAGGCTGCGGTCCCAGCAGTGCAGAGCTCGGGGCAAGGAGGTGCCTTTAACCTGCACGTCAATCCAGTAACTAGAATACAACACAAGAGGGCGCTGTCAGCTCACAGGAAGAAAGTCTGACACACAAAGCTGAGCGTCTCCTGATATTAACACACTGGAAAATGGGGTTGAAATTAAAGCATACTCACTTTCTGGTGATAACTTCATGTGATAGACACGCTGGAGCAAACATAGCCCTGGAAATAGAAAAAAAATCCAAATGAATAAATCTGAAACCACGCTTTAATCATTTCTCTTCCTAAAATGCAGAAACACGGCCTTACGGGACGTCTTTGAGTGTGTTCCTCAGCTCAATGCCCAGGTTTTGGATGTAGCGCCACTGGCCTTCCTGCACAGGCTGGCCTGTTAGCTGGATGTTGTCCACTGTTAACTGGGCCTCATCAAACAGCCACTGGACGACAAACACAGGGCCTACACAGGGAGAATGGAAGAAGATTAATATATGGCACACAGACGTTTTAGGCTTGCACTGATATGTTGATGAAGCCCACTAACATTAGCATGTACAGAGTGAGTCCCCAAACTCACTTTTTATCGATGGGAAGACTCTATATCCAAAGAAACAGTTCCACTCCTCTCCTTCATGGGTCTTCTTGCACCTCTCTGGTACCACACCTCCCCAGTACCTGATGGGGCAGGTGAAAGGGACAGATGTTAGGTTAGCCACCACCATGCTAAAATAAGTCTATCTCACAAAACATCTCGTCTATTTAACGATCATAATCCCTGGCTCCCATACTTGATGCCTCTCTTGATGGTCTCCGTGGGGGCACAGCTGACAGCGTCCACACAGTCCGTGCAGTGGTACTGCTTGTTGTCCAGGAACCAGCCAGAATCGGATAGGCCTCGCACTTGTATCCCAGTGTGCCCAAGTCCCTCCAGCAGCTCCGCCACATTGTCCACGTTCAGAAGGACCCCAGTACCACCCGCACTGCATGCATAAATATAAAATATTCTCATTAAGACATATACGGGAATATTAATAAAATGCAGAATATCTTAAATTTGAAGTCACAAACAAAATTGTCTACCTGCTTCCTGCTAATAGCAGAACTTTTGCATTGTCCAGACCTTTGTTCAGCAGGTCCTTCACAACCTCCTGAATAATCAGCGAGCCCATAAAGGCATATCCACCTAAACATAACACAAAGAGAGCAGCACTGTAGAATGACACATTTCTTACAGAAGATCACACGTGACTGTTTTAATAATTCAGTGATGTCTTACTTTGCTCTGTTTTGGCTGTAGCTCCGCTCCACACATCGCTGGAGCAGTACGGGACGAACCTGCACAGCCATCACGAAATTTAAATTTGCAGTCGTGATTAAAAATTGAGCTCTAATAAACACACAAACATGAGTCAACTTACACCATGTTGGCGTTCCACCAGTGAGGGTTCTCCTCAGGCAGCGGAGACAGGATCCCCGTGCCTGCAGAGACAGATCGACATGTATCATTAGCCATCCTGGCACTCCCAGACACATCCTCTTCTTCCTCATCATCATTACCACATGGATTACAGTTATTACACTGCAATGAGAGAGGGAGGCGTCTCCTTTCCTACAAAAGCGGGCGCCAGGTAGCCGCGCAACGCAGCTACATTATGACGGGGTGACAGATACATCCGATCCTTTTAATTACTGAGACATTACAGTGGGATCTGGCTACTTTTTTCACCATGTTAGGGGGTCAGGCTGTGCTACGGGCCACAGGTGGAGTAACAGTGGTGCTTATGGGAGCGTAGTGAGCTATACAGACCAGCTGACCTGTTTTAGTTTGGGGCCACTTGGATGAGCTCATCAATCTCCTCATGGTCTCGTATCGGCTGTCGCAGTTCTCCTTGTTGAAGCAGTACCAGCCGCCTGGACACAGATACACACAGAAAACAAAACATGGAGAATTTATCACATAAATTGTCTACAGTTATGAAAGAAGAAACATAATGAAATTACTCAAATGAATACTGACCCTCTAAGAATATCAACCACCTTCTGCTGCCTCGAGATTCTTTCAGGTAGTACCTGCAAGAGACCGAAGAATATCAAATCAGCACATCATAGCAGACACATCCGTAATGCTTGAATCTATGGGAATATGGTTTATTCAACACCGCCTGCATAACAATGTATCCAAACAACACACATTCCACAATTGTGATATGGTGCACTTTCTTCAGAAAGACGAGATAACACTGAAAAATAATACCCTCACTGTTTCTACCACCAGTGACGGTATCCAGGCATGAAATATAAACACATACGACATCACATTAAACTAAACAAGGACGTCTCGTCACTTTGTTGATTTCTATCTCTTAAAAGGTGACAGACAACGGCAGAAATAAAATCACGCTGACATAAATTCAGTGAGCGTACAGGAGAGAACAATGAGGTTGTGTGTACAGTCTGCACTTGGGAAACTGATATAGTGATTAAACAGGAGATAAACATCATCTTGTCCCCTATCCTGTTCGTAATGCTGATGCCAGTAGATGGTGTTCGTCATGCTTAATGCAGCAAGAGTAGGTCATGTACCATCATCGTCTCACTCTGAGGTCATCATCATCAGCTCACAACATACATGACATGGATAAAATCAAGGCTCTTGCCCATAGAAATGATATGATACGAGATACCACATTTGGCTGGCAACACACAGTTTGCCTTTTTCATCCCACGTATGTCCAAGATAATGCTCCTTAAATGCACCCGTGTTACGATAAAGGGATTTATCTGTACGTGCTCGGCTACAACTTTAAAAAGAAGCTCAGCCAGAGATGTGTGCTGTATGTTGTCAGCCCAGAAGAGGGCAATGCTATCAAGATTCACCCATGCTGCTGGATGCACTCATGTCAGACGCATCATCAACAGGATTTTTATTTAATACTGATGCCAGAGAAAAATCAAAGAACTTTCTGGTGTGTTAAGTAGCTTTAGCCACAAAATCAAGATGCTACAAATGTGCTTCTGTGATGCTGAGAGTTTTTTTTTTTTTTTTTTTAATATTCAATCAGTATCCACCCGACTTTACCAATGACTAAACTCAAGGGATTGCCAAAAACACTTCAGTGACTTTAAAGAAAACAGACTTGGCTGAGGCTCTGAGCTGTTTGCTCAGCTAATGTCTTGTACTATTATTGCGAGCCACAGTCAATGATGTAGGCTGAGGACGGTGCACTCTACTTACTACTTCCAAACAACAAAGTGAAGGCGGGCTTGGCAAGCTGAGCAAGCCAAGAGGGGAAAAAGGCGCTGCATCAACCCACTCACTCTAACAAGTGCAACTCCAGAAGATGAATCACGCGGTTCCACCTTCCCCGTCTAGTGAATGATTTTACTCATTGCATCTAACTGTGACTGTAACCGTCTTCTCTGGAAAATACTGTTTGTAGCTTATGGATTAGCATCTCAACTGACAACAGCCACAGCAGTAAATGAGACGGCCATCTGCCAGTAACTGTCCCCTGCGTCTCTAAAGAGCTTTACCGCACTAACAGACAGCTCTCTCCACCGGGCACTTTGGGGTTTTACAGGAATTAGACGGGATAGTAAATCCATAAAGAGACATGTATAGAAAAAGCCATTTCAGACATGTCTGGTCATCACTGAACTGGTCCCACATAAGTTCTTATTCACAAACATCAAAGCCTCTTGTTAAGGACCAGGCAACATCAACAGTAAAGCATTTATATAATTCTGCTTTTCAATAGTTTTCCTATATTACCAGTAAATTATGGGGTCATGCAAGTTAAATGTTGTTCTTTGGTTGAGTTTGTGATACAAAATATCGTGTTGACAGTTTGAGACACAGTCAGATCCACTGGCTTTGAAAGACAATTACCATTTCAAGAAAAAATTACATATTGTACAAGCGCTTTTTATTTGATCCATGCACACCTGCTAGAAGTCAGTTTAACCTACAGTACTCAGTTTGACTCCCTGCAACCAAATGGAACATAAAAGAGACTCTATATGACTGAGTATTGTGTATTATAAAATATAAGAGGCAGTGGATCTGTCTGATATTAATATGCTTTTAGTGCCATGGCTTATCCCGCTTTAGTAGAGAAATCATGCAGGCTTTCTTACTGCCAAATGGATTTCCGCTTAACAACAGTGTCAACATTAGATATCAATGCAAATAAATGTAGTGATGCATTGTTTATGAAAAATGATTTTTCTGTAGCAAGTTATAAAAAGCAATGTGCAGGAATGTGTACACGTTTTATAGTGAGGAAAACACACTGTCAAAGGGCTGTAAAATCATAATTCAGCAGTGTGCGCACTGGGCGCAATCATCAGAGAGAGACAGGCACAGAGAGATGGGCGGGGGTCTGAAAACTTAAATCTAAACTTTCTGCAGAACAAATCCTGCATTCTAATTTGAAGCAAAGGAAATGAAGCATAGGCCATGTGGCTATCCGCAAATTTCACGCTTCGCTGACGCAAAGCAGCTGTTTATCTCATCCCGTCATTCTGTCCTAGGACATTGCTCTCTTTTGAAAATCCCCACATTTTTTCTTTTTTTTTCATTCATGTATATATTTCTGTTTCTTGTTCAGCATTTTTAGGGATCTAAAACCAATTTGGAACCAGCCAAAATAAGGAGAAGTTGTCTTTTGCGCGCACGCTCCACTGAGAGGAGCCTTGCTGTCCCCAGGCCAGATACATGTGGGTTACTTCGGGTAGCAGGATGACCAGCAGGACGGGGTGCGCCCTGCTCAAGCAAAATAACAATTCCTGCTATAGCTCCAGGCTGCACAGCTGACCCTGCCCTGACCTGCTTGTGATTCAATCACGATTTATAACACTCTACATGTGTATTGTCACTTGGTACATACCCCGCGGGACTCCCATCGTTGCAGGTGACTGATGTATTCTCCAAAAAGTTCAGCTTCATGTCGTAGTCGAGCTTCTGCGCTGAGCACGGGTAGAGGGACTGCGCAAGGTTCTTCACTTGTGTCATGAAGTTATCCATGTTCTCCTCCACGGCGGTGAAATCCAGAGGGAAGCTCTCCGTGGTGTCTCCCCGATCCGCCCGGTATGTGGGAGGAGGTGGTGAGCGGCGTGGTTGTGGGTTGCGGCCACCCCGGAACCTCCGTGCGCAAAGAGCTCCGGACTGCATCAGCACCAGCACCAGCACTGATGAAACCATTCTGATCGCTGTCATCTTATTCCGGTGTTAGATTGTCCGTTCTCCAAATGCAAAGCCTCGTCAGGGAAGTGCAAACTTTCACTGATGGAGCTGAGGAAGAAACGACAATTACGCACGGTTTAAAAGACGCCACAACTCTTATCATCCGCTCCCAGAAACGCTTACATTTAAGGTTAACTAAATTAAAAGTCCCTTTAGATCAATCACAATCATACGCCGAGTTCTCTGGATATATTTTAAACTTTCGGAGTGCGCCTACAAGTGTTTGCCCATGTACCTTCACAACTCAAACGCTGCTGAACCAAGCGCACAAGCTTGAACGACAACACTCGTGCCATGCTCTTGTATTTTATTCAAACTTTCCCCCCTTGTGTGTCCGTCCAGCCAATCGCAGGAGCGGGGCAGGACTCAGGGCATGATCAAGCGTGGCAGACTAGCCTACCCCCCTTTTTAATTTATAGAGGGAAAAAATGTCCATGCGTTGGTTCTTTTGATCCGCGATGTTTTATTTGATGTGGTGGCTTTTATTGGCCTTGAAATGCCCATTTCCCATTCCACCACAAATTTATGAAGTGAGAATACGCATCTTGTTACACACTTGCCTGAAAATCAAGTGGGGAAAAAAACAGAACACAATCAAAACTGGTGCAAAGAGTTCCAGCAATATTTGGCCAGGAAAATAAAAATCAATCTCACCAGATTTTACCTGCTTAAACAAGGGAAATAAATTATTTTTCATTTATATAATTCCACTTATTTTTTAAGGCAAATTAATCATGGCATTATTCAGAAACCTCCACCCCACAAAAAAACTTACTTTAAGAAGCACTTTCAGTTCTGAGTAGTTGAGTTGCTCTTGTTTTCTTAAGGTTTAGAAAAAGGGACTTGGACACTTGTTTTTTTTTTGTTTTTTTTTAATCCAGACGGGGCCTCCAAAGATCAAAGCAACCATCACTCTTTCTCCCCCTCTTCGCCTCGCCTCCTCCCTCCCACTTCAGTCTCTTCCAAACTTTCCTGGTCTACTGTATATTTTAAGTCGAGCAGAGCATCCTGATGGGAAGCCAGCTTTTTAACACAGGAATGCCTCGTTACGGTTGAGGTAGGCCTCCCTCGAACAACCTCTCATTTTAAGGACACATTTAAGTTAAAGTGTAGCCCGCAGCGATTGCATAAGAATAACAGTGATTACTCATCAAGGTGACACTTCATGGTGGCTTTTGTCTGTGATTGAGCTCCTTCCTCCCATGTGAAACAGTTGCAATTCAGTTTAGTTTTAAGGCACTGGGCACAGACAGTCTACCTGTACATATATAAAACCAACAAAGTTCTTACTCTAGAGCAGCTTAAGGGAGTTACTCTCAACTTGTTGTCATGTCCATACAACTGTGGCTGATCAAAACACAGACTCAGGTAGCGTATTGACAGTGTATTTCAGCTTTGGCAGTAAGATTGGAGAGAGCTTAGGGGTCGTAAATTGAGACACAGAGAGTCTTTCTTCAGATCATCAGATGTAGTTGTTGTGAAAATGACACCGTCATTGTGGTCAAAGTTCAGTGTGACACCTTAAGGCCAGACTCACTAAACTGACATCAAAGAACTAGCAGCGATGAAGGCCAACTGTCGTGTTGCCTCACGTTGCCTGTGTCAATGCCAAAAAGTTGCACTTGAACACACCGCAGAGAACACAGCCAATGGCCAACCACAGCATTTTGTCCTGGACCTGTGTGAGAGGAAACACCTCCATACCAGCAGGTGGCAGTAGTCTGTGTTTGTCATTAAAAAAGGGGAATGGAAGACTGACAAGAATTATTCAAGATGCTAGTTAGCCAGTTAGCACTTTAACAACACAACCCATTGTTGAAAGAACAAATGATATTGCTGTGACTCAGTGGCTAGAAAAAATAATCTTGCCCAATATAACAAGCTTGTTTCGCTCTTTCGCAACTCGTTTCTCTTTTCATACACAGAGCTGAACTGCCAGTCAGAGCAACTGCACCCACCGACAGACTCCGCCATCTCCAACACAGGTTTACCATGCTGAATCGATTTTAAAAAAAAAACGAAAGAAAAGCCAACAAGGGCCACCAAGGGCCAATGGTGTGGGACAGACAGCAAAAACTATGACGACAGATGCTCAGCAATGGCCCAACATTGAACAGCCATCCGTCAGTTTGGTGTGTCAGGACTCTTACTCTTTGTCTGTAAAAATATTTCAAAAGATGGATTTGGAGATTTTAGAAGATGCCCGCGTTCGTCTCGAGCACAACATAACACCTAAATCTGCCTCATATCCTCAGGAAAAGAACCTCTCGCCTGATGCTTCATCACTGTGCCTAAAGGGTGTCGGAGCCGTTCTGAGCCAGGTAAGATGGATATGAAGTCACCAGCAGGACTGATGGTATTCATTGGGAACTTCAAACAGATGCTTGTATAGATTAAAACATGTGGTAGGGCCCAAGAGGAGAGGCTCTGTCACAGATTGAGTCTAGTCACTTTGACCCATACCTCCCTGTTTTATCACACGTCATCCCCAAAAATGTAACCCTTAAATCACTCGCAGATGGACGCTGGCCTCTGACACACACGCTACCATGAAGAGATGCCCCGGCCGGCGGTGTGTCGAAACGTCCTCTGACCCAAGAGAGTGAGCCACAGATGCTCGCGCTTAGAGTGATCTTACTGTGTAGATTCTGTGTTAAATTTAGCCGACGGTACGAGTCAGAATCGCTGGTTAAGTTTGCTACTGTTGGTGCACAGTGGTTTGTTCTCTACTGTGTGCACCTTGTTTGAACTCCAAGTGCTAAGCCTTTCTGGCTTTTGCTGGAAATTCTCTCTCCCTTTTTCTTTGCCTCCCATCGTGTGTGTGGAGCAGAGACACAAATTTAACCATGCAAGTCCGAATGGATTAATCCTAGAATTAGGTCATTTGAAAATGACCCAGCTGTTCTGATGGCAGTCCCTCAGAAGTGCCCCCGTAGCCCCCACCCTGACTCCAGGCCTCCTGTGAAAGTCAAAGCCTGTCTTTCATCTCCGATCAGTTGCATGTGCCCTCACAGATCCACAGGTTTTACTGCTTAAGTCTGGGCTGGCAGCATTGATCATGTGACCGTTGCCTGCCTGGCGTTTAGACACATCATAGCTCTGTGAGCGCTCTCTCTGTCTGCGCAGCCTGCCAGTTCTGCTCACACATCCCCATCGTCCGTCTCCCCATGCCTGTTAGTTTTGATTTGCACATGCTGTTGTCGAGGGTCCATCCGTGATCATCAAATCCTGCTAGTTGGAACTGTTAGGTCAGGTTACATCAAAGAGATCAGGAGGGATCAGCCTCTTGAAAGCGACAGGCTCTGGCTCACATCATCAGAAACAGGTGGAGGTCCTCATTGGAAGAACAAAGGAGAGATCACCATCTATAAAACTTTTATATTTCATAGAAGAGTTTCTTTAAATTCCCTTAAATTGCCACCCTCTCCTATGCGGAGCACTAGCTCCAGTCAGCACCAGCATAAAACATATGATATCAGGTTAGGGATTGTGGGACTCAACCGCAGCACTAAATCCCATGAAGGTCACAACAGCAAAGCCTGAGACTTAGTGGTATTATGCCACAAAGTGTTTAAGTGTGGAAATCTGCTAAAAGCCGGGACAAAAAGGGAACTGGAAATGTATGGAATACGACTCAGGTGTTGTGAATTAGTTGGAAAGTTGTTGAAACCTTCAGAGGTTTTTGTGTATATTGTAGTAATTTCTCCTGCGGCTAACATTCCTCTGCTGGTTTCTCAAGAAAACACACCAGACTTTGACATTTTGTTTATTGCTTGTCATCTTAGGAGTAGAGTCACTGCACTGTGATCAAAAAGAAAACAAAATATTGTGAAGATTATTCGTGCAAACATCCAGATTTTTCCCTGCATCATTTTAATGACAGTTTCATTAACGAGTTGATCTGACTGTAATGTTAGAGAGCGTTGACGTTTCAGGCTATCCACCCCTGTGCAAACACTTCAGCTTCTGTTCTGTGTCACCTTGAGGCAAACCTCCGGAAGCAGGTCCCCCTAATTTCATGTTGAAACTATTGTTTAAAACCCAAAACAAACATGTACAGAGGTTTTGGGTGTTAACACACAGTTGAGTTCCTTTCATGTGCGCCCACCACATGTTCCTGATATTACCCAGAGAATTGGTAAACAACCTTGATCCTGACTTAAGTCAAGAGGTGCCATCTAAGATGTGGATGTAAATGGGGAGTAAGAGAGAGTAAGAGAGGCAGGAGACATCTGTCGAGCAGGCTCTCATTTCGTAAGAGGAGGCCGTCTATTGGTTACAGATGATGCCCTGTTTGATAAAAATGAACTCTTTCAAGATAGGACAGCTTGCATTAGGGGTCTCTCTGGCACCGAGGGGCAATCAAATAGTTCAGCTGACAGGTCAGCTGTTTGTTGTTGATCTTTCATCTGAATGATGGTCACAAAATAGCTGCTGTTGCCTGTAAACAGTTATGTCACATCATTCACACTAAGCAAGATGGATGTTTGTGTGTGTCAGGATGGGGGTACATGCATGTTTGCCTGCGTGTGTGTATGAATGTGTTGTCGTAAAGGAGGATGAGTGAGGTGGAAGTGGCCATCTTGGAGGTAATGGTGCGGAGGAGTTTTCCATTCATGGCTCGATCCTGAATCACCCCTTGCAATGCCCTCTGCCAGGTAGCGACAGAGGAGGGAGCAGAGACCAATTACCATTCGAAACCTGCTATTATTATCATCAGAGAGGCGGCAGACCTCCTTCCCCTGCGCTTATTCCCATCTCCAGCGAGACAGAAGGAGAATCAGGCCCTTTTGTCTCGGAAATGTTTATTTATGCCGCAGATTTGCCAAAGGACATGGAAAAGCCCTTATTACAGGTCATGACAGTAGAGCCACAACACATGATTCATTTTCTGTCCTTTAACCTGGTAGTCTCTATGGGGAAATTCTTTTGAAGTCCACACCCTGCTGTAAAACACGGTCATTATTCAATTATGTGAGAGCTGTATTTGTAACTGTAGGCCTTAAAGTATCTACGTCAGAAGAGTCGAGGATTACCTTTATTTTTTTAAAAGATTTCTGTTTTATGAAGTACACAGATCCAAAGAAGAAAGAGTTGCTGACATGGGGCGTAAATCTGATGTTTGGTCGGAACTCTTGGTGCCAGTTTGTCAGACAGGGATTAAGACTAGACCTAGACTAAAGGCAAGATTCACTGGAAATATCCGCTGAAAAGTGCCATAGTCTTGGACTAGGCTTAATCCCTGTCCGGGAACACGGCCCATAATGTTGTAAGTACACGGTATGCGCTTCCATCCACGGAGCCACTGGGACACCATTAGCGCATGGTATGTGCCTCATTATTTTTGACACTCTCTTAACACCAAGCAGCCGTTTTCTTTTATCCTCTCAGCAAGAAGATGAAGCTACTGTAATCAAAGAAGACAATGATCAGTGCCAGCCTCTTGGCCTGGCCTGGTACCTGCTTTGATGTCATATTTTGGTGTATAGCAGGCTGTGGCCCATGCCAAAGAGCACCCATCGTCGCCAACTGTCTGACAGGCTGCCTTTCATCAGAATGACATCACTATGCTACTTGATTACTTTCCACAGGCTCTTCCAGGCCTGGGAATTTTCTCCCAGGAATCTGAAATCATCATCCCACGCCTTTACACCCTTAGTCTCAAAATAAAAGAAACACACATCTGAGGCACACATAAGCCTGTGTGGCATACAGACAGTATTTATATTCAACGCTAACAGTACACTAACTGTAAATACTTTGATATATTTGCCTTTAAGGGGACCTATTATGCTCATTTTTAGATTCATACTTGCATTTTGGGTTTCGACTAGAACATGTTTGCATGCTTAAATGTTCAAAAAACATTTTATTTTTCTCATAGTATCTGTGCTGGACGTAGACTGTTTAACAAAGATGAAGGATGGGTCTCTACTTACTTCCATGAAAATGAAGCCAAAATATTCTGGATACAGCTGCTGCAATCTAGGTCTGGTAAAAAGATTAAGCACCCGCCCATACACCTGTCCAACCAGCCTTGATCAGCACTGTTAATCATGAGCACACTAATTGGCATGCATACATGTCAATCATGATGTCAACCCGCCCCCCATCATAGCTTCGAATAACTTCGGAAAACCAAACTTATCAGAAAATCAAACACTTTAGTAAATAGCAGCGTGATAAAAAACTATCTAAAATGACAGAAACCATGACGTGTACTTGATTCTTTCAGTTTGGCCCATGTCCCACTTGCTAACCTGGTGGGGGGGGGGTTTATGACAAAAACCTCCAGCCAGCAACCAGGGGGCAATCGAGATGTTTTTGGCTTTACTTTTGCATTGGTTGCTGATGTTCTGGGACACTGTGTCAAGTTCTGCACGTTACATGCAATGTCTTCTTTTGAGAGTTTTCACAGGAAATTTAATGTTTACGTACAGTCTCTTTCAAAATAAATGCACTCCATCGGTACAACATCGCAAATTTACTTTTTTTTTTTTCCTTCAACAACAAACACACATGGTTGGGTTTAGGAAAAACGAACAGGGTTTGGCTTTAGAATCTTACGGGACACCAACACAGCTCTCTCAGGTGAAAGTCGGTCTTTGTTGGACTCATTCACCACCCCTCGGACTTTCGCCACCTTACCTTTGGTTACTGTCCTGCCACATTTCCCCCTGACACCACCAGGAGCCGTTAAACTATAACAGCAATTGGCCGTGTATCATTAGGACGTTAAAGAACGCCTTTTTTCGTTGGTTTCTGACGCTGCAAGTCACTGCCCAAGTGAGGGATTTCAACGACTTTGAACTGAGACAGGGCTCATCAAAGAGGCTTTGTTTCACTGTCTTTCTCTTTAAGCCCCTGTCCCAAATAAGTCCAGTCTGCTCTGATTGGTCAGCGCATAAGGGTCTTCCTCATCTCAGCATCGCTGTCCTGTCATTGCAGCCAGGGGAATGACAAACAGAGAAACAGAGAATAGTGGCACTTTCTACCATGACAAATCACCAGTAAGACATATTTCACCAGGTAGCTGATACGAAATCTGGAAGAAATTAACAAAACTAGCAACCAAGACTGCCTGTTTCCCTGACATTAGCATGAAGCTACATGTAGCGGTGTAGGTGATGTAACGTAAACACTTGCAGTAATGTGCTTGGAGCAGATGACCATATAGAAAAATTTGCCATTAGCTGACGTCAGCTTGTCTTGAAAGTGAGAAAGAAAATGTTACAGTACATACTTACATACTTGTAACTCATATTTGAAACTGGCCACATTTAATATGAACATCTGACATTGTAATATTTTATATTTATGAAATGAAAAGTATAGTAGATCCCCTTTTGGATCTTGTCAGGCGTTGTTCTGCAAGATACATTTCTTAAGACAAGTTGAGATAGGATTTTTTTTTTAAGGATTTTTTAATACAGTGTACTTTGTGATGCTAGTGAAACCAGATGGAGCTCAATAAATATTAACAGGCAACACGAAGAGACAAAATGAAACATGGAAAATAAAAACAACTGTACACACTGCAATCTTTCAACTCGACATCTCCCCTCCCTTGATTTTCCCTCCACAGTGGGGAAAGAGAAGTGATAAATTACAAGGTAGAATCTGAAGTGTTTGCTTTTGGAGGAAACTGAGAAAACTGCTGTGTGAGGTGGATATTTATATCCGACTTCTCTGGTTGGCAGCGTTGCCTCTCTGCCCAGCGTTGGCTTCACAGGACCGCTGTCTGTCTTCACCTGTAGGTCAGGCGCAGACGGCCGCTCCTCCCCACATCATACAGACTCTCCTGTAGATGCCCCGAGGATCAAGAGGTGTCTGCGGGCCCCGACCATCCCTCTGACTGGAAACTAGAGTTTAGGATTTTCAAAAGAAAAAAAAAACGTTTCAAAGGATTAGAGAGTGTTTGTTTATTCTTAGCAGAAAGGATGTAGAGAATGACAGTACATAACTCATGTGGCTGCGCTGCTCTTTGATGTATTCAGATGCATCCAGCACGTATCGTCTTACAAACACCATTAGCTATAATTATCATCGTGTGATCTAATTAGAAACACTGACTGAGATACATTGAAGTCAATCTAACTGAGGTAGAGTACTACTTAAGCACCACCTAAGCCGTTGAAATCTGGGCGTCTTCCCGCAGAGATCTCATCTCTGCTCATGAGGTCACCTGTGGTCGGCCAGTGGAAACATTTGTTCAGAACAAGGTAACGTATCTGTTTGGGAATATACAGCACCCACTTCCCTTTCTCCAGGAAGAAGGTGGTCATTTGTGGGAGGAAGAAAGTGTTACTCAGGCTTTACTCACAAAGGGTGCAAGAAGAGCCGTCACGGGGACACATCATCTTGTTTTTGCGATGACTAATGAGCAGATTGCTACCAGCACCTTTTGCTATGTCTATCTGGTTTTCATCTGTTGATAAATCACATCCCTGGAATCAGGGGAAGGGTGCTCTTTTTGGGCACTCCCTGAAAAGCAGCGGGGAAGGCAATAAATGTAAACTATATGTAGACTGTTAGTCAATCTATGAGTAATTCCACATTTTTCTCTTCACTGTAGGTCCGTAAACCCAGCAAATGTTGTATATAAATAAAGGAAAAGTAGAACTAAATACAAGGTACCACCACCATCAAATAGTATCCCTAAAGTGAGCGCTACAAAAACAATTAAGCCAGGAGAATGAGATGAAATTCCATCAAAGTGAATGCCCTCACATCTGGAGGACAGGTGTAGGCCTAATTCTCATGTGTCAGAACTTTCTCCTTAATTTACTTATTTAAGAGTCCACAAAAGCGAGAGTGAAGCTGTTTGCGCACCTCTGGATTTGACACGGGACACGACTCAACCCAAAAGGCATGGTTATCCCTCTAAAAATGAAAGCACGGCGGGCAGGTAGAGGAGAGGACAACTGTAACGTGTCTGAAGCGTAACCTGTTCTCCGGCCCTCGCTTTGAAACCAGATGAAGATCGGCTGCGGCCCTGAAGTCATTACACCTTCAAAGGTAATTAACACATGGCTTTTGTTTGGGCCCGATGAGCCCCAGATTATGTAGGTACAGATGGTCAGGGGGGCGGACGACAGATACCAAGAGCAAGGTGTGCTTGGATGTGCTTTCATGTCAGCAGGAAGTGCTTGACCCCTGGCCCCCTCCTGACCTCAAATCTAGGCTGTCAACGCCACTTCCTTGAGTGCCCTGTAAAGATTAACATGTGGACAGAGACAGGGGGCCTTTGGAGCCCTGCGCGATGAGCTGGAGGACCCAGCTGGCATCACTGCCCTGCAACACCTTTTGCCAGTTATGCTAATGTAAGGTTATATAAGATCAAAGACTTGTTTTTATCTCTTTTTGCTGAGGTGTTGTGGATTAAACTGCAACATTCGTCTCTGGAAACTGTAAAAGCATGGGAGCTGGAGAACAGAAAAATGTTTCTCAATGTTTGTCACCATTGGCAGGTTTGTTCTGCTCTGCTTTAATGTTTTGAGCCGCTGATTCACTTTGGGCTAAAAACTGCCACCTGGCGTATTTCTCGAGGTGGTAAATAGCAGCACTTCCTCCTTTTGCCATCAAAGGGAAGGAGGTCTTGCCTTGACCTTGGAGCAACTTTACCCCTCAACCCCTCTGATCTCTCTTCCAGTACAGATACTGCAGAGACTCTGGGCAGCATCACATGTAGAGAGGCATTTTGGGTCATCAGGATGATATCGCCTTAGTTTTCATCTGTGATTGATTTTGTTTTGTTAGCAGAACTTTTAAGGAAAAGTTTGGGGAAATACACTTTCTTGTAGACTGATGCCACTTTCTTATGTGTTTGTGAACTATAAAGCTGCCGCCATTAAGCTAAATGTTATCTGTTTGTTTAATCCGTACAAAAATCGAAGTGTAAAAACGGTAATTCGCCATTTCACCAGAGGCTATGTACCTAACTATTTCTTGGCCAGGACTACGGCTGCGCAATATCCAGTTTGCAGAAGATAAAGGTATAAACGAAGTATTGTCACACTACAGAGAAGCCCTGAGTATATCGTGCACCCCTAGCCAGGACCAGTACCTTCCTGGAGCCCTCGTGGTTGTGATGCAACTCGTTCTGGCCAAGAAATAGTATTGCACATTGACTCCCCTGTAAAATTATGATTTGTGATTTTTACACTTTAGCTTTTGTATGAATTAATTACTGACATTTAGAGGTTCTTGCTGACAGATATTGTTACCTTTCCACAAGACAGGCTGGCGGTTTTCCCTGTTTTAAGTCCAGTGCTGGGTGCTCACATGAGCTAGCTCAAAGTTCAGTCAACACAGATGAAGATGTTCACTCTTTAAATTTTGAACGACATTCACAGTCCTAAAAAATGTATTTGTTTTACATTCATGTCCATTTTTTTTTAATAAAATAAAATATTACGATCATCATTCACTCGCAGATATTTCCCAAGACTGGTCTGATGCTTCAACTCACTGTGTTGCTTTAAATACGTCGCCGATGTGGCTGATGTGTAGACTTGTTTTTTGGGTACAACTGGCATATATGTGAGATTTTTTTCAGTTGGAATCTTTACTGGTTGGTTCCTAAAAGTCCTTCAAATATCCATATGAACTGGCTTTAGCAGTACGGGTAGCTGCATTGTCTCAAGTGCCAGTAGCACAAGCCAACAGGAAGGAAACACCACACGATGGGGGAAAAGACTTTGATTTAAATCCTCTGGTGCTGTAAAACTTGCGTCGCTAATTGTTCATGTTCACAAGTTATAAATTAATGTATTTTCACCCAAAAATATGAACGTGTTAAATGGGTGGCCATTTTAGCCCTTCATGCACAACACTGGCTGGCATTATCTTCATATTTACTGTACAGTCAAATGTGATATCCATCGTCTCATCTAACTGACAGTAAGAAAGTGAAAAAAGTGCATTTCCTTTATCCATTATCGCCCTTTAGTCAAGGTGATGAAATACAAAGTCAATGTCATAAAGGAGGAGTAATGGGCTCCAGTCAGTGCTGAATGGTAATGATACAGCACTTCCTGTTTGGTGCTGAGGCAATTGGGAGTTTTTTTTGTTTGTTTGAGTCATTTGTGAGCTTTTGATTCTGTGTGACAAAGAATTGAAATATTCTTTGCAAAGGCTGAGTAATGCTGAAATTATAGGGCAGATGCATTTCTTGAAAGAATGGATACTTTGGTGCTGAGATCACATTGTAGCAGAGAGTACGTCACCATGTAAATGCTCTAGAAGGTGGTATGATTCAGATTTAGATCGCAGTAGTAAACCGCACTCCACGTGTTGTCAGTCATGATGTGTGCCCCTGCAAGCATCAAACACACATGCAGGCGCATACATACACAGGCCCAGTGATCTCTACAGTTTAATATGAATTATCTCAAGCAGACACTCGGATCTGTGGGTCAGCAGTCTGTCTCAGGAGAGTGTTTGATGATTGCGTTTTATTGTTCCAGAAGGTCAAGATCTTCAAAGCTCTCCTTCTGTTCTCCGCAGGGCACCCGGGCAGCAGCTGTCGGAATACACTCGGCTTTGTGTTTTTATACGAGAGAAGAGGTAGGTCAAGCCCACTCTCACAGAAATGTTTTTACTGGGGGGTAGGCACTCAGTGGACACCATAATATTGTTGTTCTGCCCTTTTGTGCTGGAGAGTGGGGAGCGTGTGAATCCTCTTGGATGGGACGTCACCTCTCCCGGGTCTGACGCTGATCAAATGGCCTTTTTGGCATGATTCAGCAGTATCTCCATGTGTGTGAATGGATGTGTATGTGTGTGAATTATTACAGACAAAACAGACCACCACTTGGGCTTTAGATCAAATGTCTTCTCTCTTGTGCTCCTATAATGCACTGCGTCAGAGCTTTTACACCAAGGCAACACCAAAGTCTTGTACAAGCCATGTTATTTTTGACAGTTTTACGCAGCAGATGATCTGACCTGACTCGCTGCTCTTGTTAGAAACATACCAAAGTACGTATGAATTTTTCCTGTCATATTATTGGCTCCCATAAAGCATTCCTGGTCTCTGCTGTATAGATTGGGTCCAAGATTACATGTTGTAGGAGGCAATATTTCAAAATTTGCCATTTGTAATAATACAAATGTCTTCACACAGTGATAACAGTGGATATTTTCAGTACATATAAGCCTCTTAGCTGACAACTACAGGCCTTCATACACCAAGCCAACGGTTGGCCGTTGGTAAGCTTTTGTTGCCCTATTGTTTTACAGTGTGTCCCACATTGTTGACACTACTCAGCCCTTGTATGTGTTCTGAGAAGCAGGAGCCAGTCGCTGAGAGAAATCACCCTGATTGGCAGTTAAGCTCAGTACACGAGAAGTGAAACTAAAGTGAGGAAAACAGTAAATATCCTTTGTTCTTTCAACATTGGGTTGTGTTATCAATGTGCTAATTGGCTAACTTTTCGAGTAACAATTACAGACTATTGCCACCTGCTGGTATAGAGAGTTTTTCCTCCTCACACAGGCACAGAATGTACATGGTAGTTGGCTGTGTGTTCAAGTGCAGCTATTTGGCCGAGACGAGGGCGACTTGAGGCGATGCAACAGTCGGTCTTCGCCGCCACTGGTTCTTTGATGTTGGTTTGGTGTGTCTGGGCCTTAAGGGTCTCTTTTGAAGGAATGATCTCACTTAACCTGACATAAAAAAGACTTGAGCATCTGTAAGTGCAGATAAGACACGGTGGAACTACAATAGGCCCACATTGCACCATTTTGTTCACTTAGAGCCGTTTAAAAAGACGTTGTACCACATTTTTCTCCTATTGACATCTTCCAGCACAGAATGCAGTCAATAAAATGAGTCCGTTAGTTAAGGGAAGTGGCCAAATAAAAACATATTACGATGAGAGCTTTCTTCTAGCTGACGACAGGCTAAGTGCCAGTGGTTTACATCTGTCATGAGAGTCAGCGGCCCCCCCCATCAGCTTGGAAACTCAAAGCCAACAAGGACGCAGTGATAAGACCTGGATGGTGCGGTGTGGTGTGGAATAGTTCACACACTGTTTCCCTGACCTCCTGCACTCTTCGGCTGACCACCCTGAAACGCTGACTTTTCTTACGCCCGCTGTGATGCTGCTCCACCCGTGCCCTTCCCTCTTGACAGGATGTCCATGAAAGACTCCCTCTCGTCCTCCCCCCTCCACCTGTTTTCACACCCAGCAAGCTGAAGAGGCTCCTTTTCATGCCGTTGCTATGCATTTGAAGTGTCCAGTTGCTGAACACATACACTTAAGATGGTCTGTGGTTTGTGCCTTTGATAGCTGGAATGCTGTTTTGGACTTTCTTACACAGCTACGGGTCAAAATGCACCTAAACCTAAGCCAATTTATTTTCCAGTTTTAAAGACATGTAGAAGAAGTGTGACTTTGTTTAACTGTGCATCTCATCCTTTATATAGCCCAATGAAATACCAGATTGTTTTAGGGCTGCACAATTTTTTACCACTGTATGTCAACTTGTGCCATAAATGCAACAACTTGAAAAACTGGAGTATTGCACTCAACATTTTTTTGAGTTAGTTAAAAAAGAGTGTCAGTAGAAAACTGCACTTTAAAATGTGTCATTCTTTTTTACTGGTGCCTTTTGTGTTCAGATCAATAGTCAGTTTGTTCAATAAAAGAACATCTTTGTATTTTAGCAGTATACTGAAAGCAGCTGAAAGGCAGAACTAGCATTGGGTACAGTTCACATTTAGAGTGATACTGGTTCCTCGAATTCAGTACCGGTACCCAATGATACCTTTTTCGGGTGCTCTGCTGTTTTCTAATCACACACGGAGTTAAGTCTCTGTCTGTCTGTCGGTGTCTGCTCGTCTCTCTAGCTCTGTTTCCGCTCACTAGGAAGCTGACCAAGTTCTGTGGCCAGCTTCGGGGTTCTTTGCAGTGCTTCTGTCTTTTTTCTCCATCCTAAAGCGCCCAAAAGCCAGGAAGCCAGCCATGGAGTTAAGTGGACAGTTTTCCGCCTTTGGATCACTTAACAGTGCTTTAGCCTCCTTTCTGAACATGGCGTTCTCACCCAGGTGTGTTCTTGGGTACCACGATGTGGCACCGATTGATTTAACATGAATTGGTGCTTCTTAGTACAGACATACTACGGTCGGAAACCTTAGGGTGCTTTCAGACACAGAGTTCGCTTGCTTTGGTCTGAATCAGGGACTTATTTTGTTACAAAGTTGCATCATTGCCTAGGGTTGGTTCATGTTCTCACGGCAGCATTTACAAGCAGACCAGAGAAAATGCTTTGAGTGAGAAAGCTGCTCTTGATTTGTCAGAATTTCCATGCCGGAAAAATCCAGGAAGTAAACCAAAGGTTGAAGAAGAGTACACTTGCAAGATAAATGCGACGCTTTCTAATGTCACCATGGAGGGACAACTACACAGGTTGATTTTAGCGCTGCTCATCGTGGACTATATTGCTGTCATTGTTCATTTTAATCAAACTAGTTTGAAAACGGGGAGCGGCTCCAACTAGAAAACAATGTTTCGATGCATTGGATGTGCTGAATGTGCATATTAAGGCAGTACAGGAGGAGGTGCACATTAATAATCCTCCAGGACTGTAACATGCTCATGTTTAACCCAAACAATGCGTAATGCAGTTGGTTCGGATTGAGGTCGGACCAGAGTTCGTTTGTAGCCGGACTGAGACCACCTCATCAAGAAGGTCTTGGTCCGGTTGTTTTGGTGTGCACCTGAGTGTGATTGCTGTGTTCACACCTGCCCAAACGAACCGCACTTAGGGGGCAAACGAACTTGAGTTTGATTGAACCGACCCAAACAGGGCAGGTGTGAAAGCACCCTTAAAAGAGTTTGGTATCCAGCCCTAGTCAGAAGTAAGTACACTTTAATATGTGATATGTTTACCACGATTTTCAACTTCATCGCATACCATTTTCCTCATATTGTATTTTCCTCAGCCCTAATTTGTTTCCACTTAACCTGCTGTAATTCACCCAGTTTTTTTCTTAATTGTAACTTAACTTGAAGTGATGAAAGTAGCAGTCGTCGACTCTGCTCCACAGTATATCAATAGTTTGTCACAACTGGTGTGGATAATTCCTACTCTACAATAACAGAGCTGTTTTATGTTTCCCCCGAGAGCCACTAACATTGAAGACAGTTGGTCGACTCACTTTGCCAGATTTCTGTAATCTGCAATTCCCAACATTCCCCAGGCTTTTCTTTTTTTACAATGCCAAGAAATAACAAAACACAGATTACACGCAAATATGACAGGAAGTTTGAAGCAGTTTATCTCCTCTGCAGCATCAACACAAACAGTGAAACACACACCGCAGCAAAGCAGTTGCGAGACTTTTGTCATTTCATGGGATCTATAACGAAGCAGTGAACTTGCCGGAGAGCAGGACACAGTAGCAGGGAGGGTTTAGCGCTCAAACAAAATGCCGTCACTTTGATCATTTCCTACTGCTCTTTGATCTCAGCACTCTTTAAAGGGCCGATAATGGTGTTTAATTGATTATGTAGAATGAACAAGCATGGTTTGCTCTCATATCATTCATTCCTCCCCTTTTTTGTGTGTGCTCTCTCCAAAAGAAGATCGCTTGCATGCCATATTGCCCCTTCCCTTTCTTCTTCTAAAACAAATAAAGACGTCAAACATCAAAGCTGTTCTTGGTTAATAAAAGAAGACCTCAAATATTTTCCATTATGTTTGACATGGTTTTGGGTTTCGCCAACCAGAGGAATAACAACAGGACGGAATAAAATGACGCTTTTTTTGTTGTTGTTGTTGCTCCGTTTCTGTGTTACAGAGGTTAAGCAGACCAAACTTGAGCCTGTTCTTTGATCTTGTTGGCTCTAATTATTCAAAGGTAGTCTTTCTCTCTTCTACTTCTCTTCTGAGACACTCGTCCCCCCACCCATCTCTACAACACACTCCATCGCTCTCTCCTCTTACTGTCCCTTTCCACCCTCCTGATTATGATATCCAGAGTTCCCGGCTAAAACAACAGTCTGTCAGAGGATCACTTTCCTTTGAAGTCGATGTCAGTCAGTTGTGTTTCTGTCTTGGGCCAGAGCACTGACCCCTGACCTGCAGTGATTACTTCCGTGGCGCAGCCAAGCAGAGATAACTGTAAATGCAGGCCTTTGATATCCGCTTGAGAGCGGGAGGTTGAGCCTGAAGGGAAATACAATGATGGTCAGGCATCTTAGCATGTGTGTGTGTGCACACGCTCGCACACAGACAAGGCACCATATGGCAGAGGTCAAGGAGACATGGGTATGACTTCCTGATCAAAGCTGTAACACAGTGATACTTGAACCTCTCAGAACCCAAATCACAGAAGATTTGTGGGGGAATGCTAATAAAATCTTCACTATAAATCCTCCTACTGGTGTCAAGCTTTGGTCTTGACTCAAGAAAACATATTAGAATCCAAACTGATATTAATGTGAAATTGTTGGAGGAATAGTTACACTTATTGTGGCTTTCAAACGGAGAACTAGATAAGAAAATTAATACCACTCTCATATCTGTCCAATAGATAAGAGGCTACAGCTAACAGCCAGTTAGCATATCTTAGCAAAAAGACAGAAAACAGCTAGCCTGGCTGTGTTGTAGCAAAGTCCACCTAAAAACACCACTAACTTTTACTTATAGACATGTTATATTTCTAAAAATGGCACTTTGCGCTAGTGGTTACGCGCAAGACTTAAGTCAAAAATCCAACGTGCTATATAGTACAGTAAAACAGTACTTTTTATTGTATGTCTAGAACCTTGGTCTGAAACCGGTAATACATGAATTGCCTACAATTTTGGGTAAAATATGACAGTATGCAAACACTGGACACTACGCCAGCATAAATATCTCACAATACAATGTGACCTACAACCAAAGCAGCTCTGTAAAGTCGATAACACCACATAAGCTAGATGCTAAATAAAAATTACCTGCGCCCATTGGACTAGGTATTTACCTTTTACAGTAATTTAAGCATTATCTGGCAACAAAGATGCCTGTGAGATACGCAACAAGAAAGTTTGGCTTGGCACATGGTACCATGGTTACGCATCTCCAGTCGACAATAAGGCCCTTAGAAAGTCGCTTCGGAGAAGATACATGCTACTGTTAAAGCAACACTTACCTTTCTGGAAATTTTACACTTTTCTTTGTTTAGGTTAAAATGCTATTAATAAGCTGATGGCACACTAAAATGTAAGTGAATTCCACCAGAGATACAAACTCATCATTATACCATTCTCATATGGTTCTAAGAAAACTCCGACCAATCATTGCATTCGGACCAAATGCAATGATTGGTCGGAGTTTTCTCTTGTCTTGTCTGTCTTCCCCACGTGGAGGCCTCCGACTGACGTAACCGCTCGCACAGCATCATCTGGTAAGCTCCAGCAATATACACAAACATTTCATGGTGCTGTGATGTGAAGAGGATCTCCCAGTTCTGCTCTCAGGATGTGTTGATGAGTTTTGGACTGTGAAATGTCGACCCTTTTCATCCTACTATGGCACTATATTCTTTCTTATATGTTGCATAAATTGTTTTAAAATGTTTTGTTTCTTTTTGCTTGAGGTATGCGAAATGTCGCATGCCAGTTGCTAATGGCTAACGTTACCCTACTGTAGCGTAGCCTCTTAAACATTAACGTTATCTTCCTTGTGCGTTTCCACTTACTAGTAACGTTAACGTTACTATCTAACGTTAACTGTAACCTTATTCTAAAACTCATTAGTCATCACTGACTGAGTTTTAAAACTCTGCAGGGTTGCGTTTGTAACGTTGCACTCGCTGTTCTCTTCCATGTATCTAACGTTACCTTGCCAACGCCTACGTCTATCATAGACGTAATGAGGACGTAATGGAGGAGGGGGGAGTAGGCCTTTGGAGGGAGGTGGAGTTGCAGGAGGAGAGGGATGGGACGTTGGACGGAGGCAGGAGTTGTGGATGTTCACATTTTTTCTAAGTGCTGTGTGAAATGCAAGAAAGGTAAGAGTTGCTTTAACTTAACATAAAAGTACGTTGAACAATAGAACACATATTGGGCAGTGACTTCCTGGAGTCTCTGCTGGTTACCTAGTAAGACACAACACATTCTCACATCAACCTTGTCACATATCAACGTTTGGTAATGGACTTTCCACTTCAACATACAGCGTGCACGGTACCCTGGGTGTGTTGGTTGTCCACGTTCTGGGACACCGTGTGAAGTTCTGCCTGTTACATGCATTGTCTTCTTTCAAGATACGGAGGGGTGGGGGGGTCCCTGCTGAATTTTACCTTGTAGAAGAAAACATGAAAGTCTCTTAAGCATGTGTAACCACAGACCTTATTTCAGGCATCTACTGTTACTAAAAACCCATTAAGTTTGAGACGAGGGAACCAGGAGTGCTAAAACGCTAACTCGTTCACAGGCTTTAGGACATTGTAGCACTCCAGTCTGACACTTTACAGAATTTTTTTTACATCTGACTGAATGGTGAATTTTGTTTATTAGGTTACACTGTTGGTGACAAATACAAGCTAGCTGTTTCCTGCTATTTTGTGTAAAGCTAAGCTAACCAGCTGCTGGCTGTAGCTTCATGTCTCTTTCCCTTGATGAAAAGATTTTTCACAGTTCCTCCTTCAAATCTCACATCAGTCGCAGTGTCTGTTTGCATCTGGATAAATGAGTGTTATCTGTTTTCACTCACTCAGAGGTTTTGCTGGAGTGAAGGCTGTAAAACAGTCCAAGTTCTGTACTGTCTGCGATGATGAAGAGACGGGGAAATGGAGACAGAAAGGCTGTTGAGATTAATACTTCCCCAGCAGGAGCCACTTGTTGAGGTCTATTAGAAAAAGCGTGGGGTGAATCAAAGAAGAGTAGAAATAGAGAGTTTAACACTCATCATTCAACACATGCATCAGTGACAGGAGAGCACAAAGAGTTTTGTTATTCAGAGGATTTTTTTTTTTTTTTTTTTTTGTTCCTGCAGATGCCATTTTTCCTGCGGATGTTCTTTTATCTTTGAAATAAGTATTTAGTCAACGTGACAGTCCATTTTCATCTGTGTCCAGATGGCAGACTTAAAAATCACATCCAACAAGAATGCACGGATAATATCCATTCTCACATGCATAAAAATGTAAACAAATGTAAATATTCAGGCTGCATTTGGCCCGTGAGCCAAACCCACTGTCATAGCTGATTAAGTCTTTGAGAATGGTGTTACGAAGCTATTATAATCATGTTTTGTTTAAATCAGCCTGAGCGAGTGGATTTAAGTCTTCAGAGAACAAGGGCCCAACACTCTGACATCAGCATATATAGTCATTACTGGAATGACTGTTGACATGTTCCGCTAAACAAGACCAGAGTCAACCGCGTTCTCATGTGAGGGACAAATGAAGATGAGCAGATGAGAGTTCCCGATGGGGACTCACTCTCTCTCTTCATCCTCCGCTGTAATTACGGCCTTTCTTTTTTCACTCTGTACTTCCAGTCGGCTGTGGTATTTTCTTGTTTTTTTGTTTTTTTTGTTTTTGTTTTTTTTTTCTGAAGCGAAGAAAAAAGCCAAAAGACCAGCATGCTGCTGGACTGAATGTCATGTTTGAGCTCAGAATAGTAAACACAAAGCCTTGTAATTTGCAGAATGCTTTTGTCATCTTTACCTCTAATTTCTCTTTCAGCACAGAGTGACTGCCACATATGAAGAGAGCGGGAATCAAAGGAAGCCATGGAATGCGTCAGAGTAAAAATGAACACGAGAGTGAATGACGGTTGCTCGGAAGGCTGATGTTTCTGTATGTGCCGCTGCTCCTCATTTCACACCCAGATGATTCTCGGCTCACATCATTTGAGAATGAATTTGAACAGGAGAGAAGATACAGAAGATGTTAAACATTAAATTGTTTTTTCATTCCAACTTGTCCCTACTGCAGGTGGGTTTCTCCCCTCTGGTTTAAACTATTATTATTGAGTATATCAGAATAACAACAATCAGTTAAATCACTTGGTCCATCATTGATGTCTGCACATTGTTTGTACTCAACAGCACATTTTAGCAACACGAATGTACATTAACTTTCTAAGCCAAAGTGCTGATGAGTATTAATCTATACTTGGTGCATGCAAATCCAAAAATCCTGCAGGACTGCAGCCCTCCACATGCCCCACTACAGACATAATACTCTCTCAATAAGCACCTCTGAAAGTTCCTATTGAAGCACTTGGTAATTTCCTGATCCTGAACCTAAAATGAAAATATGGGATGTGTCAAGCAGCTTTATGTTGTTTCAAACAGCTGCCTCAGGAGGGAGCTGCAACTGCTCAGGATTCTGCTCTAATTTCAGTCACAGCTATCGACTGCAGGCTTTGTCACCTGTCACCTTTTCGGCCTGCTCCTGTTTGTCTGCACCACGCTATTCCACGTGACATAAAATGTCAGCAACAGCTTTGGTTGTGGAGAAACAGTGCAGAGTAAAATGACAGTAGCAGTCAGTACAGTGCCTATGATCTGCCCGCTGTGTCCTTTCATGACAGGAGAGTCAGACTTTGACAACCTGCTGGACAGCTTCCTTCAGGTGACAACTTTTGTCTGTCTTCGCTCTGTGCACATTATGTGTAACTCTACACCTGCGTCGGTATTGTCTTTGTTTTCATATTTATCCTCGTGGACGAGTGAAGAGTTCACATAACGCACTTGTTTAGTTGACGGGACAGGACACCTCTTTCATGTCCCCTCTGTAATCACTTCAATTAGTCATGCAAGGGAGCAGGGTTTCAGCTGCTCTCTCTGAGATGTTGTTTGCTCTCATGCCAAGGTAAAGTCCACTGATTACAAGAGTCCTCGGCATATTTGTCATTTTCATTTCTGTCAATTCCGCCGAAGGGTAACAGGATAAAAGACATCAAAAAGATAGCCCTTTTATTCAAAGACATCATATTAAGTTGTTACATTTTTGAATGGTGCCATTTTCGAATTATGTCTTTTTCCCTTACATTAAACAGCAGCATGTTGTCCTCTCTCTTTGAAATGTAAATAATTTGACCGCTCCCATGGTAACACCTCCCATGTAAACAGCCTCAGCGCCATGCGCCAACCCTCCACTGATATGAACTTTGTTTAGGGGCAGAGCGGAGAGAGGGAACCACTCGAGGAGACGTAACTTTAAAAATCCCTTTCATGTCGTGGAAAAGCGATGAACTTCTGTTGTAGTTTATTGCCGGTGTGATTTTTAAAAGCATCCCCCTTGCTCTTTGAAGTGAGAACGGGTCTGTTTTTCCTCTGCAGGGGTGTCACTATGTCACTGCTCATCTGTTTCTTGTCTCTGATTGGATCAGATGAAATCCTTCTTCGGTGTCCAGTGTTTGACTGGTCAGACTGAACTGAAACTGGTGTAACACAGAGCAACAAATTACACTCTGCAGATGCACTTCAGTCGAGCAGGTGTCTTAATAAATCCGGTGACTTGTTTTATATGAAATTAAGATGATTTGTTTGACACTTTGTTGTTGCTTTACAGTATATGTTAACCTAAAGAAGCTTTAAAAAACAGTGTGACATTTTGGGAAATACACTTATCCACTGTCTTGCAGTGAGTTAGATGAGAAGCATGGCTTCGTTCATCGGAAACATTCCACTTACCAGCACCTCTAAAACTCAGTAATTAACATATTATATCTTACTTGTTTAATTAGTAGAAAAACAAAGTGTAAAAGCCATTTATGAAGAGAATTGTGTCAAACTATTTCTTGGCTGGGACACGTAACTTCCTGGAGTGTTGGTGGTTGCCCGACAACTGCTCAGAGCAACTAAATAGTCGAACAAATAACCCCTCCATGAACAGGACTGGGTATTGTTTAAAAAAACTGCGCTACCATTACCAATACCAGTACCTTCAAAGTGATTCCAATACCAGTAGAGTACTTTGATACTCATCATTTAAATGTAGTAGCGTGAAGTAGCCATGCTGTCTGACATTTTAGGGAACTCAACTGTCAACTCTGTCGGCACACTGGGCTCGACTTCACCACACCACAGACTGTATGAGTTGTAGCTGCTGCTGCAGGAGTGTGAGCTCTGAGCCAGGGAGAGTTCGACCAGCCGCATGTACACAGTGACAGGGCTAACTGTTAGCATCACATGTCTAACGTTACCTGCAGATCATTAAGGGGTTTATTGACATAGACAAAGTCTAGCCATTTCAGTGTCAGTGTGAGTTTGTTGGGACTGTTTAATAGCACGGCGCTATGTTGCGATATCGATGTTAGCCGCTGCTGCTTGCTACGTCAATCGTCCACAGCTTTTGAAAACAGGAAGAAATACATAGCCGTCCTTGTGAACGCCTGTTTGCTTGTTTTTTTATTTCAGTGTCAAAACATACTGGGCAGACGTTGAGCTGACGTCAGGAAGAGAGAGGTTTTTGCGACTGCAGCAAAAGAAAGTTTGCAGATCTGAGCTGGGATGGTCCGGGATCAAATCCCTGGTGCAAAAATGAATGAATGCGGGTATCTTTTGACTGGAGATGTTTCAATACTACTAGGATACGAGGTTACTGGGTTATTTCAGTTGGTACCTTAAAGGTATAGACTACCAATACTCATCCTTACCCATGAATTAGTGAACTGATGTTTTTACACTTCAGTTTTTCCATGGAATAAGCAAACAAGATGAAACATATTGATTTGTGAGCTTAAGATGTGCTGGTAGGCAGATTTTATAACCTTTGGACAGAGCCAAACAGAGCTAGCTGTTTCCCCCTGTTTCCAGTCTTTATGCTAAGCTAAGCTAACCAGCTGTTGTTCATGAGAGTGGTATCAATCTTGCCATCTAACTCTCAGCAAGAAAGCAAGTCAGTGCGTTTCCCAAAATGTTGATTCTTCCTTTAATATGGTCGTTTCTGTAGTCCTGTTTCTATTAACTGAGCATAAAGGCTTTGGTGAATGATTGGACTTAAGAAGATTGATGCCTTCAATAACAAAAACAAAAAATCCCCTCTCTTCAAAGTTAGCTGACCAGACCATAATCGTAGTATCTTTCCTCACTTTTTACAGATTTTGTCATGCATGCCTTCATGCTGCTGAAGCCAGTGCTTCATTATGCTTTTACGGCCTATTCCGGTCAAACTCGCGCTGCGGTCACACACATCGAATTGTTCTCCTGACAGCTGTCTGTGCCTTTTATAATAGCTACTTGAAACAGAGGAAGGTTTTATTTTCCTTCTGAGCATTATTTTTACTGATTCATGTGTCTTTTTATGATGTTATTTCAGCGCCGAGCGGGTTTAGAAATAGTCTCAAAGTGCTATTCCCAAGCATTTATATACCTAACATATAAACATTTTTATTGCTCAAATGTAATTTTGTGGGCAGAAGTAAGAAGGGAAGACAAAAAAGACACGCATTTCTTGATTTCCTTCCAATAAATGTTTGGAATTGTAATAACCTCTGGGACAGACAGCCTGTTACTGTCTCATGTGGCTAGAGGATCCGGGTTGCTCTCTCTCTCTGTGGTATGCGTGTCCAAGGGCTTGTTACTCTTTGAGGTCTTGGTTTGTTTAATGAAGTGGTAATCTGTCTACACAGAGGATCACCCTCGAATCTTAAGTTCACTGTGTCAAGTGGCTCTGTTTATAAACTTCTTAGCGTCTCTAATAAAAATGGCTGTTACTCCCCCCCACCATGCTTGTGAATGGTATATCCGATATAATGATGTATTCCAGCGGTGTCGACTGTTCTTTCTCCTCTGCGATGCCACCACCTCTGGGTTTGTATATGCTCAACTCGTTGCTGACATTGAAACCTATGCTTGTGGCTCCGCTGTGCTGAGGGCCAAATGCAAATTGTATCCTAGTGGGCAGCTGGCAGGGGAGTCCACGCAGGCCAAAGGAGGTTGTGTTCTGCCTGACTCGGGTGTGTTTGTGCAGCCATTTTTTAAGGGTGCTGAGGACTTTCCAGCTGTGCCACTACAGTTTGCCTCGGGACCATCAGAAAAACAACATCAACATTTGAGTTACAGAGAAGGGACTGAAAATACGATCCACTCCGCAGTGTGTTTGAAATGTTAACTAAAGAAAACAAGCTGGCTAATGGTTTTGTATTTATATATTTTCTTTGGAGGCTTTGAAGTCAGAGCCCATGTTGCATGTCAGCCCCAGGCAATGCTGGAAAGTAGCCTAACTGTGAATGTAAAGACACACACACACACACACACACACACACACAAAAGCTTGATTTCACTTCTGCCTTGGAGGACTTCACAGATTTAGCTGAAACATTTCCCAACATTTTTGTATCCAGCCAGAAATTTACCAGCTTTAGTTCAAGTGTTATCGCCGCTGCTCCAAATGAACAGCGGATCATTTTTGTGGAAGCACTTTTCTATTGCTATTTTCTATTGCTCACTATTTAAAATCACTACAAGCAGAGTAAAGGCCCAGACACACCAAACCGAAATCAAGCAGCTAGTGGCGACAAAGGTTGACCGTTGCATCGCCTCATGTCACCTGTGTCTCCGCCAAAAAGTTGCATTAATTACTACACAAAGACTTGAGCAAACAGCCAACTAGCATGTACTGTACATTCTGTACGTACAATATGTGAGGGAAAATACTCCTCCGTACCAGCAGGCGGTGATTTGTCATTAAGAAAGAGAAATCAGAAGACCGACAGAACGCATTCAAGACGCTAGTTAGCCAGTTAGCATATTAACAACACAATGCAATTTTGACAAAACAAGGATATTTATCGTGTGCGAATAACAATTCAAACAATTACAAGCCGTTTCTGCCAAAAGCTCAATGGCTAAATAGTCTTATCTTAAATAATGAATTTGTTTTGATGTCACGCCCTCATGACTTATGTTGTTTGTTTACTTTCCTCACTTCCATTTATTTATTTTTGGCTTTATTAGATAGCACAGTCCAAGTGTCAGAGGGGATGACATGCAGCAAAGGACTGCAGGCTGAAATTGAACCTTCAGCGACTGCGGCAAGGACGCTGCCTTAGAACATAGGATGTCTGCTCTACCCACTAAGCCACCAGGCGCCCTAATAACCTCCATTTCTCTTCTCATGTACTGAGCTAAACTGCCAATCATCCCCTTTTTCCACCAAAATTAGCGCATGCATGCATTTTTTTTAAACACAGGAAAAGCTGCTAAAAATAGGCTATAGACTCCTTTCCCATTGCCAGTAGACTAGAGCCATGTCTGCAGCAGACGAGTGTGCCTTTCTGTGTGTTTTTTTCTTTTTCTGGTGTGTCACGTTCAACGTTATGAAGGGGCCACAATTGTCCAGAAAACAAGTTAGTAAAGAGTAGAAAGCAGCATGGAGGCTAGTGAAAATATTACGGTGGTTACCTCTTTTTTATATATCTCTTAGTAATTCAGTCTCTCTTTCAAACTTGGGGCAGACTATATGGAATGATGACCAAGTCCTGCTGGGGCTGACACCTTTGTATTTTCTGGAGGCTTGTCATTGTATCACACCGGTCATGGGGCTAAAATTAGCATATTCACCTGCAGTGTTGTATTGCCATCACTATTGATGGAAGCTGGTCAGAGCTGGAGTCAATGAATTCCCGTGACTACTGCAGCCTCATTTGACCCAAGAGTGAATGCCGATTTGAACCTTTCCCATTAAATTAAAAAGCCTGATATTAGTGGATGTTAGAGGGTTTTTCGTGCAGTGGGAAAGGGACCTCAGAGTGATTTTTCTCACTGGT
This sequence comes from Epinephelus fuscoguttatus, assembly GCF_011397635.1. Classification (NCBI taxonomy): domain Eukaryota; kingdom Metazoa; phylum Chordata; class Actinopteri; order Perciformes; family Serranidae; genus Epinephelus; species Epinephelus fuscoguttatus. Next base: position 22,184,635 of record NC_064770.1, on the reverse strand, counting down.
GAGCTCCGCTGTCTCCAGCATCCATTCAACATCCTGAATTGGCTGGGAAAAAAAGCCGCCAAGGGCCAACTAGTGCCAGTAGTGCAGGACACACTGCAAAAATAGGGTGATAGATGCTCACTGACGGCCTGACATTAACCGATGGGTGGCTTTGTTTGGTGGTGAGAACTTTATTTTATGTTGCTCACATACCTGGCTTGTACTGTGGGTGTGTGTTCAATCAAGAACACAAGGCTGCAGACCATGAATGTATGAATTAGCCAATCCAGTGAGCCACTTACCGCAGTTTTTGTGTAGTATTTGCTGTGAGGCTCAGTGATGTTTCCGTACCCCATCATTTATTTATAAGTCCAATACAATACCCTGTAATTTTACAAAGTATGCTGTAGTTAAAAAACAGTCAAAACGTGATCCATTAAAAGTCTTTTATAAGTTTTTACCTTTAAGCGTCCTCTTTTGTTCCCGTAACCATATCATTGTACCCCCTATTTATTGTGTAATTGCCCCATAAATACTGAATAATTACACCATAATTTGCAGGCTTTTATCAAAGGCATTGGCTTGTCTTTTTATGCCCGAAGTCTAAACTAAATGGTGATCTTTAAACATTATTTTTCGACCAGACAATAAATTATTTTCCCCGTCTTCTCCAAGAAATTCTTCCTTTTTGCATTTAACCCTAATTATCGTCTTCATCATTTACCAGTGAGTTTGGAACAACTTGTGACCATGGAAAAAGTCACTATGCAAAAAAGTGGGATCAACCCGTTAAACGTGGACAATGTGTGCAGAAAAAAAATGCTGACATTTTTATGTAATGTATGGACATCTGAAAACCTGCGCAATCAAAGCCCAAGATATCTGGAGAGATACCACCAGAGTCACATGAGAAAGTACAGGTTTTTTTTGGACCAAGTTTGGAGCCACATTTAATGTTTTGAAGAAAATTCAGTGCAGTCTGCCAGGTCCTGTGTGTCAGTGTATGTGTTTGTTTTGTTTGCTTGTGTGTGTGAGTGTGTGCACGGGTGTGTGGGCTGGGGGGGGTTATTACTGCTTCTTGTTGGTTGCGGCGCAGTCCTGTCTGTCCTGTGGGACATCTGTGGGTTGCGTGATGGGCTTTGTGGAACGGTGCTCTGTTAGTGGAGTTAAACAGGCACAGTCACGAGCTCTACCAGACGCCATGGGCACAAGTGGCCTTGTCTCTTTGAGGCTTCGTACACACGCACATATGCCGACATGCTACAACATAAAAACACCAAAGTGACACTGATACACAAACATAAAGCACATTCAGTTGTAACCACAGGCAGATATACTGACAAATGTTTAGGAATACTTAATGCCACGGAAAATGTTTCAATGGAGGACCTGTAACATCCACGTTCCCTCTCTCTTGCCCAAGCTGCCAAAATCTCCAAAAGCTGTGAATGAGTTGTCCTGCAGCTGCCAGCAGTTTTGGTCTTTATTGGTCTACCAGCACATGTTTGATACATCCCGACCACACCATCCATTTATCAGTGATGTGTGCGGCCCGCACCATCTTTGAAAGCCTTTACACATCAGCCAAAATCCTACTTTTATTCCTAATGTGTAGCTATCCAACACTTTAATAGCTGCCTTTTTATGGTTATTGATTTATTTTATTTCAGGGGGGAGTGGGTGTCTGTGTGTGTTAGCGTTTTATCTCCCTCTTGCCCATTTGTCAAAAAGCGAGCCATAAACCTCCCTGGAGGTCGAGAACAGAACATCCATTACAACTACCAACCGTTCCGTTCAAAGCGACGCGAGATCCCACATAAGATGTGTAATTTGGTAGGAGATGAAGTGATATTGGCTGGTAAATGTTGTGTATCGAAGTGGTCACTGCGCAGCTCTTTCTTATTCTGTAGCTGCCTTCTCATGTCAGACCCTGATAGATTTTAAATGATTTTAAGGGCAGAGGAGGATAATGAAGACCAGAGTGTAAACGGGCCAGAGTGATGTTAAAAAGAGAGGAAAAACTTGGGGAGATCAAACAGCCAGTCTATTGACTTTGATGTTTGTCTCTTTTCGTTCTGAGTCGCAGTGGTTTCAGACATTTTATTAGTCTTCCACCAAGACGCTTCATCTCGTCTTCCTGCCACCTATTTTTCACACGCAAATTTTAGGTTTTACTGGAAAAAAATGGCAGTGACTTCGTGTAAGTTTGCTCAATGCTAAACTCTCAGATGACAGCATAAAGCCTCCTTTAATCCTTTGGCCACAGTTCATGTATATTTCTGTGAAATATTTCACATAAATCAGGATCCCTAAGTGCCACATCGTAGGCAAGAGTTTCTTGAAGACGTTTCAACTCTCATCTAAGAGGCGAAATGTCTTTAAGAAACTCAAGCAAGTCCAGTTACCTACGATATAACAGGACCATTGCCATACAGTCCAGGTAAAGTTAAATCAGAAATTTCTGTCTTAACACATTATACATGTCAGAAAATACTTGTTGAAAACATGTGAAAAGACGGATGTGGAGTAAGAACTTGAAGAGTCGAAGGGGATTATTCCTATGAAAGTTGCTCAGTGGCTCATGAAGCCAAAATGGTTTAACTGCTGCATACAAAATTACCGGGATGATCGGCACTGTGTGGCCTATAGAGTAGGCGCGCAAGAGACTTCCGCTGGCCAAGCCGACAACTTCCAGTTTAGTGCTTAGTTAACTTGAATAGGGATAAAATGATTGAATCGTGCTGCTCTTCTAGACTTCCCAAACGCTACTGGACAAAATGGATTTAATTCCAAAAGTGAAATGAGTCATTTAGCAAGGGTTGTGATACTCCAAAAATGCATAAATGATGCATACACTGATTTACAGACCTCTCTTTCGTTTAAAGGCTCTCTAAGTCTTCTTAAGCTTGAAAAGTTTTGGTTACATACAGCATCTCCTCACGATCCGCTAGCTACATGTCCTCTGAATATGCTGTGAAAAAGTCCGGTCTCTGTAGGCAGCCCAAGCTCCGTAAATGGCAACATAAACATTTTGGTCGAAGCTGCACCAACCAGCCAGCGCGAGCCCAGCGAAAACAAGCACACACACATGAACGTGGTGCCCATGTCTCACGGTCTCGCGCAAATGCGCACACGTAAACGCAGTGCCCAGAGAGGGAGTTAGAGCTACAGGCTACAGTGAGGCTAAAAACAGAGTTCAAATGACATTTTTCCAAACAACTTTTTATGTCGGGGCTTCAGGACACTTGGATCACTACGGACGAGCAGTATGGAGATACTTTATGGTTTCAATTATGTGTTTTTAAACCTGGGGCACAGTAAGCCTCCATTAGGTGGAGTTGTGTTGCTACCTCCTCTCCCCTTGGATCTCCGCAAGTGTTGTGAGGACTCTAAAACTTCACCTGAGCCTCCATCGGCATATGGGTGAGTAGAAAATGGCTGAATTTTCATGTTGGGTGCACTATCCCTTGAACAGGTGTGTAAATCCAGGGTAACTAGCAGCTATCGCTCATTCATGACAGAGTCATGGAGGACGAGGGGGGAGGGGCAAGCTAGCTTCATAGTGTTTGATAACATTGTTGAACATAAACAGAAGTGACGCCCAACGTTGCCTAGCGTGCCTTTAAGTCTATGGGAAAAAGTCTTTATGGGCCACAGGGCATCAGGTGATGGTGTAATTACACTGTTTAGCCACTATGAAAATTGGCTTCAAAGGCCAGCACACTTCCTGAGGGCCTGAAATCAGGGCTTGATGACGCACAAGAGCCACCTTTATCATAACCTCCCCCCCATGGTATAAAAAATATGTTACTACTAACGTTTCGGGTTCTAGGTTTTGTTTCACTTTTTTCACCCCATGCGTGAGTGGCAGGTTTGCTACATTCAAAAAGCTCCCTTAGCGCTTTCATTCTAAGGACTACATGAATAAACAACTCTGCTAAAAACCGCAAACACATAAACAAAAGCAAGATAGCCATCGTGTAAGTACCTTTCGGTCTTTAAGCCTAAATCGGCCACCAGCCGGGAAGTTACTGCCCATTGCTGTTGGGATGTGCTGTGTGCTAACGTTAGCTGCTCACAAGAGTTTCACTTCATCACCTTCAAACGACAAATTTTTTTCATGGTTTTGAAACCTACCTTTATATACTTGGCTTTTTTTAATGATTTAGATTTGGCTGGTTAGTGACACATTATTCTGTGGTGTGAGAAACTCATAACACATTTATTTTTGCTTTACCCAAGCTTGAAAAATAATTGCATACATCCACCTCATCACGTTGTAGCCTCTTCCCTCTTAAATGGCTCTGCTCCCCGTGTGCATACTGAGAAAAAAAAGCGACCCCAGTGTGGTGTACTCTCAATGCATCCTCAAAGTGATGCTCTTCATGCCGTCATTCAGCCTTGTTTTGTTTTCCTCCTAAGTCTGATTTTCAAGAAAGAACTAACAGAGCCACACACACTGAGATGCCAGCATGGGAGGCCCGGCTGGCTTCGCAGGCAGGCTCAGTCCATCAGAGTGGTCGGCCTTTTATGAGATTACATGAAAGAGCGGGAAATAACGACAAGCGTTTGATCATCAGAGACCAAGCTGATTTACTGCCGAACCCAACACCGTAGCTCAGACCTGGCAGTGCATCACCTACGCCCGCCTGAGAGAAAGATGAGAGTGAAACAACACACCCCTCTCACTTTCCCGCGGTTTACTGCGATGGCTTCAGGTAGAGGTTCAGTGCCAGAACTTCTAGTCCTGTCCAACCACAAAGCTTTACCTTTACTGCGTTGCACTAATGAGCTGATATAGAGGAAATCTTTAACTTGTATCAGACATCCACGCTCAGCAGAAAGGAATTAACAGAATTCTTGTCAAACAAAATGGAAACGTCTGTTTTTCATTTCTGGGCATTATGTCATGGGATCACACTCCACTTTTGAAGTTGTTTCACCTGAGTGCGGTGGGATTATTAACCACATGTTTGTGTTGATTAAATACTTGATCGTGTTATTTGTGTTGGCAGTTGGAAACTTGGAGCGGTTTGTAAAGAAGCACCTGGCTAATTCTCAGCGCCAGTTTTGTTGCTGCTTGAGTGAGGCATTGTAAGAACTTGGTAATACAAGTCAACAAAGGGCAATAAAATCTTCATTCACACCAAATGCTCTTGCCTAATACTTCTCCTGTGAGCACAGTCTGACACATGGCTATCAATGGCTGAGTCAATGTCAAGACCACAGGGAAAAGCAACGTAACTGTGTTGCTATAATGGGAAGCTAGTTTCTACCTTTCAGGAATTATTTATTTTTTTGATAGCGGGTTGCTTTTTTGCTTAAAGGGCAGCTATTGTATTTTAAACCTTGACCCTTTACATGTTGTTGTGTCTTAATGACTATAGAGATTAGGGCTGCAACTAACGATTATTTTCATTGTCGACTAATCTGTCGATTATTTCTTCAATTAGTCGACTAATCATTTTATCGAAAAATGTGTTAAAATGTTGAAAAATGTCGGTCTGTCTCTCCCAAATCCCAAAATTATGTCATCTAATGTCTTGTTTCATACTCACCCCAAAGGGTTTTAGTTCACAATCATGGGAGAGTGTGTAAAGCTGCCAATATTTGAACGTAAGAAGCTGCAATAAGAGTATTTTGGGGTGATTATATAGTACTTCGCTTTGAAAAATGATTCAAACCAATTAGTCGACGACTAAAATAGTCACCGATTATTTTAATAGTCGATTAGTCATCGATTAGTCGACTAATCAATGTAGCCCTAATAGAGATAACACTTAATGAAAGTGGTGTAGTATTGAGCGAGAGCGCTGTAGCTGGCAGCAGCGAAATGGGCTGCCATATTACCACTCAGGGCATTTGTGCTCTGCCACTTTACGTCCACTAGAAGTGTTTGTTTTTGCCTCTGACAGGTTCTGATTATTTTAAGTGTCTGACATCTTTATGGAACGGATTCTTACAGAGATAGATCTTTTTGTTAAGTCAAAGTTTATTTATTTATAAATAGGGTCAAAGTTAAAAATATAATAGTTGCCCTTTAAGCAAAAAAGCAACCCACTATCAAACAAATAAATAATTCCTGAAAGGTAGAAACTAGCTTACCATTATGACAACACGGTTACTTTGCTGTAAAACAGTAAGATCCTTTTTCTTGTAAGATCCTTCTTCCCTAATATAATCAGACACTCATAATAGCAATCTGAGTCTGTCAGTGGCAAAACCCCATACTCTCAGTGGCAGTGTATATTAACCTTACATTGCAGCATGCCGGCTGCAGGGCTCTTGCTCAATACTGGACCACATTCAAAAACTGTCATTCCCATTAGTCACTTTGGCACAAAAACATTTAAAAAATGGGGTCCTGGTTAAAAAATACCAAAGTTATCCTTTAATATGCTGCAAAAGTGGCATCTATGAGTTTGTTTGATTATTTTGTGTAATATCCTTAAATTAAAGTCTGGCATTGGTGATTGATTATGGAAAAATTAGCCAAAGAAATGAAACCACAAACTGGGGTTTGAAATATTTCTGCCCTCCACTGTGTGTCCAAAAGGTCTTTGATGAGCAAATGCCTGACAGAGATGGAGACAGACGAGAAAAGACAGAGACCCACTAGAAACCGCAGTAGTCAATGGCATGTTTTACAAGAGACAAAACATTGAACAAAAGAAAAAATTGGATAAAGGAAGTATTTGCTTCAAAGGTCTTACTGTAAGTGTAATTTTCAAAAGGGCTGGGTTGCCCCCGTTCTGTAATTAAGTTCTTCACATTGGGTTTGTCTGGAATTAAAAGGACTATTGCCACTTTTCAACATGGATGTTTTTATATGTCTATGTTTGTCTGTGGTGAGGGATGAAAGGGAGATGCCTTCCCCTGTCTCCTGAAAAGTCTTTACACCAGTGGAAAGTAGACGAGGAAGAGACTCTGCAGTGTTTGAACTTGTGTCTCGTGCCTTTCTCGTCTTCAACCAGTCAACAGAGGTGGTTTCATTTTTATTGTTTGCCTGACACTATGATGCTTTTGTTTTCTGTCCATAAACTCTGCCCAGATGACTGCAGATGATCCCTACAGTGAAGACAGAATCAGAAGTGTCTCCTCTTGATGAGAGAATGCTTTATTTATCTTGTCAGATACTGACAGACCTTCCAATTTCCTTCCTGATCCATTTCAGTTTCTCAATTTATTCCCTAAAGTAATCATCTACGACTCTTTTGACACGTCTCCTGCTCCTCACTCGTCTCAAGTTTGACATCAGTGCGATGCCCTTTGCTCTGGAGAAAACCCGGAACGACAATCTTTTTCAAGTGTCTTACAAAGTGAAAATTTGATGACAGTAGTTGAGACTAGTGGACTGTAAAGCATTATCTGTGGTTCCGTGGTTTCTTCCTCAAAGTACAGCTCCGGGGCAGCTCTCAGAGTTCAATCACAACCCCTGCTCCGCTTCCAAGACTACTCTCGAAATGACAATGATACACTGATGTCAGACGCGGGTGTTTTGCTAGAAAAAAGAAAAACAAGGCAGAAAAATAATAATGATACAATAAGACGCTGCTGATTTTCCTGGAAGCTCTGATTCATCGGAGCCAATGAATTGAAGCGTCTTTGCTTTCTTAAGTCTTGTGTCTTTTTTTCTGCGCCAGACATTATGTCTTCCTGATGAAGGAAAGCATTCTTCAAAGGCACTTAAGATGTATAATTAATAACAGAAATCGGTGATTTGAAATTACAGCAGAGGACACATAGGTCTCTTTGAACCCATGAAGTCTCCATGGATGACTTGTGGTCCTTTAATTAGCCAGGGATGAAGAAATTGGGTGGGGTCTGTCTGCCATGTACCCACCACCTACCACAGGCACCTCCACCCAACACCCTAGACGAAGAAGAGAAGTTATTCTTGATGCGCAAACATTTTCTTCTTATCTGACCTCAAAACATAAGCTTGAAGTCCTCCCTTGACAGTGATTTTTCCCTCTTGGAAAACATCTCTTCAATCAGACAGCCATATTGGTTGGCCTGTGATGAAAAACACCACCAACAATCCACACCGGCATCCCGCAGGCTACTGACGGAGCCTGCCTTGGTCTTTTGCAGGGCTTTTCTGTCAGTCAAAGCCCTGAGACGAACCACAAGCCTCAACCAGAGTCTTTGGTGGTGGTGTCTGTAAACTTCATGTGGTGCAGCCATTCACGTATCATTCCACCCCTCACTGTCTCTGGACCCTGTGGTTCGTACCTCAGGCAGCAGAGTGCAGCCATCACATGCTTGTCTAAGCTCTGCCAGCTTTGTTTACGGCTCTGACTTCCAGCTACAACAGTGAAGAGGCCTGTCAAAGAGACAGGAGCTAAATATAGACCGGGCCTGTCATTATCAGGATCATTTGAGAGTAAAGTTGTTCCCATTATGTGATAAGCCAGCAACCCAAACAATGACATACAGTGTGTTGTGGTAGTGTGGCCTAACTATAACATAGAATTAAATATCTCTGATGTTCTTTGAAATGACGCCCAATGAGACTAAAAGGTGCCAATGTTTGTTCTTGAGATGCTTCTGTCAACCAGTGCAAGATGATGCCATTCACAAAAAGGGACACATCTTTTTGAAGGTGTCAGGACAAAAAAAACACCTCTGTCTGTCTTCTCTCTCCTTCCTATATTGGCCGTGCCATGGAGGTCTCAGTGAAAAACAGAGCATGTGGCCAGTCTCATGTTTCTTTCTACTCTCTGTGGGTGGTCCCATGGGGGGCCGTTTGATTATTCTGGGATAATCTTTTGATTACAATTCAATATGGCCCTCTTGTGTGAGAGAGAGTGAGAGCCAATGGAATTTCCTTTTTTCTTCTCCTGTGTGAAAGAACTGATTACATGAGCAAAAGCAGGCATCTTCTCTCTGCCCCTACCTTGAAGTCAAGAAGAGTTCGGCGTTCGTTTTTGTTAGGTTTCACATCTTTCAGTGGATCTGTCCCAAAATCTGTTGTATTTGCTAATGCTTTGCAAATGCTTGGAAGGAGAAATATGACAATGATTCAAAAAGCGTATCCACGTATGCATACTTGGAAAGATTCTGTCTGTCAACCGTTTGTTTCGTTTGACATGTGCGTCTGGAGAGAGTTTGGGCATTCAAGAAAGAGGTGATGTACAAAAGCAAGAGAACACTGGGGCTTTGGGAAAAGATTAATGAAATACCACCATATACGCAAGTGTTTGGTCCGGATGACGCAATTATCTCCCAAGGAAATTCAAAGAAGTTGAAGGGGTGCATTTGTATCATTCTTGTAAATTCGTTCAGCCAAGTCCCTACAACAAAGATCAGATGACTTTTACAACTTGGAGCGCTGCCCTTTGGTATTACCTCCAAGACAACAAGCTCATATCTGAGATCTTCAGTGTGTTGCTGTATGGTGTGTTTTTCTTGATGTGTAGTGGTGAGCAGGTGCACCTGTACGCACAAAGACTGGCAGGAATTTTGTTTTTACCGTGAGGATAAGGTTGCAATTTCTGGGGTATATTAAGATGCAAGCGTGCAATTGAGAAAGTATCCGCATGCCCCCCTTGTTTTCCAGCTATTTCCATTCTTTCCCCCACCCTCCTCATTGTCCCTTTTGCTTTCTGTGCCCATAAAGGGACAATGGATTAGCCTCCCCCTTTTCCATGTGACCTCATCTGTGTTTGATTTTTCTGCCTACTTGAAATTGGCCACGGGGTTAACATTGAGTCCTTTGATCAGTCCTGCCAGGAATTGGACTTGTTTATCTTGTTTATCTGATGATGGCCCCCTTAATGGGGGGGGCATACATTTGGCAGGGGCATGCCTTGATGTGGGCCTTGATAGCTGCAGGACACAGAGAGAAGAGAGGACCAGGATCCTGTAATGGTCGGAGGTGAAGGAAAGACGATTACAGATGTGGCTCCAGGGCATCTGAACCTTGTCTCTCCCTCAGCCTCTTTCCTCCAACACTTATCTGACCCCATACAGATGGCCCCTCATCATCATCAAAAAGCGCAGATATCCAGCATCCTTTCTCTTTACAACCCAAGCAGCTCCTCTCTGTAGCTTGTTTAGATTGACAGTTATTAATCCACATGCTGACGGCTTTTCTAGGCGGCCTGTAAGTGCAGGAAATGGCGTGTAATCAACAAGCTTCTCAAACGGGATGTTGCCCTGTTCCCCTGTTCATTGACTTGCTGATGGAGATGCAAGGAAATGGTGCGGGTAGACAGCCAGGCCCCATCCCTTCACTTGCCTGGCTCGACCTCAGCCCCCTGAAATGAAAGCTTTCCTCTCCTGCGCCGCAGCTGGACTCCAGGGAGCCTGCAGAGGGCCTGTTTATTTGTGCAACAATGTAATCAGGGGGTCTGTCGTTACAAGACCTAGCCTTTGCACCTTTTCTCCCTCCACCAGCCCTGTCCTTTCTTCTCTTCCCATCAGCTCCCCTCCCCTTCTTTTACCATCTCTCTTTCACCACCCTCAATCTTTTTCTTTGAGCCTCATCATTATCCAAATCCTTTCGCTGACCCTTGTTGACCTCGGGATTTGTTTGATGTGGTACTGGCGAGGAGAGGAGATGAAATAAAGTTGAAAGTTTATTGTTTAAAAGGGGAGATTTCCATGATTAGGGTTTTAGAAATAAACTTTCCATCTCTTTACCTAAGAGATTGCAGAGTCCTGTGTGTTTCTGTGTGTGTGTGTGTGTGTGTGTGTGTGTGTGTGTGTGTGTGTGTGTGTGTGTGAGATGGCAGTAGAGAGAGACGTCTTGCAGCGCCCGTGTGTTAATCTCCCACGATGCCCATTGATGTTGGTTGACACATGCACACTTTCTCCTGTTCCAATCAAAGGGGAAAAAAGTGTGTAGTGCGGTAACATGCTAATAATTTACTCTGTTATGTTGTGGTTTAAATCATGAGATTCCTGCAGTTAAAAGCCAAGCGAAAGTAAACAAGCTCACACATGTGGCCACAATATTGCTGTTCCTCTGTCCAGAGAAGTTCTTTCTATGGGAAAAGGGGTTGTTATCCAACCTTTTGATTCAGCGTTTGCCACTGATACATGACAGAACCCACGAGGGCATTGAGGTTTTGTCCAAATGTATGGAAATGTTGTACCAAACAAATGACTGACAAACATGTTGCACATTCACAGACCTAGGTTAGGCAAAACAATGTATTTTCAACCTTTTTAGTGGCATTTTCTTGCGTTATCTTATCAGTACATGTTAAGATGGTGAAAGTCAGAGTAGGGTGTGCGGGATGGGTGGTGGATGGGTCCAACAAACATCGTATTTTACCCGAGACAGCGGCGTTCGCATCCCGCAAGATTCTAAAGCCAAACCCTGTTCTTTTTTCCTAAACCTAACCACATGCTTTTGTTGCCTAAACCCAACCATGTGTGTTTGTTGTTGAAGGAAAAAAACATAATTTGCGGTGTTGTACCAATATAGTGCATTTATTTTGAAAGCCTGAACGGTAAATTTCCTGTGAAAACGAAAGTGTATATTGAAGGAAGACAATGTATGTAACAGGCAGAACTTGACCCACAAGGTCATCAACCAGTGCACCCAGGGTACCTTGCATGTCTTATGTGGACGTGGAAAGTCCATGACCAAAACATCAATATGTGACGAGGTTGGAGTGAGAATGTATTGCGATTACAGACTATTGCCGCCTGCTGGTACAGTATGGAGAGTTATTTCCTCTCACCCAGGCGCAGAAGGTACATGTGAGTTGGTTGTTGCCTGTTGTCTTTGTGGTGTCTTCAGTGCAACTTTTTGGCTGAGACATAGGCGACAAGAGGCAAGGCATGAGTTAGCTTTCAGTGCCACTAGCTCTTTGATGTCAGTTTGGTGTGTGAGCCTTTAGGGTAAACTCTGAGATCGTAGAATTAATCCTTCAAAATCCCTGGATGTTTACATCTTTATAACCTGTTGTGTTTCACTACTCTGAATTAAAGTCTGCAGCTCATCCTGCTCTCTCACTCATAATGATTTCCAAGTCCCTCTGCGAATCTATGATGTCTCTTGTTTCCCTGTTTGTCTCAAGAGACAGACAGGCGGGTTAGTTTGGGCTGGTCCGCCTTCTGAACAACAGCATCTCCAGTCTGCGCCGCTCTGCACAGAAGAAGCATCTTGTTTTTCAACTGGTGGTTTTCTTAAGCCACAGTGTTTGATGTGGGCTTCCCTTAATCACACAACATGCTCTCTAAACATGAACTACATTCATCTTCGCTCCACGACTTCTGGACTCTTTTTTCCCCCCTCTGGTTCGTCGCTGCTTTTGTTGAGTTATTGTGCAACTGAGCAGTGAGACAAGAGGAAGACAGTGGCCTTGATCTCAATGAAGTGATTTTGATCTGGCCAATCCAGCAATTAGGCTACTGAGGAAAGAGTGAACCTCTAATCCTGGATGGGACACATGTGTTCTTTGTAGTCCTAATGTCTCTCTTCCTCCTCTGTCCACATCACTATCTGATGGGACACAGAGTAAGTATTAAACCAATGCCTCAGATGGAAGCCTACCATTAAGATGGAGATGCTGTGCTCTTTGAGGCTGAGGACTTTTAATTATAAGCTGTGGGCCCGATGTAGTTGTGTTTCCTTCATTCTGCTGAATAGAGGGTTTGCTCTGTGCTGGCTGGAGACCTGGTGCCAGGCTCTGGAGTCAGCGTGTCACTGGCGGGTACTTTGTGGGTACGAGACAAGGCATGCCGCCACGCCAAGCGTGACTCTACAGGAGTCCCACATGGGGGCAGAGATAAAAGGCTTTTATCTCCCCTTCCCACCATCTCTCCCCTTCCCCTCGTGGCTCCGACTGGCAGGGCAGTAGGTGGAGGATAGAACTAGAATAACCAGACCGGTTGTTAACATATCAGCCGTTGTTGGAGCTTCAAGGGCGACCAGTGAGATCAAAGCGAAGCATTCAGTCCAAAAGCATGACATTGTCTTGTACAACAATCCATCAAGCCTCCAATTCAGCTGTCAGTGAATGAGGAAGTGGTCACGAACAGCAATGGAAGGCCTTTCACTGTCTGTCCCCTAATGGGCTTTGATGATCCAGCACAAAGAAAGTGTCATAATGGTCTCATACAAAGTCTAATGTCATTTTTTCATTTGTTTATTGTTGTCATTAAAGCAAGAATGACCCAACCCACACCTTTGTGTATTCAGTAAATGATGATGAATGTCTGACAAACGACTGCCACTGAGCAAGTTAGGATGTCTTTCTTTCTCTCTTGCTTTTCTTTCTTGCTTTCTTTCTCCCTGTTTCTTTATTTCCTCCTGTACACAGCAGCTCTTTTTCCTTCCCTCTCCGGGGTGCTGTTGTGAATATCTCCCATCCCCTCTGGGACTTCTTTATTTTTCAGTTTTGTTTTGTTTTTCAGGCACTCTGCATTTACACCCAGCAGCCCTTTGATGTTGTTGCCTGGGTGCCGGTGGACAAAAGAGCCTCCATCAGCTGGATTTAAGGATGGGGTGGTGGGGGGGTTAGGAGGGTGTGTGTGTGTGTGTGTGTGTGTGTGTGTGTGTGTGTGGGTGGGTGGGGGGGTGGGGTGGGGGGGTGAATAAAGAATCAAAGTAACTGGAATGGGGTTTGGAGGCGGAGGACTCCATGTGAAACTGTGAACCATGTACCGCTCTTAAATATGGGCCAGGAGTTCACAGTTGTCATTGCGTTTCTTTTTTGGCTCTGGTCCCCTTTGTGCTACATGTCATTGTCTCCATATGTCTATTTGTGGCCATGCTTGTTCATGCCTTTGTTGGCACTGTATGTTCTCATTCTTTAAGTCAACCAATGGGGCCCGTGTTTCACTCTTTGCAGTCAGGTGATGTGAAAACCACCAGCTGCTGTTGCACCAAGTAAAAGTTTCTTCTGGTCGCCGCTGCCCAGCTTTTCCCAGAGTCACAATGCCACGCTGTTCTGTGGCACTGCGGTTATAACCTCTTCCACTCTGCGCTTTCTGCCCGCCTAGCCATGCACAGCAAGGGCTACTGATGCTACTGCAGCCCCTCACACCCCCACAGTGGGGGAGAGACAGTCTGTGCTCCCTCAGCCCATCAAATCCCCGCAGGACCACTCTGGTCCACTGGAGGTGAATTCAAGGAGCAGCCTTTGGTGGTGCCGACACAGCAGCCCTCTTTCACCGAGGGCCTCATTAAACCTGACAACATCCCCTCAGCCTGGGCTTTATTGTTCAGCCAGCTTAATACTAAATGGCAATTAAAGGCATCACCAAGGTGCAGGTATTAATGCCTTTGAGGGGCACAAAGGCTTTGTAAGATAAAAAATGACATCTAAACAGTAATTGAAAGTTTTCTTTGCCATTGGAGGAAAGATACACTTTGTGTAAGCTAGGTCACCCTGTGTAACCCTTATTCAGCATTTGAACATGCAAAATAACAGCGTTAAAGTGTCTTTAGTCAATATTCTTATAATCAAAAGACATCGCAGTGTAAAAGCAATGTGGCAATGCGAACCATGTCACTCATAGTGATGAACCTACAGAGAATTATCACCTGAATCTGCAGCTCAACTCAGCTTTACGGGCTGTTTATAGTGAGTTTCAGCTCACTGTTGAGCTGCTGCAGCAAAAAAAGGCTTTAAAAATCCACTAAACACTACGTGCTCAGCACCAATATGGCAGACAGACACACTTAGTAATAGCTGGTGAACATAGTGGAGCATTTAATGGCTAAACAGCTACATATTTACCCCAGGAGTCAGTAGAGACCAAAGACAGAGCTAAGGGAAAGTGAATATCTGACTTAAATATGCCAGTACGTGGCCAGGAACTTGTCTCTTAATGAAAAATTATTTTGCTCAGTACCTGCAGGATGTGTGAATAATCAAACATTTGCTGACAAGTTCACCATATTAACTTAAAAGGTGATGATATATCAATGCTGCAGCGTCACCATCTGAGGCTGAAAAATAACATCGAAGTGCCAAAAACTGCAGTTCCTCAGATGGCCACTGGAGACTGGCTTCAAAATTGAGTTCATCGTCAAAGACCCCCATGTTAAAATGTCCAGTGCTACAGCAGAAATAAACATGTTTATAATCTGGCATAATAAAGGTTCATGGTCTCTTTAGCTAATTTCCGTTCATGACAATTTCAGTGTTTTCAGTTCATGAAAGTTAATTGTGACATTTTGGTTGCCTAAAAATGTCTTTTTCAACATTTCATTGTACTAAGGATCGTCTACAGCAGGGGTCAGCAATCTTAACTATCAAAAGAACAATTTTTCACAAAATATGCCTGGAGCTGCAAAACATTCAAGCATTATGGTAACACTGCGTGTTAAAGGTAGGGTCTGGAGGATTTTCCAGTTGCTGTTTGTAAACACACATTCAAATTTGGCCCCTCCTATCAGGCTCAACTCTCCCGGGTGTACAGAGCCCAGAGGTACGGAAGAAGGCTTCACAGAAGAGGTTCAGGCAAGGCTCGCGCTGGTGCACGCTCGGGCACGGCACCTGCGCTCTCTCATTGGCTGGGGAAATCTCATGCCCAGAAGCAGTCCGAGCTCACAAAAACATCAAAATACAGTTAAAGGGCAGGAGCTCTGCAAACAGAGTCACAACCACACATGAGTAGAAGCCCATAGGTGATGATTAAGCAGGATTTCATTTGTATATGTCTATATTTTGTTTGAAAATCCTCTAGATCCTACCTTTAAGTCTAAAAATAAGTCTGAATGAGCTTTCAAGAACATGTTTACCACAAGATGGCTCATCTGCAGTGGACTGTTTATGATTCTTTGGTACTTTAACATTGCAGCATTGAAAGTGAAAGCAAACAAATTTGTCCACACATTATTACATTTGAAATCTATTGCTAGCCTTGCCAGAGATTAGCCACTGCTGTTGTGGTTTGGCAAATTTAGTAGAAAAGGCACCAGGCCGTAGACATACGACGCACATTTTAGTTGACAAAATATTAACTAAAATGTACTCATGTACAGTACAGGCCAAAAGTTTGGACACACCTTCTCATTCAATGCGTTTTCTTTATTTTCATGACTATTTACATTGTAGATTCTCACTGAAGGCATCAAAACTATGAATGAACACATGTGGAGTTATGTACTTAACAAAAAAAAGGTGAAATAACTGAAAACATGTTTTATATTCTAGTTTCTTCAAAATAGCCACCCTTTGCTCTGATTACTGCTTTGCACACTCTTGGCATTCTCTCGATGATCTTCAAGAGGTAGTCACCTGAAATGGTTTCCACTTCACAGGTGTGCCTTATCAGGGTTAATTAGTGGAATTTCTTGCTTTATCAATGGGGTTGGGACCATCAGTTGTGTTGTGCAGAAGTCAGGTTAATACACAGCCGACAGCCCTATTGGACTGTTAAAATTCATATTATGGCAAGAACCAATCAGCTAACTAAAGAAAAACGAGTGGCCACCATTACTTTAAGAAATGAAGGTCAGTCAGTCCGGAAAATTGCAAAAACTTTAAATGTGTCCCCAAGTGGAGTCGCAAAAACCATCAAGCGCTACAACGAAACTGGCACACATGAGGACCGACCCAGGAAAGGAAGACCAAGAGTCACCTCTGCTTCTGAGGATAAGTTCATCCGAGTCACCAGCCTCAGAAATCGCAAGTTAACAGCAGCTCAGATCAGAGACCAGATGAATGCCACACAGAGTTCTAGCAGCAGACCCATCTCTAGAACAACTGTTAAGAGGAGACTGCGCGACTCAGGCCTTCATGGTCAAATAGCTGCTAGGAAACCACTGCTAAGGAGAGGCAACAAGCAGAAGAGATTTGTTTGGGCCAAGAAACACAAGGAATGGACATTAGACCAGTGGAAATCTGTGCTTTGGTCTGATGAGTCCAAATTTGAGATCTTGTGTCTTTGTGAGACGCAGAAAAGGTGAACAGATGGATTCCACATGCCTGGTTCCCACTGTGAAGCATGGAGGAGGAGGTGTGATGGTGTGGGGGTGTTTTGCTGGTGACACTGTTGGGGATTTATTCAAAATTGAAGGCACACTGAACCAGCATGGCTACCACAGCATCCTGCAGCGACATGCCATCCCATCCGGTTTGCGTTTAGTTGGACGTTCATTTATTTTTCAACAGGACAATGACCCCAAACACACCTCCAGGCTGTGTAAGGGCTATTTGACCAAGAAGGAGAGTGATGGAGTGCTGCGGCAGATGACCTGGCCTCCACAGTCACCGGACCTGAACCCAATCAAGATGGTTTGGGGTGAGCTGGACCGCAGAGTGAAGGCAAAGGGGCCAACAAGTGCTAAACACCTCTGGGAACTCCTTCAAGACTGTTGGAAAACCATTTCAGGTGACTACCTCTTGAAGCTCATGGAGAGAATGCCAAGAGTGTGCAAAGCAGTAATCAGAGCAAAGGGTGGCTATTTTGAAGAAACTAGAATATAAAACATGTTTTCAGTTATTTCACCTTTTTTTGTTAAGTACATAACTCCACATGTGTTCATTCATAGTTTTGATGCCTTCAGTGAGAATCTACAATGTAAATAGTCATGAAAATAAAGAAAACGCATTGAATGAGAAGGTGTGTCCAAACTTTTGGCCTGTACTGTACATTGCATTGTTGAACGTAAGAATTTCTTTAGGCCTACAACAATGATAACTAAAAATGACAATGTAAATAAAAACGTTATTCAATTTCAAGCTATATTTTTTGTCAAAACCACAGAGAGCCACTGGAGTGGGGCTAAAGAGATGCAAATGACTTCAGAGCCGCAGGTTGCCTACTCCTGCTCCATGGAGCTGGATATTTAGTTTTTCCAGTAAGTACATTTTGGTTTTCAGACTGCTTTTTTGCTAGCAAAAATTAGCATTAGCATTATCACAGTTAACCATCGACCATGCTTACCAAGCTGCCAGCAAGCATCGAGTTAGCTCCACCCTAATCCAAATATGGTCACTTCTACCTCCAAAAATCCAAGATGGCGACAGTCATAATGCCAAACTAGAGGCTCTCAGTGGCTACATCCTTTATTTTCCCACAGTCCGTGGTTCACAACTTGATTCTGCTGCCCCCAAGTGGCCAAACCAAAAATCAGTTTTGGCACTTTTAAAGTCTTAAAACTATTAAAGGGTGTTTTAAATATTGTGTTTATATAAATGCTGTAACTTGAAAATCAGGTGGAACAAAGAGCTTCTCCAGCTGGACCTCCACATAAAGGTCTAAGGCAGTTTTTGTTTGCAAGGTGGAAAATTCAGGTAATGTAGTCAAACTGAACACAGCAGTTTTGTTGCCAGGTTGTTTTCCACTATAATTAGCAGATCAAAGCAAAACACTCTGTGTCACTTGTTTAACTTATCCCGCATATACAGTCATCAGAGTCTGTTTAGATCCCGTACCCGCCAGGCCTGCTGCTCTATGGATTACTTGTGGACATACATCTTCACTTTTTATTTATTTGCTTGTGTGCAGTCACGAAATAAGCAGAGGGTAAAGAGCATGGGCTCCACATGCCGGAGGGGCTCCGCTATGTAAACCACCAGACTCGGGTTGGCAAATGGATCCAATTGGGAATGGTCATAGCACAGATGAATGAAAACAGTGTAAACAGTCTGTGAACCATCAATATGTACTTCAGCATGGCGGAGGGATGCAACTGTAACATCTGTCCCACCAGCTCCACTGGAGAGTGATTAGGCCATATTTATAGGCAGCACAGGAAACAGGCCCACAGCTTATCTTATTGCAGACAGGTTGAACACAGCTGGTTTGAGAGGACAATAAGAGATTTCAAGGAAAGACAAGGCACTGGCTGCCTGTGCAGTATTTGGTAGCCGCATAGTGTGTTGTCAAAGCGTTCTCCTCTGTGAATCCTGTCCAGCAGATTTTATCGCCAGTTTTTGATTCAGAGAAAGTGCAGAAACTGAAGACAGTTCGCTAAGATTTCACTCACTCTCTCAGGACTTCAAACACACAGTGAAATAACAAAAGGAAGTCTGGCAATCAAACATGGCTGTGTTTGTCTATCTCTATCATTACCACATTTTGAGGTTTTTGCATTTCAAAAATCATGTCTGCAGCCATATAAGATAGACTTAAGTAGTTTACTCAGCTGTGGATGAACAAGCTCCGCTTCCACTCTCAGCGTCTGAGATGCAGTGAAGAATAAAATTGCTCTGATGGCTGGTGTTTTTACATTGTTACCGAGCATCTGACCTTCCTTTTAACGTATTGTGACAATATTTCTTCAAGTCAGAAAGATGAAGGAAGGAGATTGGGCCGCCGTCAGCAAATACAAGGTTTCATAACCTCAAAAGCACACGGTGCGTGTTACGTTCCTGTCCTTTCTCTGCTTTCTCCACCTGGGTCAGCAGCTCAACACCCTGGGATACCCATTCATAAAATAGCCTGTGTGTAAACTTTTCCCATGACCTCAGTGGGACGAAAATGTCTCTGCTTTTGGGCCTGAAACACCTTTATTGGACACTGAATTACACTTCGGGTTGGATCGGCATGTCATGTCCTTCTCTGCAATTACGGTGACTAAATAATGAATTGATGAATTATAAAAATAATCAATACAGCAGTCAATAATAACAAGCAGATCTTGTGTTTTTGTCAAACGTGTGTCCCACAGATGATTGAGTGAAGGCATTCTTTCTATCAATTCGTGCTCAATGGATTGTTTCTTTTGTAGTTGATACATTTCATATCATCACTCTGAACCATGTCTCTGTTGAATGTTTTTTTTTTCTTTTGGAAAGGTCTTCATCCAGCCCAGAAAATAGAAACCAGCAGCTCACTTTCCAGACCTTAATCTAAAGCACATTTCGGCAGAATTGTCACTCCTACAGCTGCTATGCATCTCAGCTCAGTTTTTATTTAGATGCCAAACAGGAGGGGACGGTGGATTATACAGTGGTTAGATCTATATAGTGTTCATATAATCAGCGTTGGTAATCTGGCACACCTCTTACAGTGAAATGCCAAACTAAATTCCATGTTTTCTTTGTAAATGTGAGTCTTAGTTCTCCTGTCAGGTGGCAGTTGACAACTAAGCCTCTTTCACACGTAGTTCCTGGTACATTACTGGGATAACCTTTCAGGCACTGCTCGTGATTTTCAGTATTTGCTATTATTTCTGTCTTGCGCCTTTTCACACATGCCATGGCAATGCAGGAATACAGTGAAGCAGGGGATAGTCCAACAGATGGTGGTAATGCAACACTCATGGATGCCGTCTGTCAAGGTCGACAGAAGAAGAAGGTGTTGGGTCAAGGCCGGATGAACCAGGAACAAGACGGGCAAGGAGCTTTTTTTGTCCGGTGCCGATGTTTTTAAAACGTATTCATTATTCAGCTAATTTGAGAGACATGTAATGCATTCTATACATTAAAAGGAACGAAGCGGAGTCTTGTAATTGATCGAAAGCCTCTTTCGTCAGATGGACGTATCCCTCTATTTGCTTGTTTCTGCAGTGTTACTGCAGTCGTACTGGTGTTTTTCCTGAAATGTTACTAGAGCCCCTTTCACACATGCCCTGTAAACCTGAAATTATCTAGACATCACCCGCAGGAGCCGTATACACAAATGTCCGAATCAGATGGACTGGTCATCCTGCCAGCTCCGGAGTACAAAGTCAATGTAATGTCCAATGTGTCCATTTGGGCATGTTTTTAAAGTTTCTAACACAAGGTTTGTGCAAAACTGGAAGAAAACAAACATCCAAGGGTGAAGAAGAAGGGTCATTAATACGAAGACGGCAATGAAAATGTCTCACTGGAGAGATGACGAGATTCGGGACTTTCTGCCAATAAGCCTAAATCTTCAGACAAATTCAAGGAACAGCAAAAGACTTTGTTGTTTATGACCAAATTACGAACCAGCCACGTGACCAGGGTATAATCTGTGTCATGTCCTGCCCCCTACATGCTCTTCTCAGCCTCCACTCCTTGCCTAAATCTAACCATTTGGTGCATTTCCAGTAGGTGAGAACGCTTCTGACACAGACAATCTCCTGTTATGTTCTAAATGTCTGAAAGAGAGACTCCTGACAATGTCCAGACCTGATTCCTGTGACATCATCTGGATTTCTTATGAAAAAGCAGCTTTGGTCTCGAGTTGGGAAATTGGCAGTACAGATTAACCTGAATATCAATCACTGCTTCCATTCACACATTACCCCATACAGGAAATGCTCATGAACATTTCAGTGATAGACTGCATGTGTGAAAGGGGCTTAAGTCTTCACTCCCACGCAGCTCCGCAGCTCAGTGATCCTGGTGTCAGTGCCAGGGGTGGTAGCTCCCTGGTGCTGTTAGTTAGCAGGATCAGGAGGGAAATGGAAGAGGAACTGGGGGACACCTGGCCTTTTCTCTTTGGGCGCTCAGACATGTCATGGCTTTGCCTCTTAACAGAATCAGGATGCAGGACGTTGCCCTCCCACTGATGAAGCTCCTTAGCCAGTGTGGTGTATCAATGCAACATCCAGCAGCACCACTGGGATATCTGGTCACAGAAGACGGTCTTGCTCCCACTGTGGGAATCATTCTGATGCTCTTATATGATAGACTGGCTTTCAGCCCAAATTAGGCCCCTACTCCCCGGGGTTATTTTGCACCCTAGAACCATGCTGGGAAACATGGAGCTCTGTTGAAAACTTTACTCTTTTGTTGGATAATATTACCATATTAAGACTGAAGACTTTTAGATAGAGTGAGAGTTATAGGAAAAAAAGATAAAAGCAGAAAGAGAAAGGAGATTAACCAACAGTCCTTTAGTCAGACACCATAAAAGCCTCCACACATGAAGTCAAAGGAGTCTCCTCCTTTTCTTTGCCTGCTACATCTCTCTCTCAGTCTCTGTCTCAGTGTGTTTCATCGCAGGGTGAGCGATTAAGTGGTTTAAGAACATACCGGTGCTTTGTTTTATGTACAGAAAAGTAAGAGCACCGACGGCCCCTTTGAAGCCCCCTCAAATTTATTGTTGTTTTTCCAGGAGAGGCGTTTTTTTAAATTACAGCTCATTGTGAGTGGATCTGCTCCTTTGCTGTTTTTGGAGAGAGGTTTACATTTTATGTCTGGAAACAAGTTTCACCTTCTCCTCTCTGTCTGATGAAGATAGAACATTTAAGAGGGGGAGAGTCTGTGCAATTTACGGGTCTTCAGAGGTCGGAGATCATCTCATGTCAGCACCCTCTTTTACTGTATGTGATTGTTAGAAATTCTGACAAAGAGCAAGAATCAAACCATGTGATTTGCAGACGTCTTTCAGAGCCAACTGTCCCCTGCAGCAGTAACCATACATCATCCAAGCTCCACTTGTGTGATGTGAAATGTGCATTAACTCCGTCCCCCTTTTTGCTCCTCCAGGGCCAGCATGTTTCCAGCAGCTCTGGTTTATTTCCAGTTTGATGTCAAGACAGGCTGGTAAATCACCTCTCCTGTTCTCCCTGTTTTCATGCTGGAGAAACAAAAAAGAGCCTGAATTGGCCCTTCCAGAAAAAGAGACACCTTGCATCGGAGCACCCTACTGTGTCTCCTGTTGACCCTGAAGTTTCACCTTCCCTCCATAACTACAGAATGACATCTGTGCAGAAACAGGTGCACCTTCAAAGTCTGAGGGTGAGCAGGAGCATCGGAGCAACTTGTTATATATTTTAAAATGAAACATTTGTGTCAAAAATCAAATAAATTATGAAGGGCAGGCCTCGAAATCTTAAAGGTTGTGGTTCAGGATTTGTTTGATGTAAATTGCTGTCAAATAAATTGTGATAGTGAACTTTGCTGCTACAGATTCTGCATAATTCAAGCTGACTTTTTTTGGATTACAGGGCCAGAAAGACCACCTGATCCGATCAATCATGTTTTACTATCCTCCTGTATTGCATTAATAAAGCCACTGAACAGGTTTGGCATAATAGCCAACAACGTAGCCGTGCTTTGAGCTGAATACTAATGGTAGCATGGCAGTTGTTAATATGCTGATGTTTAGCAGGGATAATGTTAACATGTTCATAATCTTAGGAGGTTTTCATACTAGGTACAATTAATTTGTACCATGTCTGTGACATTTTTGTTGTGCTACAGAATAGAAGAGGGTGCCGCAGATGGCTGCCTCTGGGACCATCATCAGCGGGGATGGACGAAACAGCTAGGCGAAGTTCTGCTCCTTGTTGGAGAAGGAGCCACTACTGTGACGTAGAGCTCTGCGCCTCCCGTCAGAGCTCTGACAGCAGATCAAAGGCGGCAGGGAAGGCGAATTTGGGTCTGTCCGTGATAGGTTGTGCTGCCGTCTGATATAGAAGCAACAGCATTACACTGACGCTGTTTCATAAACAATTAAAATCTCCTTGTAGTTGCATAAAAATAGCACTCCACTTCCTTTTTTGGGTACAGTTGGTGTTTACACCTGATGTGTACCAGACCAGAGTACACATGAACCGTACTCGAGAATTCACTTTTTTCAAGTGGACCTGAATCAGTGCACTCTTCCTCAGTACAGTAAACAGTATTCACACTAGTTAAACAAACTGGACTCTGGGGTCAAGTGTACTCGGATCCAGACCTGAGTCCCCGATGGGAAAGCCCCCTTAAGGTGCTTTCAACAACTCAAGTTTGTTTGTGCGGTTCGTTTGGGCAGGTGTGAACACAGCAATCGCACTTGGGTGTGCACCAAAACAACCGGATCGAGACCTTCTTGAAGAGGTGGTCTTGGCCTAGTTACAAACAAACGCTGGTGCGGTTCGTTTGTGGTGAGAACGTGTTCCAACCTTGATCCGAACCAAATGCAGTCGCATATTGCATGGTTTGGGTTAAGCATGAGCATGTTACAGTCCTGGAGGATTATTAATGTGCACCTCCTCCTGTACTGCCTTAATATGCACATTCAGCACATCCAATGCATCAAAACATTGTTTTCTAGTTGGAGCCGCGCCTCGTTTTCAAACTGTATGGTTTGACTAAAATGAACAATGACAGCAATATAGTCCACGATGCGCTAAAATCAACCTGCGTAGTTGTCCCTCCATTGTGACATTAGAAAGTGTCGCATTTATCTTGCAAGCGTAATCTTCTTCAACGTTTTGTTTACTTCCTGGATTTTTCCCGTATGGAAACTCTGACCAATCAAGAGCAGCTTTCTCGGGCAAGGCATTTGGTCTGGTCCGCTTGTAAATGCTGCCGTGAGAACACAAACCAACTCTAGGCAATTTTACAAGTTTGTACCTAAATGAGTCCCTGATTCTGACCAAAGCAAGTGAACTCTAGGTCTAGTATGTTAGCATGCTAACGTTAGCTAATTAGCTAAAAATACAAACTATAGCTGAGACTGATGGGAATATAATTACTTTTGTAGGTATTTAGTCATAATCAGAAGTACTGGACAAACAAAACTTTTGACCTGCAAGATGGAAAGTTGAGGGATCATTGAAAGTTTTATAATTAATTCCAACATGAAAGCTTGTACCAAATGTCTTAGCGATCCATCCAATTGTTATTTCGAGGCATCTCACTTATACCACAGATGTCAACCTCATGGTGGTGCGAAAGTGAAACCAAGAGGATCACCAGTGTTGATAGGTTTCATCTTTTATGCAAAATGAATATTTGCACCACATGTCATGGTCATAATCTATCTGATAGTTGTCAAGACATGTCATTAAAATCCCAAAATGTCAACCTCATAGTGGTTTAAGACGAGGAATTGGCAGTGTGCATCCTCAGGGGACCATAAATGCCTGTGAGAAGCCAGTCCAGTCCTTAGCTGGTGAGATGCTTCAGTCAAGTGGTGAACCCACCAAGTACAAGAAGAGTGATGAGTCCCATACCTGCACCAGAGAGAGAGGCAATCCCTTTGCTTTGAACTTGTATCAAGGGATTACCGTTCAGGTTTGCACAACACAGCAGACAGGAAGCTGTTAAAGATGAGGACCAACACTGCATCCTGACCCCTGACCCTTACATCCTGACCTCTCCTGCAATCTGACATGAGCCCTTGTCTACATGAAAGCTGTCCTGTTGACTCACCGGGGCTAATTTAGAGTTCCGGCGCCCCTGACCACTGTGAGGACAGACAGTCAGCATGCTGGCCTCTGGACCTGCGGAGGGAACTTGGAAGACTTGTTTTGACCCAGTACCCTTAACTCTTGTTTACACTGGCCTCCTTCAGGCCTTAGATTTTTTTTTTAAATCTATGTACAGAGAGACAATCTGATGCAAAGCTTTACCGATGCTAAAACTCTAACATAAGCCTGATGGTCTGTTCTCCAACATTGCTCAAATATGACATCAAAGTCAGGCAGCAGTTTGCCCCATTTACTGCTTTTGTCCAAACAGCATTTACGGTGTTGTTGCAGCCCGTCGCCAAGGGCTTCGCATGTCTGCTGATGAAGTCCTTTAACAAGTCTAACAAAGGCCAACCTCACACTGTGCCACCTGCCACCAGCTAAAGAGATTTCGGTCATTACTTGCTCCTTTTTAAATATCATCAAACATCGGCCCTTTCATCATTCCGAGTGCGTGACCTTCAAGTTCACAGCTCCTCTAAGCGTGACTGACGGAACCTGTGTGGGTCAAAGCTGGACTAATTTTATACCTCTGCTTTTGACAAGACCTAAAAATAGAGAGCTTCGCTGACCTCCAGTCCAGTCGGGTCTCGGCGGCTCGTTTGAGGTTCCCCCCCACAAACACACACACATACACACACCCCTTTTGACGTCACCTCGACCGAACTGCTTCTTTATTTTTAGACGCTTCCAAAATTAATTGAATGGTCTTGTTTCGTCGAGTTTGTGCGGTGTTATGTAAGGGGATTACTCTGTTGTTATTGCCTATCCCCTGACCATGTAGGCCACCACGCAGAGGAGGGGGGTGGAGACAGAGAGTAGAGGGGACTCGGGGTGGAAGAGGAGGGTAATGTAGTTAAGGTAGTAGTACAGGGCTCCAGAAATAACCCAGCTGCGGGCCTAATTGTACATCTCTCTTGCTCCCTTTTCCCTCTTCAGCTGCATGCCAAGGTCTTTGACCTTATCATCCACCTCACTGGTTCCGGAAGAATCCTTTCCGCCCCCCGTGGCTACCAAAGCCCCAGCCGATACACAGAGCACAGCAGCAGACCATCTCCAGCCTCAGACTAACAGCCAAGCGCCACAACCAGTTAGGAGTGATCCCAGCAGAGCGCCCAAGTGGCTCAAACTGCCAGGTATGTTCTAATCATCCCCGGCGTGGGCCCCGTGGCTCCTTAACAAAGCTTAGCCTTAGGACCCCAGGCACCTCAGAGAGGCCCGGGGCCTCCAGGAAACCCGCATGTCACAGCAGTATATACAGTCAACAGAGATGCTGTGTCTGTATTTGCATTCTCTCCACACACGCAAGCTTTTTGTAAAACGCATGCGCACCAAACACCGTGACCACGTTTTGTTTGTGTTGTTTTTTTTGTTTTTTTTTTGACAGGGCTATAAATGTTTGTAACTTTTCATGTGTGCGTGAGTTGCGTGTGGAGCATCTAAGAAGAATGCACTCGCTCTGTGTCCCCTGCAGCATTCCTCCATGGTTAGACAGCTCCATGCCCATGAGGGGGCCACAAGGGCCTCTTGTCTCCTCGGTACTAATGCATCACAGCCCCAGATCAAGCACAACATGCACGCAAGCACATACGTGCACACAAACATCCAAGAGCAGATGCATGCCATCACATATTTATAAAATGACTGCTCACAAACAATGTGTAATTGAAATGTTGGGGGTGAAAATGGCACCAATAGCAGATGACACCTGTGGCTTCTTTGTGGATTAACATTTCCTGCCGTCAACCTGTCTTTGCAAGAATTATAAATTAACTTGCATGCTAGAAGATCTTATTCGTCTTTTCCAGACTTCAGTCAAATGTTTCAACCACATTCAAGAAAAAGTACAAGGTCTGTCAGATAAAAAGACTTCCAGAATTACTAATGAGAATGATGTATATGGCACAGTAAATGTTTTATGTTTACATTCATGGTGAATGTTTCATGTGCCGTATAAGCCAATAAACTTTGACGTAGCTCATACACTTCACATTTTGCCTGCTTGCATGTCGTTACAGCCATCTAAGAAAATCCAACAGTCAGGGAAATGGGTGTATTATGATCACTTGTCATAGACGGGACCCTAGTTTGGGCCCTGAGAAGAAAGGAGCAAGATGACAGAAAGTTGGAGAGATGGAAGAAGCTGTGTCACTCTAACAGAAAAAAAATCAACCACAGACTAGTGAGTCAGGAATTAAGGAAATCTGACATAATCCTAACAGACCCTCACAGGGTCTCTGAGATGCAGACAACTCCACCCCAGACAAGCATCACCGTAAACCACAATTACTGTTACGACACAGCCTTATCAGGCTCGGACACAGACCTGCAATCTGTTTTTGTATAAAAAATAGTAAACCGAAGTGGACAGCCTTTAGTTTTATTATTAAAAAGAAAAAAATCCTGGCAGTCACTGGTGCTGCTTTAATATCTGTATTGATATTGATGGCTACAATCAGGCAGATATCTTCGAGTGATGAGGCCCTTGTCCCATGTGCTGCGCTGTCCAAAGAGCAGCCAGAAGGCTGGAGACAGATCAGTCTGTTTCTCCTGGGAACAGCTTCTCACTCCAGAGCTTCTCCAAAGTGTCTGGACTGGCTGTCGACACTCCCTGCCTTTAATGTATGATCAAGAAAAGCTTTAACTCATTACTCTCTTCAACGCCCCTCCCCATTCTTGTCCTAACTGCTTTCGTATGTTTAATAATACTGCCTTCAGATGTAATTTGTTCCACTAAGATGCATAAGGAGAAAAGTTGTACAGTAGTGCACCACTTCAGCAGGACAGAGACTTTTCAGCAACTCATATGGTGGAAAAAAGAAGAGATGAGAGATCCAAGACAATTATTTTTATTTCATCTGAGATGATTGACAGCTGGGGATTCATTTCATCTTTTACAAACGACCAGAAATGCTACATACAAAAAACACCTTTTTATCTGTGGAAATTAGTGCGGATGTATTCCACTTTTTCATAAAGATTATTTGCCACCATATCTGGTATTTAAATTCATTTTAAATGAGTGAGCAAGTTGTCAAAGTGGTGGAGCTGCAGTTTTCTGTGCTCCTAAAAACTAGAGGGCAGGACTTGCTGCTGTAAATGACTCTAATTCATAGGTGTGGATATATATTTTTTGAAAATGTTCATTTGTCTCCCCCTATAAACACATGAAAGTAGCAGAGGGCTTTTATCTTAATAAAATTAAAGACAATTACACCATATATTGATGCAGAAAATGCACGAATCGGAGCATAACAATTCACCAGAATGTAAGAAATTAAGTGTTTGATGCTCAAAATTTTCTGGTGGATGTCCTCTTTCTGTCTTTATTAACCCAACTAATTATTTAACCTCCTTTCTTTTTGCATTAATGGCTGAATTTCATTGAACCGCACACACCTTCCACTGAAGGCCTGCTGTGGAGGTTTCTCCTGGGAAACACAAATCCAGTCTGGGCCCTACTAAAAAAGGTGCTGGGTCAAACTCCAGGTGCTGCGTCCTTGAGCAACTATCTGAGCCCGGACTTCAGCCTAAGTTGCTTCCAGCTGCATGTGAGCGGCGTTTGTAAGCATAGTGAGTCACGGGAGAGCCACACAAATAAATAGTGTGAGGTGTTGTACAGCTATGCTGACTCATAGTAAAGACATGTTGGTCAAATACACCACTGGTGGAAAACCATCAGAGGCACTTTGGGTTAGAAAACCCCACATTACGCTCTCCCTTGTAGGCCCAGCTTCCCCCTCTGCTGTGGTGAAAGGAGAGAAAGCACCTCTACTACTCACCTCTTTTGTTTATTTACCTTCAGAATTGCACCCTGCTCTTCTTGGACCATGTTCCAATGTGTTTTGTTATGTTTCCTTTCAAACAGAATATCTATGCGTGTGGTCTCTGGCCATGTTTGGCTAACACATGCACGCATTCATGCACGCACACTCCCATTCAACTTTCCCCCTGTGCCAGAGGTCCCCTTTGCCCTTCCCCCCACCTCTAACTAAACATCGCAGGACAGCAAAAGGGAACTTCAAAGTGGCCGGAGGGGGTACTCCTTTTTTCCTGGCACTTGTCATCATCTAAGGGACTGGCTGCTCCCCTTATTACTCTAATTGCTTCCAACTGCTCCAGGAGGCTTTGATGAAGGGCACTATGGAGCATGCTGGAAGCACCTGTTGTTGCAGAGGAGCACAGGTGGGCCTTATTGGTGGTGGCATGGAGGCGTGCGGACAGCGCCGCTGTTTTCTACTTAAAATCACACATCTCAGACATATACAGAAAGACGCTCTTAATGTAATCTCTCTATTTGAGTGGTTGTGAAATTACAGATACACAGAAAAAATAAGCAGAATTGAAGTTGGAGGATTCAAGCAGGAACACACAGGCAACACTCTGGCTCCATCTTGTGGCTTTGCCATGCTAGAAGTCCAGCAGCTGCATTGGAAAAGAGATGAAAAACTGTGAGATTATTATTGGAAATAAATCTTTTGAAACAGACTTATCCTATGTCGAATTTGCTTTTATGTCCGACCATCATTTTCTATAACAAACTACGAGCAGCTTGAGCAGGTCTGTGGGATTTCGGGAATTTATTTCAATCAAACAGCACAATCTGAGGCATCTAGGCTGAGTGTGCATCACAGAAATGATTCAGAATTCAGGAGCCAAACAAGAAAAATAACATGCCCTGCTGGTCTAAACAACAAATACATATTACACGGGACACTGGAGCAGCCTTTGCATTGCATTATTAAAATCTCTGGGTTTTAAATAACTTATAAATCTACAGTTTTTTAAGATACGCACCAGCTGAGGGAG
This sequence comes from Epinephelus fuscoguttatus, assembly GCF_011397635.1. Taxonomy (NCBI): domain Eukaryota; kingdom Metazoa; phylum Chordata; class Actinopteri; order Perciformes; family Serranidae; genus Epinephelus; species Epinephelus fuscoguttatus. The sequence goes on along the minus strand of NC_064770.1, from coordinate 22,154,832 downwards.
GATCTTTTCAAAGTGCTCTATCTCTACTTGATCGCAGTCTTCAGCCTCAGCTTGTTTCTGTGATCTCACAGCCGCCTCTGGGAACAAGATAACACATTATATTAACCGTTTTATCATTAGGCAATCTGTATACAAGTGTTCCCAGCAGAACTCCTTACCTTGGACAAATACTTTAAGCATCTCTGCCATGAGTAGCACAGCATCGCCACTTACTGTAACAGAGAGTGTGATTTAGTGAGCTGTGGAATCACATCAGTTGTCAAAGATAGACAGAAGGGACCCCAAGGAGTTGCACTTGAGATAGTTCTGAATATTTTTGGGGTCTTCTCTTGTTTGCCTAGTTGCTAACTAAGCAGCAGTTGTAGCATTGCTAGGTGCGTTAGCCTCACCCTCTGCACTTTCAAGTGGACGGTGTCAGAGTCAGTTAAAAAGTTATGAAACAATCCATTGTGGCACACAAGAATACCTGTACACTTGACATAGTAATACAGCTAACTGGCTAAGATACAAAAATAATTACAGGTGCCGCACAGCGATGTAGCGTTAGCTAGCTCACATGATCGCATAACGATTCCTGGGTAACAGTCAGCCTGTCAAAAATGTTGTGTACTGTTAACTAATAGGTTTTATGAATAGACTAATTATCTTGGCTAATAATTTGTTAGATTCACGTTAATGTGGATTTTCAGACACATTTTACTTACTAAAACTTTCATTAGTTAATTAGATTATTTAGAGGTCATTTGGTGGCCCCCCTATAGTAACTCTGAGGACCCTCTAGGGGTCACGGACCCCCTGTTGAAGACCCAGGGAATAGAATATATCTTTATTGTCTACCATGGATGGAGATTTGTCTTCAGCGCAACAAACACAAAAGACACTGTTACAATTAAGATGACCGTACCAGGCAGGAAAGTGAAAAGTTAAAACACTCTCAACCATAATTTTGTACACTAATTCTATAATCAGCTGACTAACACTGAGGCCACTGCGTTTCCTAAGACGATACGGTTGCTGTGAGCATCTCTTGAAATATACTCAGTATTTCCAGAGAAGCTCACATGGGAGTCCAAAACCGTACCAAGGTATTTATTTCCACAACTTCAACACGTTGTCCATCGAGTGAAACTGGCTCTGTCTTCAGATCTTGTGCAAATAATCAATTCTTTAGTCTTGGCCATATTACATTCTTACTTGCTGATGCAACACCATGTTTAAAGGGCTTTAGTGTGGGCCTGTGTCTGCTCTCTATAAAAGACCAACTAAAGCCATGTCGTCAGCATATTTAAACAATCTAACATATTTCTCATTGATCATAAATTCATTAGAAAACTGAGAGAATAGCACAGGAGAAAGACCTCATCCTTGTGCGCAGCCTGTGCTCACAGTGAGCACATCTGACATGCTCCCCCTGACACAGACTCTCTGTGACTCTGACTGAGAGAACTAACACTGCATTAAAGTTCAGACCAATTGGCCCCCCAAAATTCCACAAATGAAACCCTGGCATATCTTTTTGAATATGTTTATCCAACTCACGTCTGGTTTTGTCCTCCTTGAAGAAACCTGACAAGAGTTTGCTCACTGTTTCCTGGAAATGAGGAGAACAGAGACCCTTGTAACACAGTGTATGTGACAGTAGTAGAGTAGATGATCTATGTTTACCAATGACACAAACTAAATACACTTAATGTTATACATTTAGTGAATGGTGCACAGTTTTTTGTGTAGATATGAACACAACATAGATGTAAAAATACTAATCTAAGCCCACATGTGGTTTTCCAAATAAAATGTCACCTTTTTTTCCCCACTTCAAATATCACTGCTTTTGTCTTGTAAGTTAGCTTGCTAATGTTACGCTGCTTACTCATACCAAAGTGCTTTTGGGAAAACGGCAACTTAACGGGCGAAGCGCCGAACTCTGGTTTTATCGCGAAACAGTAACTATAGAGCACTTTTTCTAAAACAATACAAACCACTCTTCCATTCGGCATACATATATTGTTCATTCACCGTATAATATCTCAGCGATATATAAAGATTAATCGTCTGACAGACTAACAAGGATCAGTTGATGCGCTCTGTAAACAGGGTCGGCGTTAATGTTTAATGGAAGACAATAAATGAAATTCAGCGACAAAGACGAAGCAATAATTCCCGTTTGTTATTTATCCACAAGGAAAACCAACTAAGTATAAAAGACATAAACAAAGTAGCGATATTCTTCTACCTTTTTGAATCCAATTTCTGTCTCCTTCTCCGCCATGTTTGTGACACTGTGAGAGAAACTTGGCGCGCTCTGCGTAGCGATTGGTCGCTGACCTCTTACGTCATTCGCACCGCCTTCCGCTCTCCGTCTTTATTTTTTCATTTATTTATTTTTTTTTAATTTTATTTATTTATTTATTTATAATCGAAATATAGGTTGTGTGATAGTTACATCATTTTAAGCAATTAGAAACGTTTTCCTATTTATTTTTAGTTTTTTAAAACATCACATTTGTAATACGTGAATACCTCATTTTGTAGTTGACATACACACCATATTTTAATATTTTTCATAAGCCTTGGCCTATAGGCTATTTTTAAGGTTTGTTAAATGTTATTTCCCCATCTTTAAAAAAAGGACACAAGACAAAGACAAGACAAAACTGAAGCTACCAAAACCATTTATTTATTTACACTTAAGAGCAATAATGTGGCAAGTATGAGTTAAGTGTTTTGCAAAGTGTTACATACTTTTATAAACTACAGATCATATTTCATTCACTAACACTGGCTGCAGTAAGAAAGTGAACATCTCATCTATATACTAACATCCCCATGTCTCTGACAGTCTTTGAATAAACCATAACATAGAATAAAACTTTATTATCCACCCAAAGTCGACAATAGTCACAAGACACAACAAGCATTTGAGAGCATTATTTACATCCTTATGTTTTTAGTCTTTGAGGTTAAAGAATATTATAGCTACTCCACATTAGTTTAAGTTCACAATCCCCAGATTGATTTACATATAGCTTACATTTATGATTTTAGATGTAGAGAAAAAGTTAGACAGTATTTTTTTAATTCATCATCTTGGTTTTTATCTAACCACTGAGCATCCTCCAGTATGTAGCCCAACCCGAGTGAACGCTGAGTTCGAGGCAAACTAGAGGCTGCAGCGACCTCCTCATCTGAATCCTCCTCTATCTGAAAGACAGAATTTTAAAATCACGTACTGCTAATCAACATTTCAACGTTTTACATCCAATATGAGAACAGCTCTAAACCAGCTCTGCTCCAACAGAGGGAGAGAAACAACTCACCTTTGGACTCACAACTCGTGTCACTTCCACAATGCCTCCAATGTAGTGAGGACCAGCCCATTCTGCCCTGTCTGCTTCATCTTTAGTAGCAAACCTCACATAGGCCACTGCCTTATCTTCCCCCGAGATGGGGCTTCTCTTAACCTGGCATCCAGTGCAACAGATAAATTAATTTGTAAAAATAAGTGACAAAATATCCTAGATCTTCATAACTTATTAAAAAAATAAAGCATTCAGTATTTACCTTACACGATGTGACGGTGCCCCATTCTTACTAAAGTAAGCTCGAATAACCGTCAATCACATACGAGTTCAGATCTCTTACAACCAACCCATGGTCCTGTTGCATGATAGAAAATCATGAGCTTCATGGTATTTTGTAGCTTTGATCAAAAAGATACAATTAAATGATGTTCCTTTAAATGTTTACCAGGTCATAATTTTCAGCAAAATCAGCTAAATATTTCTGTGGGAGACTGATGTACGTCTTCGTTTAGATGTCATCACTTCCATGTTATCTTAGTCTGTAGGGAAGATGAGTTGATATAGTTATTAACGCTGTGCAAATCTGTTTTTCTTTGCAAATGAAATAAAGAAAGCTCCGACTTACCAGAGGCCATCGATGAAAAGTTTAGCAGCTCGCTCCTCCAGGTGGATCAACTCAAAGTGCAGAGTAACCTGCTGTGGAGTGTGTTCTTATAGTGTACATGTAAGTAGCATTTTTCTTGTGACATATACTTTGACAAGACTGAGTGGTCAGTTAAAGAGTTACCAAACTGTTATGAATAGTAAACAGCTTTAATCCTTTCATTTCCCCCTTCTATCGAGATGTTACATGGACTTATTAGGATTTTTATAAATCACTTGTGCACAAAGCAATTTATCAGACATTGACATGATATGCAACAGGATCCCACGGTCTTACATAATGTCATGCTGAACATGTTTTTAGGACATCTGATCTGACCTGAAGCAAGTTGGATTTAGGTCAAGTTGATAGGCAGGTGTAGTATGTGGGTGTGTGCTCCCATTCTGCTAAGCTTAACTATGTGTAACATACGTGCTATGCATTAACATGTTTTTGCAGCCCATTGTTGACAGGAATCATCACAAAAAACGTGCAAAATCTGAAGAAAACACTGCAGTGAAAGTGGTGATTATGACACACAGAAAAACATGCAGTCTTTGGGCCAATCAAGAATAGCTATATAATATAAGATAGATTAAAGTCATGTTTCGCTTCATTCGCACGTAAGACTATAGTGTTATTTACAGGTGTGCTAGTCCCACTACTTTGGCCAAAGTTGAGATGTGAAACTGCTTTAAGACATTTGAGATATTTCAAATTCTGGCTACTGTACATGACTCATCACTACATATTGTACAGTTTCGTCAGATGGTCTTCACTTGCTATGCACAGGATGCAGCATTCATTCATTCATTCATTCATTTTCTATAACTTCTTAACCTGTTAGGGGTCGTGGGGGGGCTAGAGCCTATTCCAGCTGACACTGGGCGAGAGGTGAGGTACATCCTGGACAGATCACCGGACTATCACAGGGCCAATTTAGAGTCACCAATGAACCTAACCTGCATGTCTTTGGACTGATATATTTAATGTATGACGTCATTCTAGGCAGGTTACCCACATGCATGTGCTCTAAGTTTGTGTCTGTACAAAATACCTACAGTCTTTGATCCAATAATTGACAACACTCCAAGGTACCACCCAGGCATACTGAGTCTTGGAATGACCTGCTAGACTCAAAGTACACTCCATCTATCGCGCGCTATTTAAATGAAAGTTAACAGGAGTCTTCACTAAAACCTGTACAATATTCTTCTGAGAAATCCCATTGAGATTGAAAACCTCTTTGACAAGAGACCTCGCCGAGGTAGCAGCCAGTCAGAACACATTTAAAATGCAACAAATACAACATATTATACAAAAATCCACAATACAACAACAACTATTCAAACATAGCGGCCTCGCAAGAAAAACAAGCACACGTCTCTGTCACCGCATTCTTTATGATACACTTAAATTCATCAGCTGATATTAGTATTTCTAAATTTAGATCTTTAGACGATTGTTTCATGTCCAATGTGCAGGGTATGAGAATGCAGTTTTCCCCAGATAAAACCCGAGGTACATTAAAAGGCAACCACCTGGAGGAGCGTAGTTGGTAACTACCAGAGCTGACGCAGAGAAGGGAGCAGAGGTAGTTTGACCAATATTGCTTTCCTAGTCCACACCCATTGGTAGCTTTGTCACCTTCTACCTATGCCAATCCTCAATGCCTATGTGCAGTTTCACATAGATTGACCACGTCAGTGAGTAGAAAAATGTGGGACAGACAGAATGACTGACTGACAGAATGACACACTGACAGTTTCCGTGATTATTTACAGCATACCATACCATGACTTAGTCATAGCATAAATTAGAATAAAACCAGCCACAGGGGGAGCCACAGCGATCAGACGCATGTTTAGTCATTTTTAAGCATTTTTCTGTTGTTATAGCGCCATCCAGTTGCCAATTAGAGTTAAATTTGTCACCTTGAGGCGTCCTGTTCTACATATCTACCAAGTTTAGTAAAAATCGATATGGCAGTTAGGCCTAGATAAGAAATTAGCTCTCTAGCGCCCCCATTTTGTTTGATGGGGTCAATAATGGAGGGGTCCCCTCAGATTATGTGTGGTCATATGCCTACAAAGTTGCGTGGTGATGGGTGAAACCCTTGAGATGTTATACACCTTTATGTGATGAGCCATGCCCTCCGCAATATTCATTGCCTTATAGAAGCTCAGTTTAAGTAAGTTTTCCAACTTTTGCCAAGAGGGAACTTTAGATATTGGTCCCTAGATTATGTTCACTGAGTTTCATGCAGATCGGTCAAACTACCTAGGGAGAGATCGATTTTAAGTGTTTTTCAAAAAATTAAAAATGGCGGAAAATCTATATAACCGGAAGTTAAGGGTTCTTGAGGCAAATTTGTTCCTCATGAGGAGAGGCATCTCTGTGCAAAGTTGCATGTCTCTACGACATACGGGGCATGAAATATGCCCATTCAAAGTTTGCAATTCCAATCGGTTGCTATAGCGCCCCCCTTTGGCAAATTAATGTAAATATTGCTTCATTTGCATCCTCCCATGACCCTCTACCACTGTGCCAAATTTCACATGGATTGACCAAGTCAGTGAGGAGAAAAACGTGGAAGAGAGACATAGACACACCCATAGACAGAGTTTACGTCATGGGTAAGTGAGAATGCAGTGATGAGTAAGCGACTTTGTGTTTGTAATAAAACGTAGAGATGCAAGGTAGACTGAGTCAAGGCTACATATAATGGAGGAGGTTACATGGGTGTACGATATGTGACCGTAATCAGTGAAGCTCTTGCACCGTCTCCACTGTGGAGGAAGCATGTGTACGCATAACAGTATTGTCATGTCTTTGTGCTTTCTCGTCTGAATGTGTTGTACATTATCTTCTTTCTTCTTTTGATAAGTGGTGATCATGTTGTCCTCTATACTATGTGATGTATTGTTTTGCATTTTATTCTAGGCATGTAAACAACATGTACTTGACATGTAACTTTGCTACCTTCTTTGAAAAGGAAAAATTTATCTCAATGGATTTTTATCTGGTTAAATAATTCCAGTGGAACACTAGATGTGTTCAAACTAATTTATTTTCATACAGCATGTTCAAGATAATAACTCATAAACTTCACAGAATATGAAAAATAACTACACATAAAGAAATACACATCCTGACATACAACAGGAGCTCTATGTATAAATAAATGTTCACCGCTCCATTATGAAGCTAACAGCCAGCACATTAAGAGCTCACACATTATGGAATATGTTTGATGTCACACTTTACTGTTTCTGGTTTTGCTTGTTGTTTTCTTCTCATTGTGTTTTGTGGACAATTGTCCTGATTTCCTGATGGCGTTGAACCATCTATCACAGTGAAGATTCTCGTCGCTGATGAGATTATGTCTCCATTGCTCTGTTGTTCAGCCACAGACTGAGGGGAAACACATTATTATATGGAGGACAGCGTTCACACAAATGCCTTTTCAGATTGTAGGTGAATTCGTTAAGACAGAGATTAAGATGTATTGAGACTACTCACCTCATCTATGAGGGGAAACCAGACCACTTTGTTCGTAAATGGCTTGCAAACTGGCGATGAGGAACTTTTTGTCTTTACCCTCCTGTATACAACAACCAGAAAAAATTAATTAAGATCAATATCAACATACGGTGTCAACGATTTTTAGACATGCTGATAAATATTTAAACAACTATTTGATGGATTTCCATGAAATTTGGTAAAAACATTCACAGTATCCAGTCACTGTTTTGGTGATTTTGATATTTGTGTTTTTCCATGACATGACCATCTCCTGATTTTTCCTCTGGCGCCACCATAAGTCACCGTTTTCACATATCTATTGAAATATCTCAGTCTATAGGCCCGTTTCCACTAAAGAAGTTCCTGGTACTATTTGGGGGGCAGGAACTACTACAGGAACGTCCTCTCGCTCGGCCCTCTCAACCGCTGTGTCTCCACTGAGAGAGCGGAGTAGGAGGAAGGTTCCTGTAAAGTTACCAGGCTCTGTATGTGACGTAATCGTTGCGCGACCATTTTGACCGGGGTGACATAGGGGCGTAGGGATGCCATTAGCCGTTCGTGGTGTCTGGAATAACTCCTGTCACGGTCTGTGAAAAAATTTTTTTCCAGCGGATGTCTTAGTTACAACATGATTGAGCTAACTGGAGTAGTTTCATGTCGTATCCGACAACGGGAGGCTTTTAACAGATCACGTCCTGATGTTAGCTTTGCTGCTGTTGTTAGCTGTCCCTGTCAGCTGATGCTTTCTAGACATCGTGATTTCCCAAAACTGAATAAATACCACACATAGCAACACAAAACTGCTTTGCTAGCTCAATCATGTTGTAACTAAGATATCCGCTGGAAAAAATATTTTTTCACGGACCGTTTATTGAGTTATTACAGACACTGCTAACAGCTAAAGTTTAGCCCAGCTAATCTACGATAACCATGTTATTAATTACAAAACGTCACATCCCGCCTTGAGTATATCCAATCAGCACCAAGTAAACCCCAAGCCCCAGCCAAGAGTTTCCTGGGGCTATTCTGAATACCTACTCCGAGGCAGGGACTTGTTTAGCCCCTGTAAAAGTTCCGGAACTCTGTCGTTCGGGGGTGGTTCCTGTGGTGGAGACACGCCCCAACGGCCCCGGCCCCGTAAAATTACCCCGAATTTCCTGTGGTGGAAACGGGCCTTATATGGATTACCACTGACTTTGGTCAGAAATCAGTGACTCCCCCCTGTCCTCCTCTGTCCTCTCCTCATTATTCAGAGACATGGTGCCTCTCTTCATTTTTATGCTGATGACACACAGATGTACCTGCCCGTTAGATCCACAGACCCTGGAATGATGCGTTCACTCAGTGACTGCTTTACTGATGTTGAAACCTGGATGTCAAAAAATTCTCTTCAGCTATACTTGGTCATAACAGAAACTGTTGTCATCGGACCCCAGCATGTTACACAACAAATTCTGCCTTTGACTGGTCCCCTATTGGATTACATCAAACCTGTTGCAAGAAATCTTGGGAGTCTGGTTTGACAGCAATTTAAGTTTTGAGCAGCATATCACAAAGCTTGTGGAATCATGTTTCCATGTTCTTAGTAATATTTCAAAAGTACGATCATCTTAACTTTTAACACCGACACTGAGACAATTTTACATGCCTTCTTCTCTTCACAACTGCAACAGCCTCTTTGCTTGCTTGAATCAAAAATCTATGAATCGACTTCAGACTGTACAGAATTCAGCTGTCAGGCTTTTAACCAAAATCACGAGACATGATCACATCGCTCATGTTTTAGCCTCTTTACACAGGCTCCCAGTATGTTTTAGATTTTAGGATTTTACTGATTACTTTTAAGGCTCTTCATAGTCTTTCTCACAGCAATATCTCTGACTCTTAGTGTCATGCACACCAGGATGTACTTTGAGGCCCTTGAGCAGAGGTGTTTGTTCCAGAGGTCAAGCTGAAAATGAAAGCGGACAGAGCGACAGGGCCCCGAGGCTCTGGAGCGGTCTGCCCGAGGTAATCAGGTCGTCTGAGTCAGTGATCTCTTTTAAGTCCCTTCTTAAAAGATCCTTTTACCTGAGAGCATTTGCTGATTTTACTTGAGTTTTGACTTCATTTAACCTGTCTTTTATTTCCTCAGTTTTTATACACTGAAGTGTTTTATCCATTCTTTTAAAAAGGTGTTGTTTTCATGTCTTGTCTGTTTTAATTATTGACATGACTCTGTTTTGAAAAGCATTTTATGAATTAAGATTATTGCTAAAATACCTGCAGAACTAATCACATTTCCATCTGAGCTGTAAATTGTGTTTAACAGCAAAAAGCAAATGCTAGCATGCTAAAGATGGTAGACATTTCAAACATTACACCCCATACGCATCAGCATGTTAGCATCGTTATTATAAGCATGCTGACATTAGCATTTAGCGTAAGTGCATAGATCCACTAGTATATAGACTCTTCGCCTTGTTTAGAAAAATGCGTACATTTTCAACTTGCTTTTCTAACCGGCTGATGATTCTCCTTTGGCCATCAACAACTTGAGTCTGAAAATATATCACCATTCTGAAAAAAACAGAAAGCATAATGCATCAAATTTAAATTTACAGAGCAGTATTCAGGTACTGAATTTGTACTCACAAATGTTTCAAGAGAGCAAACAGCATTCCCACCACAAGACAGTCAAAAGTGACCCTATGGTGCATCTTAATGTTAAGTTCTCTCCTTGGAGAAATTTGTACTCTGCTAGCAGCACGAAATAGAAAATCATATTGATAGCAGTTATGAAATAATAACATCATAACGTCACCACTCACAGGAGGACTCCACTGGCGAGGAATAAGAACAGTGGGTTCTCCACCAGAGAGTTGTAGGCCCAGCTGAGCCATGACAGGATCGGGTGGGCGTTCTCCAGCTCCCGTGCCCACAGCTGTCCTGACTGAAACATTGTGGTGAGATTCCTGAAAGGGCCGCATCCTGACGAGGGTTTAATCCTGCGGGCATCATACAGATCAGATGGATTTTTGAAGATACAGTGCAGTTTGGAAGTGTTTGGAGAGTAACACCTTTTCAAATTCAAGCACATTGGATTTAAAGATTTCCAAAGACATTGATGTTAGCTGGGATAAATCTATATTTCTCATAATGTGAACAGATCAGTGACATCAGTGACCTTGTGAAGGCCTCCTCAGAGGTTAAATACCTGGGTTTCCACACCAGTTTGTCAGACTAGTTCCAGCCTAGTCAGACAAGCATGAACTGATGAAGCCTCTTGGATAAGAGGTGAAACGTCTTCTAAGACAAAACTAAGTCCAGTTGCGTTCGATTCAACTGCCTTGAGATAACTATGACCTGGATAAATGAGAATATCCACAGGCAAATAAGCATATTTCCAAAATGTCAAACTACTCCTTTAAAAATGGGTCTGAAATATACAGTTGCTTTTTAAAAGAGTAATTTCCTGTTAAAGCTTGGCGATATAGTTTCAAGCAAACATTATTCTAACATATGAATAGCTTCTTTGCATATGACATCATCGCCTACATCACTGTGTTGTCTAGATGGAGGGCAGGCAACTGGAGGCAAACACTGCCAATACTGGGAAAATGCCTGTGTTTTGCACTGTTTTTAAGTCATGAAAATAGTAAAGGGTAAAGGAGAGAAGTAAAAAACAAAGCAGCAGCAGATGTGGATCAAAACCTCCATCTTCAGTCTGGAGGAGCTCAGTCAACTAATTTGCAATATAAATGTTCACTTTAAAGGTAAGATTAGTGTCTGGTGAAACTTGTAGGACTCCCTGAAACTAAAACTGGATAGTGTACTCTTTAACGTCATGGTCATTGTCCTATTTTAACACACATGTACACGTACAGTGGTAATTTGCTTGGCGCACAATGACAGACTATTATTGTGTCCGAAACATGTTTTTAAAAAGCATTGCATGTCTAAGGTTGTGAAATTCTCGCGTGCCGTTCGGTGGGGAAACTGCTTGTTAGCATCATGGTAAATAAAACAGGGGATGTTGTTTGTCGTACTCACGTCCAAATTGTGTAAGTGACAGACACGGCAGCACCGAGAAACGAGGGGAAGCACAAAAGACAGATGAACAGTGTCGTCATCTGACTGGCCCTCCAAGGCTTTCTGGACGCCTGACAGTTGAGCATTAGGCTGCTCTGTGGGAGAAACCAGAGGAGGAATGTGAAGTTTGTCGTGCACCTCAGAGTATAAACACATTGTGTGACGCCTTCTGTACCGACCTTCTTCATGTAAAATAGCACAAACAGCTTTATGATCTGGACGGCAGGAAGTAGTGGAGCAAACAGCACCCCGAGCCTGGGAAGAACTGAACACCATTAATGTTTAATCCACTTTTTTTTGGTTGAATATGTGATTGATTTTAAGGATGTGATGTAATATTATGTCATTACCAAGTAAGGGTTTGTCCGTATATGAGTTCCAGCACATTACGAGCAATGTCAAACACTGGCATCCTGTTCCTTCTCAGCACTTTCTTGGAGAAGAGCCTATGAGGGAAGATGCTTAATTTAACTGAGTGATTTTATTAACAGCAAATAACAGAATCAAGTCACATGATTCGTGGTTATAAAACGCCAACTTGCCTCCACAGGAACTCTCCCAAAAAAGTGTAAAGCACAGTGAAGACAAAGTCCATCAGGAGCAGGCGATACAGCTCTTGCCCCACAAAGCTCTCCCAACACTGAGGACCACAGAAACATTAATGTACACATTAATTCAGTAGGGATCAATAGCAGCAAACACAAAATCAGGAGGCATGTCTGCGCATTTTAGGAATGATCAACATCACACAATTAAGTGTTGCTCCAAAACTATAGTCAAGAGAAGGTGTAAATGTAAGGATTCTTGTAACCTGCAGACCACGACTTTCTGGTTCCACAGCAATTCTCCCGAGCCAACGGAAACACAGCACTCCAACAATGCTGACCTTCAACAGCAGGTTCCTGAGGAAATAAGGAGGAGATTTTATATTTATGATAAAAAGTAATATTTTAAAGAAAAAGGGGAAAATTGATTAGAAATGCCACCAGAATGCCACACAGCTTCACAAGTCCCCCTCCACCCAAAAATGTAGTGGATGATGGCTCTCTTGGGTTTTTCAAACTAGAAGGTTGTTTTCATTCCAACTATTTTGGGAGCCAGTCATGCTTCATAATGAAAATGACATGAGTGTAATGTGGAAACTTGAAACCTCCTCCTGACAACAGACTTGAGAACAGACTTTTCAGTGAAGCCAGATACATCTTGTGTCCAGCAGTTCACTGTGGGAGTATTAGTAGATATAATTTAAATAATTTTCAATAAGGTAATTGAACTGATGACTGAAAAACACATATCAAAGATATATTGTGTATTTTTCATGAGTCTTAAAACGTGTCCAGCTGGTTCGTGGGTGTACTGCTAAATTCATGGAAACAACATTGGAGACGTCTTCTGGCAGTGAAATGACATCTGTGACAGTGTGTTGTGAGATAAACCTGCACATTATAGAGCGGCCGTTCTGACCATCCCTGGCACACCTGTGTTGTAGCATGTCGATATGCCACACCTGTCAGGTGGATGGATTATCTTGGAAAAGGAGAAGTGCTTACTAACTAACATGGATTCTAACAAATTTGTGACCAAAATTTAAGAGAGAAATGTATAAATGTTGATATCTTTAACTTAAACTGGTGAAAAAATGGGAGAAAAAACGAAAGTACGTTAGGACTGGTACAAAACCAGATTTTCACTACATGATTATCGTGACCAAAAGAGTTCATAATAAAGATGTTATCGTGCTATGTATAGAAAATCTGAAAAAATGAATAAGCTATCAATCAAATTCATCTTTAACTTTGTTTATTGTGCATTTTGTCTTTTTTGTTGGCAATGAATTAAACTAAAAATACGCCTGTAGGGAGGTGAAGAGAGTGTCTGTAACCATAACTGTACAAACACGTACAAAAAGAACTGTTACACTGAATGGATATAATGAAAAGGCAACCAGATGGCACTGGAAGAGGGAGACAACGCAAGAAATTATTTACGAGGCACTTGATTATTTACACAGTATTATCATATGTGTGTTATCAATATGATATCAATAATTTATTTTCAGGCAACACGGTTATTGTCAATAGTGGTATGTTGTGACATTAGACTGTATAAAATAATGGACGTAGCTGCTGTGATGTCGGCCATTGCTTTGTGGAGTCCCGTTTTGAAGCTTTGAGTTCAGAATTTCGGCCAATGCCATCTTAGTTTTTGGAGCCAGAAGTGACCATATTTGGACGAGAGGGTGGAGCTGTATTAGTGAGGGGTGACTCTGTGACTCTGGGGAGACTGTCAGTCACTCAAGCTGCCCGCTGTTAATCATGCATAACTTCAAACCTTAATAAAATTTAAACAGGTGAGTTAAATAAAAATTCACCACCTGTACAGTTGTCGTGAATGTTGAAATAAGCCACAGAGACCAAAACCTTTTTTTCTTACCAGGCTGTGAACATGTTTATTTCTGATGTAAAGATGGGCTTTTTAAACATGGCTGTCAATGGGGACTGACTGGCTGGAGGCTGGAGCCAACCTCAATGGGCCATTCAAGAGACTGCAGTTTTGGGCACTTGGTGCTGGCTTCGTTTTTCAACCTTTGAGGCTGCCACTTAATCACACCACTCACATCGTGCATTGTGCATCAAACCTAATTTTTCCACCTCAGAAACATAGCTAAGGTGCGACCATTTCTAAAAAATTGATTTACGCTTTTATTTCAAGCCGCCTCGACTACTAAAATGCACTTTTTACTGGCCTCCCGAAAAACCTTATCATCAGGCCAGTCTTAGCTGCTCTGAACTGGCTTCCTGTTACATTTAGAATTGATTTTAAGGTCCTCCTCCTTGTTTACAAAGCCCTACATGGGCTAGGATGGAGCTACATCGCTAACTCCCTTGTTAACTATTTGCCTCCAAGAACACTATGATCATCTGCTGCTGGTTTATTGGAGGTTCCCAGCAACAGCCAGAAGAAGATCGGGGATGCAGCCTTTGTCAATTACACCCCAAAGCTATGGAACACACTACAGTACCTATAGATATCAGGGAAGCTAGCTCGATAAATATTTTTAAAAGAAAGTTAAAAACATATCTGTTCACGTCAGCCTTTAACTAGCTCTGACTTTCCTGATACAGGTCAGAAACTTTCTTTTTCGACTTCGTTAGTGCAGTTTGGCGTACCGCAGGGACCTGTCTTGGGTCTATGGGGTGCCGTTTGTAAAGTGTCTCACGCTGAAAATAACATCAACATTTTGCCACATTTAGCTTCAAACAATGTTTAAAAAAGTACCTTTTACCACATTTACAGCAATATTTGTTAACTTAGAAATATATTAAATAGTTAAATCTAAATATTAAATCTAAATCTAAATCTTAATGTTAAATCTAAATGTTAAATGTTAAATCTAAATATTAAATATAAATCTAACTGCTAAATATAAATCTAAATCTAAATGTTAAATCTAAATCTAAATGTTAAATCTAAATATTAAATATAAATCTAAATATAAATGTTACATCTAAATATTAAATCTAAATCTAAATCTAAATGTTAAATCTAAATGCTAAATATAAATATAAATCTAAATGTTAAATCTAAATGCTAAATATGAATATAAATATAAATGTTAAATCTAAATATTAAATCTAAATATTAAATCTAAATCTAAATCTAAATGCTAAATATAAATCTAAATGTTAAATGTTAAATCTAAATATTCTGGGTGAAACTAAATATTTAGCTAATATGCAAATTTACACTGCCGGTCACCGGAAGTACCAAAATAAAAGCTCGAGATGGTCAGACTGTGTTTATAGAATCAAATAATGAATTAAAACCTTATCGGGGGAAATGGACACTTGAACATACATTAGCATGATAATAACTACCTAAAATAACAAGAAACATGTTTGGAGAAATTTTATTTGATGTGTACTTTGAGTTGTTAGTGTCCCTTCGGAGGGAATCACCTTGTTGTTTACAAATACTTCCGGGTAGAAAACCAGCGGAGTTTAGCTACATATATATATATATATGCATATCTCACATTTTTCACGTCACTATATCACCGTTTAGACTAATCTGGTGTTTGTGAAGTCTATAAACACAATGATTGAACAAACATTACTATCATGTTCTGAAATTAATAACATGGTTATCGTAGATTAGCGGGGTTAGCTGTTAGCCCCGTTAGCGGTGTCTGTAATGACTCATTAACTCTAAATGGTCCGTGAAAAAAAATATTTTTTTCCAGCGGATGTCTTAGTTACAACATGATTGAGCTAACTGGAGTAGTTTCATGTCGTATCCAACAACGGGAGGCTTTTAACAGATGATGTCCTGATAGCTTTGCTGCTGCTGCAGCCACTGATGCTTTCTAGACATCGTGATTTCCCAAAACTGAATAAATACCACACATCGCAATACAAAACTGCTTTGCTAGCTCAATCATGTTGTAACTAAGACATCCGCTGGAAAAAAATATTTTTTTCCACGGACCGTTTAAGAGTTAATGAGTCATTATAGACACTGCTAACAGGGCTAAGAGATAACGGTTGTTAGCTTAGCTTAGATTGTTAATCCCTCCGAAGGGACACTAACAACTCAAAGTACACGTCAAATAAAATTTCTCCAAACATGTTTCTTGTTATTTTAGGTAGTTATTATCACGCTAATGTATGTTCAAGTGTTCATTTCCCCCGATAAGTTGGTTTTAATATGTTATTTGATTCTATAAACACAGTCTGACCATCTCGAGCTTTTATTTTGGTACTTCCGGTGACCGGCAGTGTGAATTTGCATATTAGCTAAATATTTTGTTTCACCCAGAACATTTAGATTTAACATTTAACATTTAGATTTATATTTAGCATTTAGATTTAATATTTAGATTTAGATTTAGATTTAATATTTAGATTTAACATTTATATTTAGCATTTAGATTTAACATTTAGATTTATATTTAGCATTTAGATTTAACATTTAGATTTAATATTTAGATTTAACATTTATATTTATATTTAATATTTAGATTTAACATTTATATTTAGATTTAGATTTAGCATTTAGATTTAATATTTAGATTTAGATTTAATATTTAGATTTAACATTTAACATTTAGGTGCCACATTTAATATTTAGATTTAACTATTTAATATATTTCTAAGTTAACAAATATTGCTGTAAATGTGGTAAAAGGTGACGTTAAAAAATTTACAATACTTTTTTAAACATTGTTTGAAGCTAAATGTGGCAAAATGTTGTTGTTATTTTCAGCGTGAGACACTTTACAAACGGCACCCCTTATGGGTCCCTTACTTTTTTGTATATACTTACTGCCTCTTGGTGACATATTTCGTAGATTTGGCATTAACCACCATTGTTATGCCAATGACACGCAAATTTACATTCCACTTACACCCGACAATCAATCCCAACTTACAAATCTTGAATCCTGCTTATCTGCTGTTACTCACTGGATGTCACAAAAATTTTTACGACTGAATGCCAACAAAACCGAACTACTAATCATAGGCCTGAGCACCCAACTACCACTCCTCACTGACCTTAGTCTAAACATCGACAACTGTGTTGTCACCCCAAACTCAACAGTTAAAAACCTTGGTGTGACTCTTGATTCATCTCTGTCTTTCAATGCTCACACCAGGCAAATCACTCAGATAGCATTTTTCCATCTACGCAACATCTCAAAGATCCTTCCCCTGTTAAATACCTCAGATGCTGAAATCTTAGTTCACGCCTTTGTTTCATCTAGACTAGATTACTGCAATATCCTCCTCTCTGGCCTACCGCAGTGCAGCACAAACAAATTACAACTTGTTCAAAATGCAGCAGCCAGGATACTAACCAAAACCAGGAAATATGATCATATAACCCCAGCTTTAATCACTCTCCACTGGCTCCCGATCCAGTCCAGATCAGACTTCAAGCTGCTTTTACTCACCTACAAATCTCTACATGGCCTAGCACCCCCATACTTATCTGAACTAATCACTCCATACGTTCCAACACGTGCTCTCCACTCACAAAATGGTAACTACCTCACAGTCCCCAAAGTTCACAAAAAATCAGCAGGTGGTAGAGCATTTTCCCACCGTGCCCCACTTCTCTGGAACCGGCTCCCCCAATCAGTAAGGGATGCTGAATCCATTGATATTTTTAAATCGAAACTAAAAACCTATTTATTTTCCCAAGCATATGGCACAACTTGATAGCACTTTTTTATTTTATTTTAATTGTTTTTGCAAATAATTGTGCTTATTTGTAAATTGTATTTTTTTTTTTAATTTTTTTTTTATTTGTAATTTGTATTTTTCTAATGTATTTTTGTCTATGTGAACTGTAAAGTGTTTCGAGACCATGTTTATGGTGATTTTACACTTTAAATAAAGCTGAATTGAATTGAACTGAATTGAGTTCACACTGCTGCAACTTCTTTTAAAACTCTTAAAATTTTACTTGATTTTATGAATAGGTTAACAGCTCTAGGATTTTATGAATCTGTTCTGTTTTATGTTCATTATATCTATTTTCACGTGAAGCAGTCAGTGCTTATACTCCCCTAATTGTTATTAAACAAATTATTAACTAAATTATTATTATTAGTATTATAGTGAATTATGTTTGCCCTACGCTTTAACACGTCTAGATTTCCTATATACTGTATGCTTCTATGTGATGCCACAGTTCTTCTTCTCACCTGAAGATGGAGACATAGACACGAACACTGGGTGAGTCATGTTTCTCTATCCAGGCACACAGGTTGAAGAGGCCGGGGAGTAACAGGTTAATGCCAGACACCACTGCAGACAAGAGCAGCAGCTCAGTTTCTTTGAAAGGCTTCTGCTCAATGACAGCCTGTGAAGGGACGGACAAATGACAGTGAGTGAGGGCTGGAGCCTAACACCTCATGATCATAAATGCTATTACTTCCACACCTGCTTTTCCAAATGTTTGCTGTGGAAAAGCTCTATGAATATGATTCATTTGGACATGACAAAGACACGAGAGCTCCGATTCAGGTTATCAAGGCTTAATCAGAAAGCAAAATATCAGGTCTTAGAAAGTGAGTAAAAGAGTGGTGATCAAGCCATCACTGGCTGACACATCTGATTTAAAATAAGGAAGAAGCCTATCTTGCTCTCAACATCACTGACAATAGCACAAGGCTCTTGTGTGTTTAGTATCTTTGTGGGCAAAGTTTAACATGCATGTTTATTTGCACAACAGGAAATCATAT